>NC_056751.1:673258534-673311105 GCF_019279795.1 Protopterus annectens | reverse complement strand
ACTGTTACTTTTGGGTTTTTTTTTGTTTTTGTGATTTTGGTCCCTGGAGCGTGTGACACAGAGGGATTGGGATTTCTTTAGGTGTAGCATATCTAGCAGCTCTGGGTCAGGCATGGCTT
The DNA here is from genome assembly GCF_019279795.1 of Protopterus annectens. Taxonomy (NCBI): domain Eukaryota; kingdom Metazoa; phylum Chordata; order Ceratodontiformes; family Protopteridae; genus Protopterus; species Protopterus annectens. The sequence goes on along the minus strand of NC_056751.1, from coordinate 673,310,986 downwards.
TGTAGGGCAAGTAGAGTCACCTATAAGTAGCCAATAAGAGATAGAGTATAGTTGTGTTTTGCATCTGTCCATATAGGGCATGTGTCCAAGGCCTAAGATCCTCTTAGGGAGGTATTTTTGTGGCCTTTCCAGTTGTAGGTGTCTAGAGAGGTACATAACAAATTGGACTTTGTATTCTATAATAGGTCTGAGGGACAAGTAGAGAGGGATTATGACCTCTTTTTTTCTTGGATAAGAAACCTTTTGTAATGAGATATGCAACATAGAAGGCCTTTCTGACTACATTGGCAGTGTGGTTATCAAAGGAGAGGTTGCTGTCAACTTGTCCCAAATTTCATCACACCTTCTGTGTTTAGTGGACTACCACCTATGTGGTAGTTCATGGGCACCAAATTTTTCCCAAAGGGAATGACGATAAACTTTTTGACATGAAGCTTAAGGCCATGGTTCTGGTACCAGTCGTGTGTGTGTGTGTGTGTGTGTGTGTGTGTGTGTGTGTGTGTGTGTGTGTGTGTGTGTGTGTGTGTGTGTGTGTGTGTGTATATATATATATAGATATATAGATATATAGATATATAGATATATATATAGATATATATATATATATATATATAGATATATATAGATATATATAGATATATATATAGAGATATAGATAGATATATAGATATATAGATATATATATAGATATATAGATATATAGATATATAGATATATAGATATATAGATATATAGATATATAGATATATAGATATATAGATATATATAGATATATAGATATATATCTATATATAGATATATATATAGATATATATATAGATATATATATAGATATATAAATGTGTGTATGTATATAAATATATATGTGTATATATGTATATATATATATATATATAGATATAAAATCAGCAAACGTTCATAAGAGCGAACACAAAGAGGTTATTTTACATTTGATCTGTAAAATTATCAAACATCAAAAAATAAAATTTTCCTAGGGGGCAAGCCCCCGTGTACCCCCCCCCCAACACTCCCTGCTAATTGTATGTGCTAAGGGGAAGTTCCCTTACCCCACTGCAACATGAGCCAGTGCAAAAGGCTGCTGGTAGAAGCTCCATTAACAGAATGTCCACTCACATGAGAGCTCTCTATCACAGTAGAAAGTGTTTACTCATGTGAACCTTCGCTGATATCAAGTTGCAATTGTCAAGCACCTGCTCATTCCTTGTACATCCTTACTCTCCCTTCTTCACCTACTTCCTAACATCTATCAAATTTTCTTCATTGACTTTTGGCTGTAAATATACCAGAAGCCTGTTTTTCCTTCACTTCATGTTGCAATTCCTGTTTGTATTAGACTAACTTGCCTTTAATTTTTCTACTAACTGTCTACATTTTCTTTAAATAGTAAATGATTGTCATATAACTTGTATTGATTCTTAACCAGTGTTTTTATATCATCTCTAATTTGATGTAATTGAAGATTGTAAAGTTATTGTTAGAATGTTTTGTAATAATTTGGAGCTTTTCCCTTTAGTCCTCTTCCAAAAATGGGCTTCCACCTAGTTGGACTTTCCGGGTAATAAAATGAAAATAAGTACACTAAATAAAACTGTATATACACACAGGCACACACGTTGGTACTAGGCTGTTCGGCCCTAAGGCCTGTACAAGCCTAGCCATAACAATTCCCTGGATAGTTCTTCCTACAATATTTACTTCCCTGGACCCCTGTCTAGCAGGGCGACTGACATGATCCCCAGGGTGATTTTCTCATCTCCCATCCAATCCTCAAGGTTCCTTTTGAAGAGGGCCAAGGAGGCGCTCTGCTTGACCTGTATGGGCAGTCTCTTCCAGAGTATGGGGAGTGTCTGGGTCAGGAACCTGTCCCTCAAGCATGTTTTGTTCATTGTGATGACAAGGTTTAGATCCCTGGAATGTGTGGCTCGGAAGGATTGGGATTTCTTTAAGTGTAGCATGTCCAACAGCTCAGGGTTGACATGTCCTTGTATGTTAAGCAGAGATTGCCCCTGAGTAGACTATATGCCGCAGAGTATAGCTGGAGGTTCTTTTAGATGGTCAGCATATGGCATCTGCTTTAGGCCTGTTATTTTGGTGAGGTGTTTCTGTGGCCTTTCCAGCTGTCCCAGATGTCTTGTGAGGTATATAACAAACGGGGCATTGTACTCTATAATGGGTCTAATGAGGGATGAGTACAGTGGGACAGTGACCTCCTTTTTTTCTGGATGAAAAGCTATTAGTGATGAGGTGTGCCACATAGAAGGATTTCCTAACTGTTGTGGTGATGTGGTTATCGAAGGTGAGATCACTGTCCACCTGTGTCCCTAAGTCTCTCATCACACTTTTGGTGTTTTAGTGTACTGCCACCTATGTGGTAATTCATAGGTACATGTTTTTTCCCCAAAAGGGATAACTATACATTTCTTGGCATTAAGCTTGAGCCCATGGCTCTGGCACCAAGCATCTGTTTCTGTATGGCCCTTATGTAGAATGTCCACATCATTTGGGGATTCCATAACTGCTCCCAGTTTGCAGTCATCTGCGAACTTTGTTAGCCAGAGTCCCTTAGTGTTGGCCTGTACTTCAGAGAAGTAGATGCCAAACGAGCAGTCCCAGGACTGAACCCTGAGGTACGCCACTTGTCTGGAGCTGGAGTCTGCTACTTTTACAGTCTGGGTTCCGTCAGTAAACCAGTTCAACCCATTGAGAGACGTAGGGATTTATGCCCAGCTTAAGTTTATCCATGATTCCAGAGTGGGGGATGGTGTTGAAGGCCTTGGCGAGGTCCAGATAGGCTGTGTGGACCATCTTACCCTCGTCCACAGCTCTGGAGACTTGATACGAAGAAGTCAGTCAGGTTCAGGAGACAAGATCGGCCTTTCACGAACCCAAACTGGGTGGGGTCCAGTGTTTGAAGGTTTCCAATATTTTTGTTTAAGTTCCGTGATCATGCGTTCCATGCCCTTGCAGAACAAGCTAGTCAGACTGATAGGACGGTAGATGTTCATCGTGTTACCCTGTTGCAGTCATCACACTTGGGTTATCCTGTTGTCAGGCGGTCCCGCAGTCGGCCGGAATTCCAAAGTTTTGGTCCGGCGTCGGTTGCTGTCGCTTCTTCCCTGACGTCAGTGCGCCAGGGGTATATATAATGCATCCGACGCCATTTTCTCCAGTCTTTCTTGCGGCGCGGTGCCAGAAGCAGAAGCAGTTCGCAAGTGCTGGTCTGCCGACTTCTGAGATTTTCGAAGTCGAATTTCAGATCCAAAGTCTTCAATAAAGCTAAGTACCCCGTTGGGGAAACTTTTCTTGCCTCAGACCAATGTGACCAATGTCAGAAAAAGTTAATTGTATTTCTTGTGGGAAGCAAATACCTCATAAGGATTTTCATTCTTACTGCATACCTTGCCTAGGCCCAGACCACAACGTCACTGGTTGTCATTTTTGTGCTAGGTTTAATAAGCATACTATAAAAATACGCTTTGATTTTGCACGACACTACTTCGGTAGAAAATTTAACTACACGATGCCGTCTGAGCAACCGACTACCGGCGTGCACAAAAAACGCAAGGATAAGGACAGGCAGCCTAGACCCAAGCCAAACTCTGAGGCCTTGGCTGGACCAGTCTCCGGTTCACTGGTCTTCAGTGAGGCTCCGACGCAGCCCCTGACTACCGCAGATTTGGAACCAGAGACTGCTTCGGAGCCTTTGGTGGAGAGCGCTAGGCCGACGTAGCCATTTTGTTTAGCCCCTACCGACGACTCTGCAGAAAGAGATGGTGCTGCAGAAACACCTTCGGTTTCTGAAGGTGTCTTCAGACCGACGACGCTCACCATAAAAACGTATTTTAAGCTTAAGACTCCTATTAAACCTAAAAAGACTGCACTTCAGTCTCCGGTTCAAGGCCCCATGCCTAAGAAACAGATGTTTAAAATGGCTGAAGATTTGATCTCTTTAATCAGGGGTTCCCAACCTCCACCCGAATAAAGGCCTAGACAAGAGGATGATTATGCTTCCTCTGATCAAGTGTCTATTTCCTCGGGCTCCTCTGAGGACCAAGATTACTCCTACTCCCCTTATGAAGATTCTGATGCTGAGGATTCTATTCCCTCAGCTTCTCCTCCTGAAGACTACTCCTTTGGGGAAACTTTACATACTGAGGGAACATTTTCACTGGGAAGGTCAGGACTACCCTGACTCAAAGAAAAGGCTCAGAGTTTCTTTTACTCCCCCAGCACAGACCACTTGCCATCCCCCCAGTTTTAGACGTGGATGATGTTTACTTAGAATCTAGTTTGAACCCAGATTCTCTGCCTCCTGCTCCAGCCAAACCAGACATGTACTATAGAGTGCCTGATTCCCACAAATTCCTTTATAAAAACCCTGTTGCTGATCCAGAGACTATCTCCCAGGGTACCAAAGGGGCTAAGGATTCTATGGCAAAAAATCCTGTACCCTCTGAAAGGGACTCCAGAGCACTAGACAGGTGGAGGAAAAAGGTTTACACCTCAGCCACTGTAGCTTTGAGAGCACTAAATTGCCAATTTCACATGCTAAAATATCAGCAATTTCTAATGTCTCAGCTAAAACAAAAAATGAGCACACTCCCTCAACAGTCTGAACTGAAAGAAATGCAGGATCTGTTGCATGCAACTGAACATGTGGGCAAACATACTTTACAATGTGGTTTTGATTCTTTGGAGGCTTCCTGCAGAGCAGCTGTCACTGGGTCTGTTATACGTAGACATGCTTGGTTAAAGGAACAAACTCTGCCTGATCATGTTAAAGCAAAGCTTCTAGATGCTCCCTTACAGCAGGATGTCCTATTTGGAGTTAAGGCAGAAGAAGTCTTAAGGAAAATGGAGGATAAGGCAAAATCTATGCAGACAGTCAAAGATTTTCTACAGGTACTGCCCCCTCGCTTCAGCAGAAATTGGCCAACTAAAAATTGGTCCTTTCCAGCTACTGACAGACCACAGAGGGGTAAATACAGACGTCCAAGAGGCAGAGAACAACCACAAGCCCAATACAAATGTCGACTATGGGGCACTGCAACACAGAAGGGAGGAGAAGACAGGTCCCAAACTACCAGAAGGCAAACTCAATGACTTGCACCTCATCTGACCAAGCAACACTCTCTTGGCAGCTCCCTTAGGAGGAAAACTCGCACTTTTTTCAGACAACTGGCATATTGTCACAAAGGACAAATGGGTCCCTAGACACAATTTCACGAGGATACAGATTCCATTTCCACACCTTGCCAATGAAAAGAAGAATGCCAAACCTGCCACAAAATCAATGGGCAGAGGCACAAAAATAAATTACAGCTCTCATGGACATGAGAGCCATTCAACGGGTACCTACACGAGAGCAAGGCCAAGGATTTTACTCAAGACTCTTTCTAGTCCTCAGAAAGGACAATGCCTGGAGACCAATTCTGGACCTTTCAATTCTAAACACCTTACAAGTACCCAAATTCAAGATGCTAACACTACAGCAGCTTCTTCCCATGTTGGGCAAGAAAGCATGCCTAGTAACATTGGACCTCAAGGAGGCATACCTGCATGTCCCTATCAGACAAAGTTGCAGAAGATACCTCCATTTCATTGCAGGTTCAACCCATTACCAATTCTCTGCACTGCCCTTTGGCTTATCTACTGCGCCCAGAGTCTTCACAAGATGCCTGGCACCAGTAATTGCATACTGCAGACAGAGGAATTCAAATATACCCATACCTGGACGACTGCCTCATCCAAGCAGAAAGCAAGGACATCCTCTTACAACATCTGGCTTTTGTAAAACATCTTCTAAGTTGCCTGGGGTACACAGTAAACTAAAAGAAATCAAAACTAGTACCCTCATAAAATGGCATTCCTGGGTGCCAGGTTGAATACAACGGCCCAGAAGGCTTATCTGACGCCAGACAAACTACAACTGACTCAATATTTCAAAACAATGGCAACAAAGACCCTACTTCCTGCAAGAAAAATTCTGCAGGCCTTGGGCTTCATGGCATCTTACATACTACTAATACCATTTGCAAAGCTGCATATGAGGAAATTACAGTGGTACCTAAAAAGCGTATGGTCTCAGTACAGCCACAGCTTGGACACAATGATATCTCTCATTCCTTGCCTACAACAGGAGTTTCTATGGTGGTCACAGGCATGTCACCTCAACAAGGGTCAGCCTTTCACCTTGCCCCCAGCCAGGCAAACTATGACAACAGATGCATCTGACTACGCCTGGGAGGCACACATGGCAGGACAGTGCGTTCAAGGCGTATGGACTGCAGATCAAAGAAATCTGCACATCAATCAAAAAGAGATGCTTGCTGTACAGAATGCTCTGACAGCCTTCAAGAACCTATTACATCCAGGACAACTTACAATAAGGACGGACAACACCACAGTAATGTGGTACATAAACAAGGGGTACACTCCTACCCTCTATGCAGGCAAGCAATGACCTTGTGGAACACAGCACTGGCTTACCAAGTTCAGTTACAAGCTCAATTCCTGCCAGGAAAAAAAGAACACATTGGCAGATGACCTCAGCAGAAACTTCATGGATCCCCATGAGTGGAAACTGGATCCACAAGTATTTGCAATGATAACTCAAAAATGGGGCCTTCCAGACATAGACCTGTTTGCCAGCCCCCAGACATAGACATGTTTACCAGCCCCCAAAACTATCAGCTAACAAAATTTTGTACTAGGATACTTCACCATCAAGCTTGGAAAGTGGACGCACACTCATTCAGTTGGAAAAACCTGGCAGTATATGCCTTCCCTCCATTGCCTCGCCTCACAAAGGTGCCTCTGAAAGTCAGAAAGGAGAGACCACGACTGATACTCATAGCCCCTGACTGCCAGCACTGGTACCCACTATTAAGGAATATGGCCCAGGGCCCACCTTGGATTTTGCCACAAATTGCTCATTTGTTCACACAGCAAAACAATCCGATTCTACACAGCCAGCTCAAAACCTTACATCTGGCTGCATGGCAAATCAACTAAGCATCCAGCCAGCACCTCTTTCCCAAGCAGTTATGCATGTTCTTCTGGAAGCTAGGAGGCCCAGCACCAGGAAGGCCTACTCGGACAAATGGAAAAGATTTTGCGCCTGGAACCAAGCTAAAGGCCAAAACGCACTTCAGCCTCACATGCCTCAGATTCTACAGTATTTAACTGAGATGTTGCACAAAGGACTTTCTTTTTCTTCCATTAAAATTCATGCATCGGCTATTTCAGCCCACTACAACACGGATCCACCCTTATTTTCACATCCACTTCTAAGGCAGCTCCTCAGAGGGGAAAAAAACATTAGACCCCCCCCCCCCCAGGAGGAGAGCACCTACACTAACATGGGACCTCAATTTTGTTCTGGAAAAACTTATGCTACCTCCCTTTGAACCAGCTTTCTCTGCAGATCTACCGTTTCTATCATGGAAGACTGCCCTGCTGCTAGCAATAACTTCAGCTAGAAGAGTCTCAGATATGCAGGCACTAATGGCAGTGGAACCTTTCCTCGTTTTCCATCAAGACAGAGTTTCTCTATGAACTAATCCTTCCTTCATGCCTAAGGTGGTTTCCAGTGTGGCTTTAAATCAAACCATCCACTTACCCACCTTCTTCCCAAATCCACAGAACAAAGGAGAAAGACTCCTGCATTCCTTGGACATTCACAGGCAACTTCGTTACTACTTGGATAAAACTAAGGTTTTCAGAAAATCTGACCAGCTCTTTGTATCCTATGCTACAGCTTCACAAGGGAAGGCTATATCAAAACAACTCATTTCCAAATGGATAGGACGTTGCATGCTATACCAGTCATGGAAAACCAGTTCCTGCTACCATTAGGCCCCACTCTACCAGGGCAACAGCTACATCTACAGCCTTCCTCAGGGGGGTTCCAACCAAGGAGATTTTGGAAGTTGCAACTTGGAGTTCAGTACACACCTTTACCAAACACTATCACTTACCACTTTACTCTAAGACTAGAGCTGACTTTGCCGCTGCAGTTCTGCAGGGCCTTCTAGCCTCCACTAACCCTCTGACTCCTCCACCCATCCTTAGCTTTGGGATTCTACCCAAGTGTGATGACTGTAGCAGGGTAACACGATGAACATAGTACAGTTTTGTACCTACCATAAACGTAGATGTTTGGGTGTACACCCTGCTGCAGTCCAGGTTACCCTCCCTTCATCCCCTCTTATCTAACTGGCTAAATCTCTACAATACCTTCCTGATGTATTTGCTTATAGCTGGAGGCATTTTGTGTTTGTGCTAAAACTTCATAAATTGGTACTAATTACTGACCACCTTTTTGTGGGCACCTGACATCTGGGGCAAGAAAAACTGAAGAAAATGGCGTCTGATGCATTATATATACCCCTGGCACACTGACGTCAGGGAAGATGCAACAGCAACCGACACCGGACCAAGACTTTGGAATTCCGGCCGATTGCGGGACTGCCTGATGACAGGATAACCCAAGTGTGATGACTGCAGCAGGGTGTGCACTCTAACATCTACATTTATGGTAGGTACAAAACTGTACTTTCCCGGGATCCAAGGTGGATCCCCCATTGTGGAGTGGGATAACTGTAGCTGTGCGCCACTCAGTGGGCACAAAGCCTGAGGTGAGGCTGTGATTAAACATGACACTTAGGTGAGGTGCCAGTTCATTTTGTAGCTCATGTAGTACACAACCCGGGATGTCATCTGGTCCCATGGATGCTATATTCTTAGCTTTGGAGATTGCGGTTTCTACTTGCGTGGCCACGATTACTGGAATTTGGCAATCTTTTGGTATTGAGATGGGCCCTTTAGGGGGTGAAGTTTGCACTAAACCGATCTGCCAGGATATTGGCAATATCTTTGGAAACGATATGTTTAATGCCATTCTGTTATAGCTCAGAGCAGATCTGAGCATTGCCATTTAGATTCCTGACCTTGTGGTTGTCTTTGGAATCTTAGGCAGTTTTATTTTCATAACTAGGTTTTGAGGATTTTATAAGGGATCTCCGCTTTTTACTCGTATTCTGAAGAAGTCAATAGTAATTGTGACGAAAGCACTTAATACATTTTATCTCCTCGCATCCAGGTCACCTTTGTGCTTTTCACTAGCTACTTGGTTTGGTTCTTTTTCATCTGTGATAATTTTTTGCAGTACGTGAAGCTTTACCTATTCCGTGTACTAACAGTTAGAGACGGAGAAATCTAGCTTTGAAAGCTATAGCATTCTTAGATCAAGAGACGTGCATATCTGATATCTTACAGTTTTGAAAGTTGTATACTTTATGCTACCACACTAAAAAGAATTGCGGCAATGCAAAAGTGTATTGCATCTTTAAAGAATATTCAGCTTTCTACACTGTTTTGTGGTTATCTAATGTTCTGTAGTGCAAGACGAATTACAGAATCTTATGCTGACTAGCCCCCTGGGCCCCCTCAGAAAATGGGCCTTAAATGGTAGGGCTTAACTCGTTCAACAAAATGTAATTAAATAGATCTTTAACCAAGTTGCTCATATCAGAAAAGTACTTAATGCTTCTTTTCCATTGTGTTGATGCATAATTGTGGCACTCCATGCACTACATATATTTTCCTACCTTTGCACCTAGAGAAATGATTGTTAGCATCTATGTGATATGTAACGTGTTTAAATGCTAATTAGACAGCCACTGGAAGCTGCACGTTATCTGATGCATTTTCTTCCAGTTCTTCATTGTCATCACCTCTTTATCGTCTACCATCAGTCAGTTTGTGTGACATTTGACAGTGCTGGTACGCTAGATTCCAAATTAGATCACAAATGCCTAGAGGTGTGATTGGGAAGGAATGTTGTTTTCAGGTGACCAAGAAAAGCATCTTTTTACACTTATTGTTCAGCTGAAGTAATATTTTCACATTTAATGTGTTTAATCGCAGACCCGAGTGCCACAAATTCAGTACTGGGATTATTTCTGATATTATCAATGTGAGTGTTGCAAGGTAATGCACACATTACTGACTTGGTTAACACCAGAGCTTATCTAGTGCTGTTGGTGTTTAAATAAAGACCCCATGGGGCTAGATATCCTCATAGTTCTTGTTTGCTCACTATACTGATAAGTCACAGATATCACATTGTATCAAAATTATTGACACCTGTAGAAAAAATACATTTCCTTTCGTGGTTTTGTGTTTGGAAGCCAGAAGGACAGTGGAAAGTTGTCCAAAGGGCACTGTCTTTAATGGAAATTAGCAGAAAATTAAAAACTTGGGCTTTGGAAATTGTTTTGCTTACCCATTAAGTTGATTAGTTGAGAAACCCAAGAGTATACACTGTGCTACATTCTGGTATATTACTGTGCAAGAAGCCTGAAATGACACAGTCCAGGAAAGAATCGAGATGCCTGTGCTATGGAGCTGAATGGTCAAGCCAGAGACTGACTTTGATGGAGTTTCATAATGCACTTGAAGAATCAGAGCAGTTTGTGGGATAAGAAATGAGGAGTTAAGGAGCCGGCTATAAAAATACACACCTGATATTTTCAGAAGTTTTGGACTTAAGCTCAGCATATGAAGCTGCTAATTCCCATTTGAAAGAATTAATTGACAAAAATGGATGTGTGCAAGATAAAAGTGAGCTGTAAGTGAGAATGTGATGCAAAAGTAATAAAAGTGAAAAGCCACCTGACAGTGTATTCTAGCAGTAATGGTAGAGAGAGGAAAATTTAGACAGTTGAATGTTTACTCACTCTGCTGCATAGCAGGAGCCACCCTACTTGTAACAAGAATAAAAACTGGAATCTGTTATAAGGGCATTTCTCGGATATGCATAAATAGGCAAAGAAAGGTGTGCTCAAAAATGTGCATGTTTGAGTAGAGACTTGAACAGTCAGTTTTTACTCTTGGTGAAAAGAGATGGTGCATTGAAGTCTGAAGATGTATCATAAGCACAAAAGCAGACACAAGTGGAAGCTGGAGTGCTAGGAAGAAATACTGGCGAAACTGAGGCACATCTGCAGAGTAATACTTTTTTTGCGTGAAGATACTTTTTCAGGTATTAGGGACTGAAGTATGAGGGGAAACTTATGTGCGTATATTTTACCACCATGTAGAGCCAGTGGATCACGAACTATTGATGTGAATACAAAACCCCCTTTTTCAAATTGTAGCACTTAAAGCACCAAGTTCTCCTAAAACTTTGGGTGGTCCACCTTATGATCAGATAGGGCTGGTAAAATAGGGATTCCACTGTGAAACCAAAAACATACTTAGAATCACTCACATCTTGGATACTATGCAAAGCCATGATAGTAGAATCCTGCCTTAAGCTAAGGCTGTTGTACAAAACCTTTACGTCATCATCAACCCCTTTTTCCCATTTTTCTACATGGGGTCAGGGTGTTGGATTAATATGCCTGCCTTCTTAGACATTCATGCCTGACTGCTGCAGATCTTCTCTCACATAATTCATCCACCTCTTTACTGGATGCCCTCGTTTCCCCTTTCCTTCTTCCTTTCTGTCCCAAATCATCTTCCCCAGATTGTCTTCTTTTTTACTGTCCATGTCACCCTAATCTGTTCTCTTTTATCTTTTCTGCAATTGGAGCTACTGTGGCTTCTGCTAGTGTCTTCATCTGTCCCACAGTGTGTATCCTGACACCGTTGCCAGCCACTTTATTTCCATCACCTCTAGCTTCCTCATCTGCTCTGCCTTTACTGCCCAAATTTCTGTACCATGCAGTAGTAGTGGTCACACCACTGTTTTGTACACCTTACTTTTCAGCTTTTCAGCTTCTTTGGCATTCTTCTGTCATATACTACACCTGATGCACTATGCCAGTTGGCTGCAGCTTCTCTGATTCTAGCTTTGACCTCTTCATTCATGCTTCCCTTCTCATCATCCCACCCCTCTCAGATAGTGGTGTTTCATTAACTTCCCTTCTTCCTCAGTTCTCAGCTTCTTCTGATTCCCCCAATTTGCTGCCATTATTGCCGTCTTATCTGTAAGTTCTTGCACAGAGTTTGCCTGTATTGCCACATCATCTGCATACAGCAACTTTGTTGATCTGTCTCTTTAGAACTGATTGCTAATGCTGCCCATCACCAGTATGAACAGTAGTGGGCTCAGAGCTGAACTCTTGTGCACACCCGCTCCCAGTAGAAAACCCTCTGTGAGGCCGAACAGTGTTAATACTTGAGTCTTTGGGTCCTTGTAGATAGCCTACACTAATTCTGCTAATGTTTTTGGGAATGTGACTACCCACCACTGGACCCACTAATCAACAAGCTTCAATCCTTACCACTGGCAACAGTGAGGGGGGGGGGCATACACTGGGAGGATGACAAGTACACACACGGTATTTCTAGATGCAGCTGTCTGCATCAAGTGCAATTTCCCTTAAGAGCACACAGACTGCAGTCAGTCTGGGGCTGGTTTCACCTTTTTCCAGATCCCCAATAAGACTCCCCAGTGACACAGCTATAGAGTTGAGGTCTCAGCTGAGTGGCCAAGACCTCCAGCACCCTCTGTCCAACCAGTGCTTCATGTCCCTGCAAATGTAACACACACTCACTCACTTTGAGGTTTGATTTGCACATACATGGGAAAGGCTGGCACAGGTTTACTAGCTATGCCCCCTTTTGCGCAGACCGTAAGGTAGGTATCACTGCCACCAGCCAACTCCATATCAGCTACTTTAAGGCCCTTACTGTGTAATATTAATACAATTGATAGTTTGACCAAGAGCAAGGCTGTTAGGAGTGGCCCACACAGTGTCACCAAATAAATATGCAAGTATTCTCAAAACTTAAATATCTCTAGACAGATCAGCTACTATGAGTGGTTTAAATATATTTAATAAATAAGAACAAGAAAATACTCAGTATATATTGTGACATCAGAGTTCAAAACTACAGGAAATATTTAAAACAATATTGCAGGACAGTCTCAAAGAAAAATAAACTAAACTTCCCTATATTCCTGATTGTATCCAAGAGTTGTACTGTCCCCTAGAAACTTACACACAGAGCAAGGCAGATGTGGTGAGTGGATGATCTAGTTACTGTCAGGTCTAAGACGGCATACAGAATGCTCTGTCTCACTAAGAGACACCTCAAATTAATATCTCTGTTACTACTACTGGGGACGCGGGACAGTCCTCTGACTGTCCCGCGTGAAACCCCAACTGCTTGAAGCTTGGCAGTGTTTAGCATCTACCTGTGAAAATGCATATACCTCAGATCAAGTCTTAACTCATTCACTCCAATGGAGCTCGGGAAGTTTGCACTGTAACTTCCAATGGGCGGAGCCTAAGCCTTTTGACAGAATGAAATTGTCTTCACATTTCAAACAAATGTTCATATCTCTGGAACCATAGCAGTTATGAATGAAGTATAAAAGGCAAACTCTTCAGCACAAACTATTTTTACAGTGATAGTATTCTTTAGGTTCTGTATCTTAAACTGAATTTTATAAGTAACAGAGGAACTATTACATTTGTAATATTTTCTAAACAACTTACACTATCTGTGCAACCACTCAAGTTATACACATACTGTCAGCAATACTTTAATCATCTAGTTGAGAGCTTTCATATGAGGCTGAGGAGTTTTCCAGTGTTACTTGGTTAAGATATTTAGAAAAATGTGAATTATATCTATATAAATTAGTATCATAAAAACATTTAATATCTATTTACCTGCACTAGACAGAGGTCAGATATTAATGCAGTTGAGTTTGCCATTGTGCAAGCTTTAAGACAAAATCTTTTCAAACCTTGTACATAGCATATTTTTAGAATTATTGATGCAAATAAGAACAAGCAATATTTGACGCCTAGAGGCATCAGTAGGAGTTAACTGCAGATGCACCTGGAGGAGTCATTCGAATTTTATGATTTAAAACTATTTCATTCCTCATACTTTCAGAGGTAGTAATTAGTTCACTCCGAAGACAATACAGAAATCTTAGCACAGACTATTTCTCTGGCCTAGCCTATAAAGTAATTTAATTTCAGCAATTATTGTGAAGTTAACCTCCTGTATTCCAGTTTCCACTGTTAAAATATGTACATTTAAATAGTTACAATAGTGCATGTACATTTTTGTTCTCTTGCAGCAGGGCACACTGTGTTTACATTTTAACCACATGTATTTTGTAAAATACCTTTTTAACACACGTCTGTACAGACCACTTTGATATAAATATGACATACAGTTCTAATACAGTTGTAGCACAAGCATCTTGAGATTCACAAATGACATATTACTGAAAAAAAAAAAAAAAAAAAAAAAAAAAAAAATCCAGATAACTGTGCTGGCAGTATCCCCCTTTGTCACTAGGACCTTTGAACCACCACACTACTGCCCAAATTGGCTTTCTTGGGACCTTGTTAGGTGCTTTCTGCAAGGCTAGGAATGACCAGTTAGACTCTTTCCTAATCTCTAGCCATTTCTGAAGTATCTGTCTCGCTGCAAACATCGGTTCAGTTGTGCTGCATCCTGATCTGGAATCCAGACTGCTCATTTCCCATCTTGCTTTCTGCTACTCTCTGTATCCATTTATCAATCATCCTCTCCAGAACTTTCATGTAGTGTGGCAGGAGTTTTATATCTCTGTACTGGCCACAGTTGTGGATGTCCCCAATTGTTGTGCACTGGCACAAATGTGCTTATTCTCAAGTCATCTGGGATACGCCTCCCTTTCTACAATGCTACGAGTACCCTCAGGAGCCATTTCTCCCCTGTCTCGCCCAGCATCTTTATCATGTCTGCTGTGACCTCATCTGATCTGAACCTGCTGCTTTCCCTGACTTCATTTTCCTAAGTGCTATTATTGTACTAAGGATGGCCTCCTCTTCCTCTTCCCTCATCGTAGGCTGTGTCTGGGTCAATATTACTTCTGTGGGGTTTTCTTCATTCAGAAGCTGCTGGAGGGACTCCATCCATCTGGCTTTGATGTCCTATTTACTAATGAGTAGCTTGTTGCTGGCATCCCTTATGAAGGGTGTCTGACTAACTTTCTGTCTTTGTTTTGCAACCTGATAATTATTTTTCCATCTACTGTGTCACTTTTGAGGTGCTGGATCCCTGAGCAATTCCTTGAACTGCTGTACTTTCTCTTCAGTCAGCTTCCAGGCCTTCAGTCTAGTCTCTTAACCTTAGATATTTCTGTGATCATTGCTTGCAGCTGATTTTGGCAATCTGTGGTTAATGCTGTGAACTGATTGTTTCACTGGGGATGACTTTGCAGTCTTCCCTTTTCTTTACTAGGAGGAAGTCCACCTGAGTTGCATGTTGGCACTCTCGTATGTGAACTTGCAACTCTCTCTCTTTCTGAACCATGTGTTGGCTACTATCAACACACATTTGCCAGACAGAAGTATAGAATGGCTTCTCCTTTATTCCTGTTGCCTTACTCATGTGGACCCATGCAGTCCTCGTATCCTGTTCGGTCTGTCCCGATATATAAGTGATGTCCTGCTTTATCAGGTACCTTTATCAGTGTGCACTTTTCCTCACTATTACAGCCCTGCTATGGGGCCTAGGGCAGTATTCATAACCACAGCCTGTCGTTGCACTGCAGTCTGATATCCCTCACTGCCTTCTGCAGCCTCCCTCTGAGCACAATTCCCACACCATTTCTAGCCTGTCCTCAAGTAGAAGACTCTGGATCCCAAGCCAAGTCGCTTTGCTGCACTGCCCTTGCATTTTGTCTCTTGGATAGCTAGGATGTCCAGCCTTCTCCTTACCATCATGTCATCCACTTCCACGCTGCATCCTGTCAGTGAACCTGCATTAAGTATAGCAATTCTCAGTTCATTTGTGGCAGGTTGATTTGTTTTATGTCCAGCTTTCACTCAACAGAGCTATCCCAGGTAATCCAGGGTGGCCAGTAACTTTTGACGCAAGGCTGCTAGGCTTTATGGTGGGCATACACTGGCCAACAGGGATGCACACACCCATGCTAGGCTTTATGGTGGGCATACATTGGCCAATAGGGATGCACACACCCATCCCACCATTAGAGTGGGTCCCTGGCATAGGTCAGACTAGGCTAGGTCCTCAAACCACTTATCACAGGCAAATACCCATGCCTATTTGATGACATTAGTCAACATGACTAAATCACTTAAAGCCATATTTTATTTTGAATGGCTAGCCTTGCCATGACACGCAGTTTGTGATCCATATTCTCCTGTCTTGAGGATACTGCGCACCACAGTAGATGGCCAAAGCAGTTGGTCTGTACAACTCTTCCCCCAATAGGGCACTGTGTAGTGTGTGCTCTGCTGCCCTCCGATCCATTGGAGAGTTTGAGATGGAAATACTCGGCAATATTTTGGTAGTTTTCATGAACCCCAAAAACTTGGGAACAACATGCAAACTCAAATGGGCATTGGCCAGCGATCAGACTCAAACTTTGTACCTTGTGCATCAGAGGTAAAGACCTTAACCATTATGGCAACTATTCTCAAAGTACAAGAACTTTACATAATTTCAAAAATGTAATGTTATGAGTGTGATGCATGATATAATGAAAGTACCAGTAGCCCTGAGGAGTAGAACAACAAGAACAGAAGTAAATAGAAAGCTTAGGCGACATTAAGAAATGACTTGCACTAACAAAGTAAGTAAACTGTATAGTTACTGTTATGAGACTGGGAATATGAATAGACTGATGAAAAATAGCAGTAGTTATATGTTGAAGTGGTCTCAAGAATGCCATATTTGGCACAAGACTATCTACCCTCCAACCTGTTACCCTAGGTGTCCCTCAAGGGTCCATACTAGGACCTCTCCTCTTCTCCAGATTTATTAATGACCTTCATCTAGCCATCCCCCAAGCCACATGCATACAATATGCTGATGACTCCACACTTGTATGCTCAGCCAAATCCACTTCTGAACTTCACTCTCTCTCAGAAGGTATTTAACACAGTTGAACAATGGTTCACACAGTGTTGCATTCTTTTGAACCCCAAAACTAAACTCCTCCTCTTCAGTCCTACTCACAAGTCCTCTCTTTTTGATTTCTCCGTTACATTCACCAGTGGTACCATTATATCTCCAGACCCAACCACCAAACTACTGTGTATCACCATTGACGACAGTCTGAACTTTGACATCCATATCAACAATACTGTAAAAACTGCCAACAAAAAACTTGGCGCTCTCTCTATAGGATTAAACCCTTCCTTTCACCTACAGCCAGAACTACTATAGCTCACACTCATCTAATCTCTACACTCCTCTATGCCTCGCCCATTTTTACCAAGCTGTCTAAAAATAAACTTAGCAAATTGGAAATGTCCTACAATAACATTGCCAGATTTGCTAAAGGCAACCCTTTTAGAACCCACCATTGCATTAATATAAAGCAGCTAGGATGGTTGGAACTACAAAACCTGATTACATTCCACCAACTAACCATTGCCCATAAAACTCTTTATAAACCTTCCAGTACTCCTATTCTATCTACCCTCATCACCCCATATACAAATCTGAAGTCCTTACGGTCTTCACACAAACTTCTTGTACACACCTCTAAACCTAACAGCAAGGCTGGGGATTCTCTCTCTTCCAATGCTGACGGAAAAACCTGGAATCTTCTCCCCAGTGACCTTTCCTCACTTCCCTCTTTATCACTCTTCAAAACCAGACCAACTTTTCCTTAGAACACACTGGTTATGCCTCTGTACTAAACCTGACTAGGCATCTCTGTTCAAACGTAGCTCTGCCTATCCCATACTACTCATGAACTGTTATACATTCCTTATTGACTATAAATGCATCCTCCCTCTAAAGCTACACTATGTCCAACCTCTGTGGATACTTTTTACTGAGGGAATTTCTTTATTTTAATACAATTAACCTGTCTTCTTTGTTTTTATTTCTTCTTATGTATTGTACCTGTATGTTGTGTTGTACATGCATTCTTGCACTGTAAGGATTCTTTTTGTCCTCGCTAAATTTTCTGTTTTAACCTGGAATATGCATTGTATACAAGACTGTTGCTATTATTCATTTTTTGTTGTTTTTCTTATTTCTGTCTTGGAGCTTATTTCCCCGGGCCTCTACTGAAAATGGACATATATCCAGTTAGACTAGCCTGGTCAACAAATGTAAAATAAAAAAATAAAATAAATAAAATAATAGATTACTCTATGTAAACCAGTGGGTCTGCCATGTAAGGTAATATGAAGAAAGCTTCTCCAAGTTTTGTACCTTTTTAATTCTTCATTGAGAAGGTATACGTTACTTAAACATCTCTCTGGTATCTTAACAGCAGCAGAGATCTCTTAAGAGTTGTTGGAAAAGTAATTGAAGCACTAGAAGGTATTTTAAGTATAATTGATTCATTAGTGCTGTGGTATGAGTAGAGGCAGATTAAAGTTTCTGAGCAGCAGGTTTAGGACAGCATTCTTTCACGTTGAATATGTAAAAATGTGAAATAGTGGTAAGTCAGAAGCACGTGGGCCATATTCTGTGGTCAGAGAGACTGAAGCCTGACAAAATAATTAAATCGGTTGTTAAAATGCCAAAGGCATTGTAGAGCTTTCTTGAAATTATGGAAGTATCTTGCAGACCGAGTACCTGAAATGTCTGTCATAACAATTTTTCTAGGAAAGCTTTTATAACATGATGTAGCCTATAAACAGGGGGATAGGCTTTAGTGTTCAAAAAATATTTACAAATGCAACAGTGTTAATGTACCATGGTCTGAATAAGGCAGTTTTTTCTGCAAATATAAGCCAGTTAGAATGCTACACGGCACTATGATAGACCAGCTGCTTTTGGGTCTAGACCATTTACCAATGCACAAAACAAGTTGAAAATGGGAAATAAGTTGTTCCTAATAATGCTGGGTTGTAAGACGTTTTTATGAACATGTCCTATGGCAAAATTCACAAGGGACCTGCTACAAAGCTTTGCAAAGCATGTTCATAAAGTTGCTGTATCCAGGCATCATTAAGATTACAAGGGACGGGGGGGTGTGGGTAGGATGTAGACTGGTTGGCAGCATCTTTTCTCAGCTCTGCACTCAAGATATTTCTGACAGGAATTTTTAAAAACTAGATATTGTAGACAAACCTATTTTGTTGAATTACTTCTACTAATATCACTAGAAGTCTGCAGTGCAAAAAATCTGGCTTTAAACATTATTTTTCCTGTCAAAAACAAGAAGGAAGGTATCTGAATCTACTGAAAATGAGCTTTTCTAAGCATACCACACAGGACCAGACGATGAAAAAGGAGATGGTCTTTATTAAATGCTATACAAGACTTGTCAGTGAAATTTGACAAAATGAATACCAAACTGGACACTTTTGAGGAGAGATCTACAAAACAAATACAGCAACTACAAGAAATAATGACGCAACAGAAGTCTCAAATAGCTGACGTAGAGAGATCCTTATATGATACTGAGGGCAGACTCTCAGAAACAAGATCTTCAGCTACATTTTTTATCACAACAAAATGTTTCATTACAAAATAAAATAGAGGATCTAGAGAACGGGTCCAGATGAAATAACCTTCGCATCTATGGGCTACCAGAGAAAACTATGGTGACTTTCCTTACTACCTGGTTACCAGAAGTTTTAAAATTGCCTGAAGCTCTTTCTTATGGAATTGAAAGAGCCCACAGATCCTTAAGAGCTGCTTCATCAACCATCAAATCAAAAAATCACCCAAGATCAATAATAGTAAAGTTTTTTTTCATCACAGGACAAGGAACTTATTTTAAAAACAGCATGGTCAACTTCTCCAGTTAAATACAAAGACAACATAATCAGATTTGATGATGATTATTCTGCTGGAGTTATAACTGCAAGAAAAGAATGTCTCCCTCTGATAAAGGAATTGAAAAAAAGACAACTTAAAGTCCACTTGCTGTTCCCTGCAAGAATAAAAATATTTTTTACTGAAGGTCCTAAAACTTTTGACACTCTGCAAGCAACAGTTTCTTATCTTTCAGCTAATAAAACCTTGGATAATGTGGAAGAAATGGATTTCTCCCAATTTGGGGTTAAACGTCACTTAGACAAAAATGAATGGAGCACTGCTGACAAGAAGAAGAAACGATAAGAAGTATGAAAAACAAACATTATTGTCTTCTATTTGCTCTGCAAGGCAAAAAAGTTCTTTGAAAGCATTCATGCTTTACACGTGTCAGTCTTTGAAACAATATAAATACAAGATAAGCAGGACATTTTATAATTAAAGGAAATAACCCTAAAGAAAGCAAGGTAACATATCTTTCTCTATTACAGTGTAAATACTTAGTCATGATTTTTCTAACTCTAAATGATGTTTAGATCATTTATACATTACCTGCCTTTTACTGCTAGTATAAAATATGATGTATTTACACTGACATATTAATGTGGTGTGTTTAAATGAGCATGATTCCTTTTTATATTATTTACACTAAGCTGCATGAAATATCTAAACTGATGTATTTAATACACATAATATATAAAAACTGATAGTAATAACTGTCAAAAAGTGCCTTGAAAAGTAATTATCTATTCTTTGATGCTAAAAGTGCCTTTTTGACTAACAAACAACTGTTTGGCTTGTATATCTGCCCTTAATGTTAAGAAAACTAATAGAAGTTTAATGAGCTGGTGTTCAGTTTAAAAAAAGCCCTAAAAACTTCACTTACTTTGTTTTTGTCTTCCCGCCATGGACACGAGCTGGGAACTCTTATTTTACCACCCCTGAATGAAGGTTCTTCAGTTAGAATCCATTACAGTGTGTTAAACCTTCTAACAGCACAAAATGAAAGTAAACCGTCATGAGTGATGTCAGCACTAAAACAAGACAGTATGGGTGTGGTGTCAGCTCCTAAGCTACTTAAAGTAACCAGCACACTATTTATGAGATGACAAGTGCTTTTACAGTTTTAACAAATATATTAAAAGTACACTGAAGTACCTAATGAATTTAGAAGGTATCAACACATACATGACATTTTATTATATTGTAATATTTGTTATTCATTTTGAATTGTACACATAAACAGCACACAAAGCTTAAAAAGAAGTATATCACTTGGAAGAAACTGTATGAATAGTTAACACATACAGACTTCACTATAATCTTTTCTGATAAGATCACCCACGTGAATTACTATAATTTAACTTAATTTTATAAAAAAAATAATATATTTAAGTCCTTGACTGGAACTATATAACATATTTGTAAACACACTACAGCTAGTGTACTCAGCCTTAAGGATAGTAAGTCAATTAAGGTTCATGAATGTAGCTATGTGTTACTAGGCATTTTAAGGGTAAAAAGGAGTTGCTGTTCATGAATGTAGCTATGTGTTGCTAGGCATTTTAAGGGTAAAAAGGAGTTGCTGTTTAATTATCAATATACTCTGTAAATATTAAATTGTTCAAGTAGCACAATCTTTAAGCAGTAATGAGCAAGAAAAAATCTCAGTCTTGCTTATGATGTTTTATATATATATATATATATATATATATATATATATATATATATATATATATATATAGGAAAGAACTGCTGAATTATAAGTATGCTTTTATTAAAGGCAAGTTATATTAATATTGAACATCCTCACTGAAAATGAATGGTTGTGTAGAGAGACAGTAACTCCCATTATATAACCAAGGCTAAAGAGATCGTCTTGTATGTCTAAATGGATCAGCCTTGAACCTTAGATTGCAAATAGACATGCAACATACTTTTACTTATAATACATATTATATAACATCACAAACGATAAAGCCATTGTCGGCTACATCTCATATCAATCAACATTAAAATATGATTTGAATAGCATAGGCATTTACTAACAAATTGCTGTTGGTACCTGATATGCATATAAGTAACAGGTCTAATTTCTGTCTATGAAAGTTAATACCAGGCTGTGTGCATTTGTTAATTATGAAACAAGAGCGTGCTATCTATTCTTTTTAATATCCTATAGGTGTACTCTTGTTAGAGACACACACATGCTGCAAAGCTGCTTGTTATTGCATATTCATTAGTATATTTCTGACTGCAGTGTTATAAATATATGGTGTGGACCACTTGAGTTGAGAATGTCTCTATATTGGGCATGTTCTCTGGTTGAACGTTGTATATTATCTATAATATGATATGGAGTACCCTCACTAAATTCAAAGAAGCCACAATAGAAACAAATATTTATTAAAAATGGAGAATAGAAGGATGGAGAAAAATGAAGGAAGATGGTTGATGGTCATATAAGGTTATCTTTTCCTGTGTATGTAGAAGAGTTGACAGTAATAAGTACCAAACAATTGTGTTATAGCATATTTAAAGCCTACTTTGCTTCTCATATTTTCCAACCTTACAGTTATAATGCTGCAGATAAATCCTGTAATATCATAAGGAGTATGAGTTGCTATTTGACATATGACATATGTGGTACATTAGCGATGAAATATGCCAGTGGCACTAATAAATATATAGGAATTGCTAAGAAATAGTCTTAAACTATATAATACCAATGCCAAAAACAAATTAGTAGCATTCATACCACTAAAATACGACTTTTTGAATTAAAAGAAAACTATAAGATTACTGATAAATGACAATACAAATGTAACGTTATATTCATTGTTACGGATACTTTCTGATTTAATCCACTTGTGGCATGGTTAACTGATGCATATAATGCTTAACATTTTTTTTTATGTATGTATGCATATATGTGTGTATGTGTATGTATATAAATATATATATATATATATATATATATATATATGTGTGTGTGTGTATAGATATATAGATATATATAGTAGACCATTACAATAAATTTGATGCCCATGAATGCCACTCACACTATAAGGGAGATGGACAGCAAGCATATTATTTTTAAGATGCATAACCGTTATTGCTACACAAAAGATATATTAAAATAAAAGATTTTCCTTTACAATTTAAACAAAACCAAATAGTTAAGTATTAAATCTATGTATAGTTGTGTTGCCTTAGTGTTTTATAAAATATTAAAAATAAATGACTGTATTTAAGTAATCTGTAAAGACAGATACATGTATACTTAAAAGATATACAAGATACTTTTCATTATAAAACTACCATATGGCGGGGCCAGGGGAGGATGCTGAAATGCAGACTAGAGAGATCGCTTGAATGATTAGATCATTCAAGGATGAGATGTTTTTTCTCATGGAGGGGTTTGGTGGTTTATCTTATATTGTTCTCAGTTATGATCTTGTAATTTACTTTTATTGGGTGTCTATAATCTGTTGTAATACTGTTGGAAGAAGAAAGAACAAGTGATTCTCTTCATGTACACACATCTACACATTGTTACGAGTATATGAATATGGATAAAAGCAAAGCTAATATAAATCCAATTGCAAAATGTATATCTCTTAATGTAAATGGTTTAAATAATAGCTGCAAAAGGGTAAGTCTTTATAGATATTTAAAGCTATGTGAAGTGCAACTAGTATTTTTACAGGAAACACACCTTACACAGGAAGACATAAATAAAATCAACAATAAAAATTATACAATACTAGTAAGTTCCACCTATAATCAGAAGTGAAGGGGAGTAGCAATTTTGTGGAAAAACACTACTTTAATGCCTAAAATCATAAACACGTTCCATGACAACTCAGGAATGGTTTGTCTAGTGATGAATATCTATCCATGAAATGATATATACATTAGTGAATATTTATTGGATATCAGGACTAGGTGTTAGAGTGGCCAAACAACACTTAGAAGACATTGTACAATATACCAAAGGCAATTTAATCATAGCTGGAGATTTCAATTGCATTATAAAAGAAACTGATACAAATACTAAAACTACACGTAAGGGATCACCTTTAACAAAGTTATCTGAGTTTGTTGAAACTTTTAATATAGTTGACATAAATGAGTATGCTATCCCAGATTCACTATTCTTTACACATTTTTCCCATAGACATAATACATACTCTAGAATAGATAGTGTGCATAACAAAGGATTTAACCTCTAAATTAAATAGTCAAGACAATTTCATGTCCATTTTCAGACCATAACACCATAACGTTTGAGATGGACTTATGTTTCAAGAGAAGGATATCAGTAACAAGAAATACCATCTTACATAACAAATCTCAAAGATTTTAAGGAATTTTATATTAGAGACACAAACATTCCTAGATATCAGTCTTACAAAAGATGTATCTGAAATATATATATGGGATGCATTGAAAGCATACCTATATGGAAGAGCGGTGGGATGGTATAAAAATAAACAAAAACAGTGGAATAAGGAATTAATGGAATTAGTCAAAAGTAGATAATTTAAAGCTTGATATTCAAAATGGAAACACCAACTTAATAAAAGAACTAGAATATACTAAAAAAATACTCGCTACACCACAAAACAATGATCAACTTAGAAAAAAATTAAACTATGTTACTATTCAGTGAACCCTAAAAACCAACAAAGAATAGCAAATAGGACTAAAAAGATTATTAAAACAAATCAAATCAAGGAAATACATAATATAGAAACCAAAAAGAAAGTATCTGATTTAGAAGGAATACTAGAAGCTTTTAGGGTATTTTTTCATAAACTTAATAATCAAAATGAGAAAACAGAAACTCATTCAATATTGAAAGCTTTTCTCAAAAACAATGTTAAAGTTAGGTTATTAGAGGAGCAGGTACAACTAATAGATAAACAAATAACAATGACAGAACTTAAAGCTGAAGTAAATAAGCTAAAACTAAACAAAGCTCCAGGTATAGATATCACCCCAGAAATGTTTAAATTACTATCAAATGAGGCTTTGCTGCTGTTATTGAATGTCTTTACATCAGGTAAAAATGGTAAGACATTCCTCCTTCTTGGGAGTGCACATTAATATCACCAATTCTGAAACAAAATAAAGATACCAGTGAATTTTCATCATACAGACCCATTTCACTTAATATAGATTATAAAATTTTTATGGCAGTACATGCTGCTCGAATAAAACAATTACTACCACTTTTGATAGAGGAGGATCAAACAGGTTTTATAAAAGATAGGAACACTTATGACAACATTAAAAGAATTCTTTCCTTAATTGATTATATAAATGTCACAAAAAACAAAATTAATGTTATTAGCTTAGACATAAATAGCGCATTTGATTCAGTGAACTGGGATTATCTGTGGTTAGTTTTAGAAGAATATGGCTTCTCAAACAACTTCACTTAATAAAATCATTATATGAAAAATCATTGGCTTATATAAAACTGGGATCTTGTCTGTCTAAATCTATTAAAATAACTAAGGGCACAAAACAAGGCTGCCCTCTTTCTCCGTTATTGTTTGCGCTAGTCATTGAACCCTTAGCAAATAATATACGTATGGATAAAAATATTGAAGGAATACAACTAGACAACAGCCTAGAGCTTAAAATTCAACTTTTTGCTGATGATATTTTAATTACCTTAAAAAATAATAGCAGTTTAAAAGCATTATGGGACTCAATTCAAAACTTTCAAAACTTTTCAAGTCTTAAATTTAATGAGAACAAAACAAATGTATTGCTTATAAATACTAATAAAAAAGATCTAAATAAATACCATAAATATATCTCTACCGATAATATAATTAAATACTTGGGAATTATAATAACTAACAACCTAGATACTACAATTGAAACAAATTATAAAGAGACCTTAAATAATATTAAAAATCTAATACAAAGATGGAATAAATTCTTCTTTTCAATGGAAGAAAGGCTTTATATAATTAAAATGATCATATTTCCAAAAAATTCTTTGTCATACAAGCTTGTTCTTTGCCACCAGCTAAATCGCACCTAAAACAATTAAATAATTTAATGGTAAAATTCCTATGGTATCCAAAAAAACAAGGATAACTATGAAGTATCTAGATTGAGATAAGGTGGCATAGGTTTACCAGACACAGAAATATATTTGCATTCATCCATTATTAAAACAATATCATTATGGCTAAATACAGAATATACATCAAAATGGAAGCTAGTTCATGAGAGAATCTGGTTAAAATCAGGATTTGTAGTAGCAAATAAGTATACAGATTTCATACCAAACAATTTTTCTATGGCTGATGAAGGAATATATGATGGTACATAAGAATAAAAATATAAGTTCCAAGTACATTACTTGTACATTAAAAATTTTCCAAAATCTTATTAATAGCAATCCTGATATTAAAGCATGGTCATTTCTTTTATATCCAGTAGCGTACACACAAGGTAATATAATAACATTTAATATGGAAGTAGTCAACATACTTAAAGAAAAGGGATTAATATATTGGCATCAATTGCTAAACTCTGGGAAACCTATGACAATAGACCAGATTAAACAGAAATTAAATATGGAAGATAGTTCGTGGTTACATGTACAAGAATTAAGACAGTATATATTAAGCAAACAAGAAACAATGCAACCATCAATAAGGCAAAATGTTCCTAACCTTGTAGAACATATAATATTACTAATGAATCAACTCATTACTGGAAAGGGATACTTATCTATTTATAAAACAAACAAAAAAATAAAAATGCATAATAATGACAAAATATGGAATTATTATAGATCAGTTAATGGACATGTGCCAAATGACAGATAAAAAACTAATTCTTCTCTCTCCAAAGCAGACATCACTTTCATTACATTGGAAACTTTTTACATGGCAATTCATACACAGATCTAATGGAACTTATGTTTAAGAAAAATATTGGCTGCTGGAGATGTGATTTATCAATAAAAGCAGACTGGCAACATATGTTCTACAAATGCCATTTGATTAAACCATATTGGGATAAAATAAATTCTTTTCTGCAAATGGTATTCAGTGATAAATTCCAGATGTCCAAATCTATTATTTTGTTTAATACACCTGTACCCGACTGTGTGCCAAGAACAAAATATGTAATCTTATGGACTCTCCTAGCTATTGCAAGGAAGAACATTACATCAAACTGGAAATCCAAAGCTTCTCCAACTTTTAAGCAATTCATGAATATGGTGTCAGCAGTATCGCAATTGGAAATGAACACCATTAAAGGAAGAACTGTAAGAACTACATCATTATACGTAGCATGGCAAAAAGTAACTGAAATACTGGAGAATAATGACTGCAGCAGATTATAATCAGGAAACAATCGTATAGAAAGTCAATTATATGTCAACAATAGACACCCTTGTAAATACTTTATTTTGGTTTTAATGTTTGATATCTATTTAGAGGTTTTAGCCCACCTTTTTAAATAATTTGTAAATACTTCATGGTCATAAATAACCTGCATTCATGTTTTCTTGTTTTTGGAAATGAATAAAAATATTTAAAAAAAAAAAGATTACAAGGGACGTTACTTTACAGTAGTATGACCCAGTAATGAAATACAGACTAGCCAAGGAGCTAGATATAGCAGATATAATATACTGAGCTGAGTCTTTACCAGGGGAAATGCTTTGAGTTACTAGAACAATTAGAAATGGACTGACAGTAATTTACAGAATTCATAATGTACTATATTCTCATCTTTTAATATTAAGGGGTACATTCTCCAAGTGCTGGCATTGCAGTCTCTTAGTCCAGGTGAACCTGGATGCCATCATAGTACAAGAAAGGCGACACAATGACAGTCAGATGACTGTACTTTCTTGTACAGATTTTGAGTGTATCACAAACCAATAAGTCTAGCTGGCTGCAAAGGCAGCTAGAGAGACTTGGGTAGGTATATCCTGGATGGGTGTTTATCTTTGTCAAATGTCTGCTAAGTTGTTAATTCACCATGCCTGTCGGGGAATGCCTTTTGGACTCTAAGGTTCAGCTCACTGCTAGAATTTACTTACTCAGTGGATGTGGATGGATTCATCACTACATTAAAATCCTCACTCAGCAATATTGGGGAATACAGGACTTTAATATTAATTTATTTTGCATTTGTTGACCGGGATAGTCCGACTGGATACATGTCCATTTTCAGCGGAGGCCCTGGGAGAAAAGCTCCAACATACATACAGAAAAAGTATTACAACATGAAAAGTACTATTTGCCAACTTAATATGACAAGTTATACAGTCCAACAAATTGTAGAATTAGATGAGGCTATAAACAGAATTCTGACTCTGCTAAAGTTGCAAAGAAATATTTTTAACACAACTTTAAAGTAGGGAGCTAATCAGGACTAGAGCAAGGACATAACCAGTGTAATTTGAGATGCAGTTTGAGACTTTTTTTTAATTGGGCTAAGGAAGGTTCAAGAGTAAGGTCAGCAGGGAAGGGAATTCAAAGTTTTTACCAACAGGGTTTGCAAACAAAGTTACCAGATTTGATTTTGTACCAGCAGTCTGTTGGATGAGCGAAGTGATTTAAGGTTGCTATATGCAATGATTATATTTTTAAGTGCTGGTGTATTATCTAGTTGGTAGAGTATTTTATGTGCCACTGTAAGCTGATTATACTGAAGTAGGTCTGGCAGTTCTATACAGCTGAGGTGTTTGTGATAGTGGCTTATCCTGTAGGGCATTCCAGTGCCAAACCTGACAATGTGATTATAGCAGCTAGAGAGTTTAAGATCAGATTTACTTGGGTTGGTGAGCAAAGGGATGGAATAAAGAAGGGTAGAAAGTAGGTGAGAGTGGGCAGTGACCGTTCTGGCAGGTGGCGTTAGGAAAGATTTAATCCTGTACAATGATCCAAGTTTTTTATTAATGGTTTTAATGGTTTTATTAACATGCATGTCAAATCTGAGGTTGTTATCGGCAATAACTCCAAGGAGTTTTGTATAGGTGTCTGGGGGGATGATGGTGAAGGATAGGGCCGAGGACTTACAAGTAGGGCAGAATAGTAAGAGCTTAGTTCTGGTTAGGGTTTAAGATCAGGTGACAGAGAGCCAGTTTTCAACTGTATTGAAAGTATTCTGGGTTTCCTGTAAATAGATTTGTTGGTGTGGTGTCAGAGCAAACCAGACTGGAGTCATCTGCATATTGAATGCAGGATGCATCCGGGATGGCTGTGTGGAGATCATTAAAGATTGAGAAGATAAGGGTTCTAATATGGAGCCCTGGGGGACCCCTATGGTGTTAGGTAACAGGCATGAGATTTTGTCCTGCCATAGTACAGCCTGCTGTCTACCACCCAGATAAAACTGAAGCCATATTTAAACCATAAATATCATTTATTGCTGCCATCAGTCCTGTTGTAGACTGAGGAGCATCTTGATTGAGGCCAAAAAGCCAACCCATGAGTAGCTTCCTTCTGATAGCTGTATGCTAACTATGACCCGCCTTCCCATCTTAGGGTGCCTGTTAGAGTCCAGAAGTTGATAGAGAATTGTTAACTACTCTTTTCGAAGAGGGCACTGAACTAATATGAATTGGGCAGTGCTTATGCTGCTTTTGTATCTTAAAAGCATATTCATGCCTTGCTTTGACAGTCCATCTAGTCAGTGCATTAGACTTTATTATACTATCATCCTCAAACATTTAATGTTAAAGCTTTGAGAGTTGGCATCTAATTTTGCTGCCATGGTAAGTAAGTTTATAACAAAGTAACGCTATTCACAACAAGAACTATTCACAAGAACAATGCAAAAACTTAGTAAAGTACGAAAAGGAAATGCGATCAATAAATGTTGTCCTTTGGTAGTTCATAGCGTTTGTGAAGTTTAGCAAGAGCATTTTTGGCAATTTGATAGTTGCATTTTGATTGTATGCAACTAGAGTTTTTCTTTTATTGCAGAGTTTGTGTATATTTAGCTTCCACCATAGGGGGGGTATTTTTACAAGCTGTTCACATGTGCACAGAATGTTTTGGTACTGGGATCATCAGGTCGGAAGGATATGTTGAATTTAGCCAGGTCGTAACTCATTTTTGCAGACTAACTTTTGCATAATCTCTGAATACCAAGGTATTTGAGAGTACTTCTGGCCTCAGTCTCACAGTCAATGTGACTGATTTATGCTCTGATTTGATGTGGGAGGAAGTTACAGGTGAAAGGAACAAAGTATGTCCCATATTTTTGAGGACCAAGTCCAGGATTTTGTCTTCTAGTTCTGGTGTGCACTTACTGCTCCAGAGTGTTTGTATTTATGAAGCCTAGAAATCTCTGGGCATACATGTTAGATGTACAAGTCTCATAGTTGATTGAGGGGTAATTGATGTCCCCTAGGATAATGGTGTTTACCTAAAACTTGGAGATGCCATACTAGCAGGTAGGAGGAATAGGGCAAAGAGAATATAGAGGTGGTCCTATAGTCGGCTGTGATGTGACAAGGGGTTTTGTTAATGCTGGACATTGGGAGGGTTTAGGTTTTTATCCTGTCTAAAGAGCTTGAAAGTGTTTTATTTTACAAATGTAGAGAGAGTGGTGCCTTCAGTGCCTTCATCTAGTGCAGTGGACTTAAATGGAAGGTGGGTGCAGAAACTCTGCAGTAATGGGGTACTCTCTGCATTCATGTAGTGCAGTGGCCCTGAATGGAAGGTAGGTGCTGAAATTCTGCAATGATGGGGTACTCTCTGCATTCATCTAGTGCAGTGGACCTGAATGGAAGGTAGGTGTTGAAATTCTGCAGTGATGGGGTACTCCCAATGGTCTTGAGTGAAGTCTCCATGGCAATGCATGTATCTGTACATTCCAGGGTAAGCAGTGCTTGTAGCGAGTGAATGTTTTTGCCAAGGCCTCTGTCATTGAGAAGCAGTACCTTTATGATATTCAAATTTTGTTTAAAGTTTGAAGCCCGACATTGCCCAAAAAAGGGTGAAAAAGGTTTAGCCAATAAGCAAATGCCTTGTGGATTTAAGCTCAAGCCATCCCTGGCAAAACATTGAGGTCAGTCTACCATGTCACCCCACCCAGACTGATGTACACTTGCCCGCCCTCCAAATGACAGCAAACGCTAAGCCAGTTGCCTGTCCATCTTTTTGTATCGCATTGCAGCATCATTTTCAGTAATGGTAAAATGCTACTTCATACCTGCCTTTGTAGATATTCTGAGATCTCCATCATGTCTGTTTTCATATAGCTCAGGGAGGTAAATTTCAATTAATTTACTTCCACATGTACTGTGACATGTATGTACTTTTCATGAAGGACTTGAGTGCATACATGGCGTGATGAATCCTTTTACCTGGTAGGTAACTAACCATGACTGTGTTCTTACTTAGCCTGGTGAGGAGCGCATCAGTGTTATTTCGCTGTGGAGTCACCTGTGACTAGGATGTTTGATTGTGTGAAGGTTTGCCTTGTATTTCTCTAACTTCAGACATTAGAGCCTTAGATGCATGTTTTTTGGTGTGTGCTGCATGAGTTGCGTCTGTGAGGCTGCTTAGTGTATTTGTTTCTTGGGTTACATTCAGGATGTCTTTGTGGTTTAGGCAAGTTACTTTTAAGAGCCACATCATATGTATGTCTGTGTGTTGGCCTTTATCGTTTGTGATACATATAGTGTAATATTGTGTATTACTGACATTCTGTTTGCTTTGTATAGTGGCATTGAGAGCTTTGATCCAGTAACATTATTTAACTACACCTCACTCGTGTCAGTTTGGTAATAGGTGTTTATCAGTAAACATTGCTACATTGTCTCAGAATGCCCACTTCAACCAGAAAGTGAACAGCCATGGTTACAGATGCTTACTGATGCGGACTGAATGTGTAGTAGCGTATGTAAGCTTTGGGATTGATCACTGGAGGTGCCATCTCTCTGGTAGTGGAGATGGTGGTTTCAAAAGAGCTGCACAGAGCTAGGAGGCAATGATCCTTTGCTCCTTCTCTCACTAGATGCAAAAGAGAAGTACTAATTCCAAGCAGCTTCCTGTGTAGTAGCATTAACTACCAGGCCTGCTGAATCTAGCTTTGTTTATATGCTTGTTGTTTGTTTGTTATTTCCCTGGAACGCTAATTCCACCTAATACACAGCTTCTCAGCGCTTCTGTGGATCACTAGTGATATCTGCATTGCTTACTGTACTTATTTCCTTGTTTCACTTGAAAGAAAGTTACTGTTTGTCGTTTTTGCATTTAGTTAATTGTAACACATTGCACTCAAGTTACCTGGCACTTGCTCACTAAAGCAATTATATAAGTCAGCACTAAAAATTAAAAGCACTACACACTCACTCCCCACTGGCCCTTGTTTTCAATTATTAAGGAATTCCCAATATTATTATAGCATGTCCAAAGGTCAGTTGTCAGTCTCCTCTCCGGTCCAGCTGGTGAATCTGGGAATCTTGAGGCAATGTTATAACTGCCTCATGTACACAGACAACCCTCTCCTCCTCCCACATAACACAAATACTTGCGAGAGATGCAGCTATTTAGCCAAACTGGAGGCTGAGCTCTCTCAACTCAGGACTGGCAAGACCAGACAGGAGGAGAAGGCAACTACACACACCACAAAACCAGCCTCACATAATGCTACCACACCACTGAATCAAACACATAAACACACAAAGACATACTTGGATGCTCTGAGTAAAAATTTACCTAAACAGCAGAGGCCTCCAAAGCAGACATCCAAACAACTGCTACCTCAAGACACCCCACAAGCAACACATAAACCACAAAATCAGTGTGCAAAGCAGTCACAGCCCTTAAGGCCAAATACAACACCAAACATACTTGTCATAGGTGACTCCATAGTCAGACACACTGATGTCCCACTCACCAGGCTGAACAAGGAGAGGGTCACAGTAAGCTGCCTATCGGGCACTAGAATCCGCCACATAACACAAGCACTCTGGTCACTCCACGGCAAGTACAAATATGACACAGTCATTGTCCATGCTGGTGTGAACGACCTGAGACGTACCTCCCTGGACTACATGAAAAGAGACAGAGGAGCTCTCTGATTATGTAGCCCAGGCAGGTATGACCCTGACCCTGAGCAGTATCCTTCCTTCACCAAGAATGATGCCACAATATAGAGACAAGATGATCAGCTTTAACAATTGGCTTAATGTCTGGTGTCATTCAAAGGGGATCCAGTGTCTGTCTGCCTGGGATGACATGCTTGACAAGCCACGCTGCTTCGCAAGGGACGGCTTGCACCTGTCACCCCTGGGATTCCGGATATTGGCTAAGGCTCTTGCCACCCCCATAGTGCCTTTTTTAGGCAAGGCTCAAATTCTAAACCTACCACCCTAGAAAACTGAGGGTAATGCTGCTCAATGCCAGAAATCTAAATCTCAAAATGCACGCACTCGAGGTCCTTCTCAGTATGGAGAACATCGATGTCTGTGCTGTAACTGAAACCTGGTTCAAGGCTCCTGAGAGCACCCCAGCACTATTAGGTTTTACCTCATATCATGCGTTCCGGACCCAAAACCCGGACCACACCACAAAAGGAGGGGGGTGTATCCATATTCATAAAGGATACCCACACCTCCAGGTTGGTGGCAACGCACGAAGCTTCAGAAACCATCCAGGTGCAACTAAACATAGGCAAAACTGCTCTACAAATTGTAGCATGCTACAGGCCACCCTCTCAAACTCAGGAACCCCACACAGCCTTCCTGAAGACACTGGAGGGTATAAATGTATCCCCAAACACCATCATATTGGGTGACTTCAACTACCCGAATATAGACTGGGAACATTGCTCAAGCCCTAACTTTCTAGCCCAACGGTTCCTGGAGTTCATAAATTCAAATGCCATGGAACAGCTAGTCACTGTTCCCACGAGAGGAGAAAATATACTAGATCTCATATCACAAACATGGGGACAAAATGCTCCACACCGGAAGTATATCCCTCATTGGTGAGATCTGATCATAAACTAATCTCACTGGAAATCCACATCCCGCCCCCACCCCAAACAAAAGACCACAGTGAAGAACTTCTCTAAAGCAAACTTCACACTACTCAAGACTGGTGTGGTATCCTTCAAGGCCCCTGAGCCAGTGGAAACCACAACCCAAGCTGCGTAGCCCTTACAAATGCCTTCTATGAACACCTCCAGGACTGCATGGATCAGGCAATCCCAAATAAAACCAAGACTCTTTCCACAAAGGGCAAACGTCCAGTCTGGTGGACCCCAGCCATTAACAAACTTTACAATAAGAGGAGAAAGCTATTACATGATAGAACAAAATCCATAAAAGGGAAGTCACCCCTGATCATTATTAGTAAAAAAATACGAGCACTCATAAAATCAACTAAGGCCAATTTTGAGAGAAAAATTGCCATGGATTCAAAGGACAATCATAAGGCATTTTTCAGCTATGTTAGGAACCTGGGTGGAAACTCCCAGATATGCTCAGAATTAGTCCAAAATGATACAAAAATCACTGAACCCACAGACATTGCCAACATACTGGCAGACAGGTTCAGTGCAAACTTCACCCCCCTCCCCCAAAGGAGAGATAACTATCCCAGCGGAGTGTAGCCTCCCAGACATCTCAAATGCGCAGGTGAAAGCTGCTCTCTCAAGCTAAAAACACAGCATCAATGGGACCGGATGGTGTCCCCGGCTGTGTGCTACATGAGCTAAATGAGGAATTAAACCTGCACATAAGGCAGCTGTTTAATCTCAGCCTTACCACAGGATACGTGCCCAAGGAGTGGCGTACGGCAACTGTGGTCCCACTCCACAAAGGCGGTGCCTCTACGGACCCTGGTAATTACCGCCCCATAAGCTTAACAAGTCTAGTCTGCAAAGCTATGGAGAGGATCATAATGGAGCTCATAAACAAAGATATAGGGGACTTGCAGACATTGGACCCGACCCAGTTTGGCTTCGTCAAGGGAAGATCATGCCTTTTGAACTTGGTCGACTTCTTCGAAACTGTCACCAAGGCCATTGATGAGGGAAAGGCAGTCCATACAGCCTACCTTGACCTTGCAAAGGCTTTCGACACAATACCCCACTCGGGTATTGTAGAAAAACTTAGCAGCTTAAATGTAAACCCATATGTCACAAGATGGGTTGCAAACTGGCTTAAGGACAGAACCCACAGGGTTAGAGTTGCTGGCGCTATGTCAGACTCCAAGCCGGTCACAAGTGGTGTCCCACAGGGCTCGGTCCTTGGCCCCCTATTGTTCGGCATCTACTTCTCAGAAGTACAGGCCAACATGGGAGGACTTTGGCTGACAAAGTTTGCAGACGACTGCAAACTGGGCGCCATAGTGGAAAGTGCATCGGACACGGATATCCTTCAGAAGGGACTCATGGAAACAGATAGCTGGTGCTGAAGTTAAACGCCAAAAAATGTATAGTCATACCCTTTGGGAAAAACAAGGTAACCCCAAGCTACCATATAGGTGGCAATCCACTAAGCACAGAAGAGGTTATCAGGGACCTGGGGACCCAGGTTGACAGTGGCCTTTCTTTTGACACTCACATTGCTAAAGTGGTTAGAAAGACCTTCTACATTGCCCACCTGATCATGAAGGGATTCACATCCAGATCTAGTGAGGTCATTGTTCCCCTGTACTCTTCACTTATCAGACCAATGATCGAGTACAATGCCCCATTCGGGATGTATCTCACCCAACATCTGCAGCAATTGGAGAGACCCCAAAAGTTCCTCACCAAAAGGATAAAGGGACTCCAAAATCTGTCATATGCTGCCAGATTGAAGAAACTCCAGCTCTATTCAGTCGCATACAGTCTGCTCAGAGGTGACATGTGCCTGACATACAAGGCCATGTCCAACCCGGAATTAATGGACATGCTCCACCTCAAAAAAATCCATATCCACCAAAACCACTAGAGCAAGCGACTTAAAGCTTTGCACAGACATAAATAGGACGTGCTGGAGGGATAGATTTATCACTCAGACTCCCTATGCTGTGGAATAAAATCCCGGTCCATGTGAGGCAGAGCACCTCGCTGGCTCTGTTCAAGAGAAATCTTGACCTCTGGATGGGAGATCGTAGGTTTACCCCGGGAATCATCTCTGTGTCACTGCTGGACAGAGGCACAACAAACTAATGGGCACAGTATTTTTTCGTATAAGGGGTGGCGTAAGCCACAAAAATTTGGGCTAGGCTTATAAATGCCTTAGGGCAGATAGCCTAGTATAAACCTATGAATCCAGGTATCGATGGGTTAAGTACACCTGCTATAGTCTTGGTTGATACCGTGGATGGAACCTACTAGTTGAGGCAACTGAAAACCAAGCTGCGCAACGGCTCTGAAGAGTTCACCAGAAATGGAACCAGACAACTCAGTGAAGTACCATACTCACTGCCCAGTCAGAGACCAGCAGGAAATTGCCCCTCTGCTTCTCTCACCACGAGTGGAGCAGAATCACTAAAGCCAAGCTATTTGCTGAGAAACAGTTCCTAGCCATTCCAGTGATTGGTTATCTAGTCCCATATATTACAGACTAAAAAAGTAATATGGGGAAAGGAATTACTACACAGAATATTGCATTGTGCACTAAGCTTTTGTTTCATATCTTACTATCTTCTTTTACATCTGAACAACTTCTGGCTTTGCTCTTGTACCAATCCAGACTAATCTACTTTCTTCATTTTTCTATCATAATTCCTTATTTCAAAACTGCAATCTTTCTCTGTGATCACAAATGACTTAATGACTGTACAACTGTACTGTTACTACTGTTCTCAAAAAAAAAAAAAAAGTACAAACATTGTCTTTTATAAGGATGTATATACATTTTAAAATATGTAATTACCCTATTCTCACATAATTGTACTGTAAACAATTAATGCCTTTCTCATTACGTAGATAGTACTATGTGTTTTTTATTACTTTATCTAGACTAATATGTATGCATTGTTGCTCACTGTCTGTGTCTCAGACATTTATTGTAATTGTTTAATCTCTATAACCTTGTTTTAATCTGTGGAGCTTTTCTCCCCGGGCCTCCACTGAAAATGGAAATTATCCAGCTGGACTAGCCCGGTCAACAAATGTAAAATAAATAAATATCTCAAGCTTTAACAGTTTAAGGGAGGCCTTTACAGTATGATTTGTCAGTGTCCAGTAAAATGAGAATATGAGACTGGGAGGAGCTTTCAAGGCCAATATATAGTATATAGTAGGGGTGGGCTCAAACGTAACAAAGTTTAAAAGCACAACAGGAGCTAGGCTGGTCAGTGGGACACGCACCTAATTGACTTAAATGTTCGGTAAGTGCAGTCATGCAAACACTTCCCTGGATGCAAAACAAAGTCCAGATGTCTTGTTTGGTTTTAGCCTTTGAAGAGGAGCTTCAGCTCTCAGGAGTCTGAGTAAGACAACAGTGGGTGACTTCTCACGCAGTGTAAATTAACAGGGGAAATGAAAGCTGGAAACTGCTGAAGCTCTAGCTAATAGTGTTCATCTTCCTAGAACTTTGGATACCACCCCCCACTCTCGCCAGGTTTAATAAATATAGGCTGTAGGTTACTTGTCCAGCTAGCCAAAACTGGCTGTTTGTTCCAAGTTTGAAAAGTAAAAGCACACCAGTTAAATGCAGCAGTACTGATTAATCCACTTAACAGCACAGAAGAAAAACAGCAGTACAAACTGCAAAACCTTCCTAATAGATGTAGCTTCAGATTCAAAGGAGTAGAAATGCAGAAAAATGAGAAACCACTCAAAACTGCTTTCAATACCTAGGCATAGCGCAGAACATACTCGTAGTGCAAACAGTAAAATGCCTTCATTTAATACCTGTAACATCAGAGTCCGATAAAAACAGTAAAATCAAAAAAAGTGAAAGAAATTACACAGGTCTGGTTTAAATGGTTAGATAACTGCAGTAGTATGAATGCATTTCCTTGGATGTGAAGTAGTCAAAATGCCTTGTGAACGTGTGCACAGGAGCCTTTAGACAATTTAGTATAGCCAACCAACCTAGCATGCTTTCTGGAGCTGGGAGAAACCTGACATACCCTGTAAAGGCACACAGACATGGGGGAAACCAGAGTCTTCACACAGACAGTGAGCAGAAGTTAAGATTGAACCCTGGACCCTTTAGTTGTGAGATAAGGATGTCACCACTGAGTTATTTCCATGGGACAGAGTACTACTTATGACCATTCCCTCCTTTAAACCACACAATGTCCATCTGACAGCCAGACCATTCCTGAAAGCCCTGGGTAAAATGTCTGAATCCATTCTGATGGCAATTTATACAGATCTTCGGAAAAGGAAAATTCAGTGGTGCCCCAGTAGTCTGTGGAACCACCTCATCCAAACCCCATTGGAAGAAATTCTTATTTCCATCATGAAAAAGCTTTGTTGGTAGGCAGAGCATTTCAAAGTCCGTCCAGGTCTACGCCTCTTTCTTCCAGATCCAAGTCAAGCACTGAAAGTTAATGCCGCAGACTGTGAGGTATGGGCCATACATTCTTGGATCAAGTCCTTGTATAGTTTGAGAAAGAACATTGCATAAATTTAAGGTAATGATGGCTAGTATATGTGGTCTGTAGATATTCATGTCAGTCTTGAAACCAAACATCAATTTGTGCACTTGTCTTCAAGCAGTGTATATTCCAAGCATCCAGACAACAGTAGATTTCCTAAGCAGGTAATTGGTGAACATACACAAACTGAAACTGGTCATGATAATATTCGTAATCATCAACCCCCTTTTTCCCCATTTTTGTACATGGGCTCAGGGTGTCATTTTAGCTGTCACCATCTTTCATTTGAATGCCACACTACTGGCTTCTTCGACACGTATGTCTGACTTGTAGATCTTCTCGCACACAGTCCATCCATTTCTTTGCCAGATGCCCTTGTTTCCTCTTACCTTTGTCCTGTCTGCCCTAAATCTTCACCAGATTGTCTTCTGTTTTTCTGCACATGCGCCCAAACCACCGTAATCTGTTCTCTTTGATCTTTTTTGCAATTGGAGCTACTTTGACTTCTGCTCCTATGTACTCATTTGTTTGTCCCACAGTGTGCATCCTACCACTCTTATCAGGCACTTCATTTCCATCATCTCTAGCTTCCTCATCTGCTCTGCCTTCACTACCCAGGTTTCTGTACCATACAGTAGTACTGGTCACACCACTGTACTTTTCAGCTACTTTGGTATTCTTCTGTCATAGACTACACCTGACACTGTACCAGTTGGCGGCAGCTCCTCTCATTCTAGTTTTGACCTCTTCATTCAGACATCCCTTCTCCTCAAACACCCCTCACGGATACTTTGAAGCTGTTAAATTGTTCCACTGTCTTCCCTTCTATTTCAATTCTCAGCTTCTTCTGATTTCCCCAATTTGCTGCCATTACCAGTGTCTTATCTGCACTTAATTTGCTGCCATTACCAGTGTCTTATCTGCACTTAATTTCATCCTGTGTGCCTTCAGTTTTGCATTTCATTCCCCAATCTTTTGCTGAAGTTCTTGCTCACAGTCTGCCTGTAATGCCACATTATCTGCTTACAGCAGCTTTGCTCTGTCATCTCCGACCTGTTTGCTAATGTCCATGACCAGTATGAACAATAAGCTCAGAGCTGAACCCTGGTGCACACCCAATCCTACTGGGAAGTCCTGTTTGAGACCTAACACTGTACTTGAGCCATTGGGTATTTGTGCACAGCCTGCACTAATTCTAACAATGTTTTTTGTACTTCATACCACTGCAGAACTGCCCAAATCAGCTTTCCAGGGACCTTGCTATATGCTTTTTCCAAGTATAGGAATGCCCATTTGGACTCCTTCCTCATCTCTGGCTTCTCAGCTATCCATCTCAATGCAGGCTTCAGGTCAGTTGTGCTGTATCTTGATCTGAATTGCTCATCTCCCATCTTACTTTCTGCTACTGTGTATCTATTTATCAGTCATCCTCTCTAGAGCTTTCATGCAATGTGGCAGGAGTTTGATGCCTCTGTACTGCCCCACAGTTGTGGATGTCCTCTTTGTTCTTCTGCACTGGCACACAAGTATGCTTATTCTCCAGTCATATGGGATATGCCTTTCTCTCCACTTTGCGTGAGTACCCACAGGAGCCATATCTCCCCCAACATCTTTATAGTGTCTGCTGTGACCTCCTCAGCGTGCTGCTTTCCCTGACTTCATTTTCCTTAGTGCTGCTGTTCTGTTCTCTCATAAGCTGCGTCAGAAGCAGTGCAGCTTCTGTCAGGTTTTCTTCATTCAGAAGCTGCCGGAAGTACTCCTTCCATCTGCCTTTGTCCTGTGAACTGGTAAACAGGTGGTTGCTGGCATCCCTTATGAAGGGTGTGTCTTGCCTTTCAACCTGACAGTTTTTGTCCCACCTACTGAGTCACTTTCCAGAAGACTGTGGAGTGCCTTCAGTGCCCTGTTCTTTGCCATTGCAACTCTTTTCTTAGTTTCTTTGGTAGCCATCCAGTATTCCTTCCTAGCCTGGTTGGTCTTTTCCATATTCTACTTTTTGTGCACTCCTTCCTTCTGATGACTTCCTGGACTTCTGCATTCACCACTAGCTTTCCTTATGTACCTCATTTCCATACCTGGCTTAGTCGCATATGTGTTCTGGTGTCCTCGCATATTCTGTTTTGAGGCGCTAACATTCTTCAACTCCACCTTTCCTCCTCCTCTTGGGGTACTAGAGCCCTAAGTAATTCCTTGAACTGTTGTTCTTTCTCTCCAGTAAACTTCCAGGTCTGCAGTCTGGTCTCTGTTGACTTTGGAGCCTTCTCTGATCACTGCGTGCAGCTAATTGTAACAACCAATGTTTTTTGCTGTGGGCCTACTGTTTTGCAATTGCTGATTCTATCCCATTGCCCTTTCCGTACTATGAGGCGGTCTATCTGAGTTGTATGTTGGCCACTATTCTATGTGATCTTGTGATTTTTCTCTTTTTGAACCATGTGATGGCTGCTATCAAGCCGTTCGCCAGACAGGGATCTAGAATGGTCTCTCCTCCTTCATTCCTTTTGCCCTATCCATGTGGACACAGGCAGTTCTCATTTCCTGTTTGTCTGTCCTGATATGTGCTTTATCTAGTAGGTTCTGCAACTGCTTTCTGAATGCACTATTTTTCCTATCACAACCATACAGCTTAGGCTGAGATTATGAATCTTGTCATTAATTTTGTTGACATCCCTCACAGCCTTCTGAAGCCTCTCACTACAGTTCCCACACCATTTCTAGCCTGTCCTGCTGCTGAGCAGTAGACACTGCATCCCAAGCCAAGTGGCTTCTCTCTTGTCTCTTGGATACATAGGAAGTCCAGCCTTCTCCATGCCATCATGCCATCCACTTTCAAGTTGTGTCCTTTCAGTAAGCTTACACTGAGTCTAGCAAATCTCAGTTCATGTTTGGCAGGTTGATTGGATTTACATCCAGCTTTCACTCAGCAGAGCTATCCCAGTTAATCCAGGGTGGGCAACTGGACATCGGTCGGCCAGTAGCTTATTGTCTTAGGGCTGCTTGGCTTTATGGTGGGCGCACACTGACCAGTAGGGGCCCATACCCCCCCCATCATTAGCGTGGGTCCCTGGTGTAGGTCAGACTAGGCGGGGTTCTCAACCCACTTATCACTGTCAAATACCCATGCCCATTTGGTGAAATTAGTCAACATGACTGAATCACCTAGAGCCATATTTTAAACAGTCAAGTAGCTATCCCTGTATGCAGTCTGTGATCATGTTTCCCTATCCTGAGGATACTGTACACCGCAGTAGATGACTAAATTGTGGTCTATACAAGTTTTCCCTGTATAGGGCACCATGTAGAGTCTGTGCTGCTGCCCACAGCTCCATTCATTGGTGAGAGTGAGATGGAAACACTCTACATGTTTTCAGAGGTGGGAGGAACTCCACAGGGAGAATGTGGAAACTCCAAACCGCCATTGGCATGGGGTCAGGATCAGACCTTTTACCTTGTTCATGTAAGCAACAGGGATCATTTGACCCTTTCATCCCACTGCACTCCAACTATGCTGGCACTGCCTTTCATTATTCCTAGTCTCAAGAGTTTAAATGAAACATTTGTTGATTTTTGGGAAGTAGTTGTGTGAAAGTCCCTTTTCCCAGCAGTGGTCCACATTTGCATTAAGTCTGACTCCACATCAGAAGATTACATCCAGCTAAATGGAGAAAAATCCTGGTTTGGTACAGTGAAAGGAATCCGCAGACCCAGGTTGAGCTGCTTTATCACCTTAAACATTTGGTCTTGCTTCTGCTGTAGTCAAAGTACATCTTGCTGTCTTTGAGACTCTCCAATCTCTGTTGCTGAACTGCTAAGCTGTTCCTAAAGGGTATTCTTCACCTGACAACACACAGAAGGCATAGTCTCTCCAATGGGCAGGAAATTTTTCAGCAAACAACTTGTCTCCCTTTTGAAATTCATTTCTACTACTGTGAAGATGTTCGTGTTTCACTGTTGCAGTCATCACACTTGGGTTACCTGCCTGCAGGTAGCCCTCAGTCGGCCCGAATCCCAGAGACGGTTTCTGCGTCGGATGTTGTCACTCCAGGACTGACATCAGGTAGTCAGGGATATAAAATGGGCAGCTGATGCCATTACATCAGTCTTTCTTGCCGAGGAGCCCGAAGCAGTTCGCAAGTGCAGGTCGGCCACTACCTGAATTTTCGTTTATGAAATTAATAATCCTGAAGTCTTCTAAAGCTAAGTACCCCATTGGGAATCCTTTTATCTTGCTCTAACCGATGTCAGAAAAAATTAACAATTGTCTTGCCTGTGGAAAGCAAATACCTCAGAGATTTTCATTACTGTGGTTACCTGTTTAGGCCCAGACCACGACATCCCTCGCTGTCTGTTTTGTGCCTTGTTTAACGCCCGAACCATTCATCATCAGGCTCTTTCTCGCTAAATTCCTTCACTGTCTATCTCTGTATTCTGAAATGGCTTTAGTAAGCCATCTGACTACCGTTTTTCCAAAAAACAAAGATAAAGACACAGCATAGGTCCAAAACTGCTGACGATACTTTTGTTAAGCTAGTCACCAGTCCACCGGTACTCACTGAGGTGCTTTTGCAGCCCCCGATACCCACTTCATTAGATTCACAGGCCTCTACTAAGACCCATTCGGAGTCTGGTATGCCACAAGACTCTTCTTTGACTGTGGAACCCTGCGGATGTCTCCAGCTTGGATGGGTCCGGAGCCGCTGTGCAGGCACCGGCGTCTGAGGCAGTTATCACTCTACTGATGTTCGACTCAAACTGACTTCTTTTTTGACCAAAACTACCGAGTTTCTTAGGCCCAGAGTATGCACTACGCCTAGAAAACAGATGACCAAAGCACATTCACCTGCTCCCATGCCACAAAAACAAATGCTTAGAATGGCTGAAGACCTTATTACACTGATTAGGGTAAGTCAGCCTTCCCCTGCAAAGAGCTGAGAAGAGAGTCCAGTCCCCTTCAGCTTCTACAGACCAGGAGTCCAGTGACTCTGAAATTTCTGATTATGAAGGCATGCTCTTATCTACTTATAAGGATTCAGATGCAGAGGAATCCATTCCTTCCACCTTCCTTCCAGAGGATTTTTTTTTTGGTGAAACCTTGCATACCTTAAGAGAGCACTTCCACTGGGAATGCCAAGACTATCCTCAGTCCAAAAAGAGACTCGGAGAATTTCTAGAGTTGCCTCAACACAGGCCCTTGGCAGTACCCCCTATCCTGGATGTGGATGATGATTTTTATGGAATCCAGTCTTACTCCTGACACTTCACCTCCTGCCCCTAGAAAACCAGACTGTTACAACAGAGTACCTGACGCCCACAAATTTACTTTCAGAGATCCTACTGCTGACCTAGAGATCATTTCCCAGGGCCCTAAAGGTATCAAGGCTACTACAGCCAAGAATCCCACCCCTTCGGACAGGGATTCCAGAGCTTTGGACAGATGGGGTAAGAATGTATATACCTCTGCAACTCTTGCTATTAGGGCATTGAATTGTCAGTTTCACATGCTGAAGTACCAGCAGCATATTATGGAACTTATTAAACAAAAAGTGGTAACCTTTTCAGACTGTGCAGAAAGTAAAGCATTGCAGGCACTTACGTACTCCAAGTCAAGTCAGCAAGCATACTTTGCAGTGTGGCTTTGAAGCCCTAGAAGCATCTTACCCGGCAGCAGTCACTGGCTCTGTTCTGAGAATATATGCTTGGCTGAAGGAGCAGACCTTGCCAGACCATGTCAAATCAAAGTTACTAGATGCTCCTTTGAATAAGGACCGTTTGGCACCAAAGCAGAAGCGGTTCTTAAGATGGAAGAAAAGGCTAAGTTTATGCAGACTGTTAAAGAATTCTTATAAGTGCAACCCCCTAGATTCAGTAGGCATTGCCCTTCCAAACACTGGTCCTTTCCAGCTCCCTCCAGGCCTTCTCAAACCAGACCCAGGGGTTCTCAACATTGTATCCCAGGGGTACAAATTGTATTTCCATTCACTGCCAACCCCAAGTGGGTTTCCAGACCTTCCTCCAAGCCAGTGGGCAGAGGCTCAAAACCAAGTACTTTCTC
Organism: Protopterus annectens; assembly: GCF_019279795.1. Classification (NCBI taxonomy): domain Eukaryota; kingdom Metazoa; phylum Chordata; order Ceratodontiformes; family Protopteridae; genus Protopterus; species Protopterus annectens. Next base: position 673,266,577 of record NC_056751.1, on the reverse strand, counting down.
TGCTCAATATCAGAGCTATTCATCCAGTTCCAGTAGAACAGAGGGGTCAAGGATTGTACTCCAGACTCTTCCTGGTACACAGGAAAAGAGGGCTCTTGATGCCCAATCCAGGATCTTTCCATTCTCAACACCTTCCTGGTGGTACCAAAATTCAAAATGCTTACCCTGCAACAGCTTCTCCCTATGCTAGCCAAGGATGCCTGGTTAGTCACCCTAGACTTAAAGAAGCCTATCTGCACATCCCCATAAGGGAATCATGCAGGAAGTATCTAAGTTTCAGGGCAGGGTCTATGCATTATCAGTTCTCTGCACTTCACTTTGGCTTATCTACTGCACCCAGAGTATTCACAAAATGCCTGTCTCCAGCCATTGCATACTGCAGACAGAGAAACATCCAGATTTACCCGTACTCTGACTGCCTGATTCAGAAGGACAGTCTGGGAATTGCTGCTGCAGCACCTGACATTTGTGAAAAACCTTCTCCCTTCGTTGGGGTACACCATCAATGAAAAGAAATCAAAACTGGTACCCAGTCAAAAAATTATATTCCTGGGAGCAAGCTTGGATACAACTTCCCAGATGGCATTCCTCTCTTCAGAAAAGTCTATATGACAGACTGCTTCAAACAAATGGCCACCAGAACCCAGCTATCTGCAAAGAAAATACTGCAAGCCCTAGGGTTCATGGCTCCATGCATACTGCAGATTCCATATGCAAGACTGTATATGAGGAAACTTCAATGGTACTTAGTCTTTGGTGCCAACATTCTCAGGACCTGGAAGCAGTCATTCCTGTCTTAGCCGAAACAATCATTCCTGTCATAGCCTGTCTAAGAACAGAATTCCTTTGGTGGGGGCAGAAGCATGCAACCACAAGGGACTGTCTTTTACTCAACCCCATGCCACCCAGACCCTAACCACAGATGCATCAGACTATGCCTGGGGGCACACATGGATGGAAAATGTATTCAGGGCCACTGGACCCCACGTCAAATCCATCTGCACATTAACCAAAAAGAGATGTTAGCTGTACAGAATGCCCCGACAGCTTTCAGGCTACTAATCTTTCCAGGACAACTGCTAATAAAAACAGACAACATCACAGTTATGTGGTACATCATCAAGCAGGGGGGAACCCATTCCTACCCTGTCTGCATGCTAGCCATGGCCCTGTGGAACACAGCCTTGGGCATTCAAGTCCATCTGCAAGCTCAGTTCCTGCCAGGCAAACAAAACTTACTGGTAGATGACTTAAGCAGGAACCTCCTAGACCCACATGAGTGACAGTTGGAGCCCAGCCCCTTCAAGCTTCTGATTCAGAAATGGGGGACCCCAGAGGTGGATCTCTTTGCCTCCCCTTACAACCACCAGCTCAGCACATTCTGCACCAGGAATCCTCACAGCATGGCCTGAAATTGGATGCCCTATCTTTTTAGTGGGTAAATCTCTCAATCTATGCCTTTCCCCCTCTGCCCCTCCTCTTGAGTATTACTCAAGATAAAACAGGACAGACCAAGGACAATTCTGATTGCCCTGGACTGGCCACATCAGCACTGGTACCCACTCCTGCGCAGCCTGACCTCCGATAACACCATGGCACCTACACCAGAATCCAACCCTGCTCTCAGCAGGAGGGACAAATTCTGCATCTGCAACTGCAAACACTAAATCTTGCAGCCTAGCTTATTCCTTGAATTCTCCCCCAGCAGCCTTAAGCAAACAGGTGCTGGACGTTATTCTTGAAGCCAGAAGACCCAGTACAAGAAAATTCTGTGCTAAGTGGAAAAGGTGCTGCTCCTGGATTCAATCTAAAGGAGAGAACACCACCCTTTCTGCCTCTAATCCTGGATTACTTGGCAGATCTACTCCACAAAGGCCTGTCCTTCTCCATTAAGATACATACCTCTGCCATTTCTGCTCATTACAACATTGTGCCACCTCTCTTCTCGCACCCTCTTATCAAACAGTTCCTGAGAGGGGCAAACACCTTAAGGCCACCAAGGAGAGCACCCACCCCTGCTTGGGACCTTAACTTTGTACTGGTAAAGCTCATGCTGCTCCCCTTTGAACCTACTGCGTCAGCAGAGTTCACATTCTTCTATTGGCAAAGAGCCTTGCTTCTAGCCATCACTTCAGCTTTGAGTGTCTGAGCTACAAGCACTGATGGCTGTGGAACCCTTTGTTGTTTTACATGCCGAAAGGGTTTCCCTAAGGACTAACCCTTACTTTATGCCTAAAGTGGTGCCCAGTGTGGCTCTCAATCAATCCATTTGCCAACCTTCTTCCCTAATCCTCAAAATAAAGGGGAAAGGATACTGCACTCTTTGATGTGCACAGACAACTCCAATTCTACTTTGATAGGACTAAGCCCGTCAGAAAATGTGACCAGTTACTAATCAGCTTTGCAACAGGGGCAGAGGAAAAGGCTATTTCAAAACTAACCATGTTCAAGTGGATAGCACACTGCATCCATTTCTGCTACAAGCACCATGGGAAACCAACCCCTCAGGGGGGTCAGAACACATTCCACTTGTAATTCGTCAGTGATTTGTCAATTAGTTTTATTATAGGTACCACAGAATGATGTATTGATGTATTGAATATTAGAAATGCTCTTTCACAAAAGTTTAGTTTGAGTGAAAATGCCCCCAAGTGAATAAACCTGGTGGCTAGAGGAGCTCTGGCTCAAACCCTGTACCTTGAGTACAGGTAAAAAGAGCCTAAAGTCCCCTAGCCACCACTACTTGTGAATATATGCCTCATATTTTAGTTTTCAGGATGTTTGTAACAAATGACTAAATGATTGAATTCACTAAATAATGACAGGCATTTGAATTTCAGACTTCATATTCTTCAGAAAATAAATGGGAAAACAAAATATTTTATTCTAGCAATTTTCTAAGTTTATAAGATCAATATTTGAAATCTGTCCCTGTTTTGGGTCTGTATTCCCCCATTATTGGCTTTGTCCAGGTTTTTAGTGCTAAGAGGTCGAGAGCTGTGGTGAGAAGTGAGAACTGAATTCACTAAATGATAGCCATTTAAGTTTTAGTTTGTGTCTTTCAGGAAGCTGCTGATTTGGTATAGTGGTATGTTGCTCTGAATGTACTGCACAAGGTCCTGGGTTCAAGACTTGGCAGTGAAATGCATGGCGGTAACTCATTTTATTCTAGCAACTTTCCAAATGTATACAAGCAGTGTTTAAAATGTGTCCCTGTTTTTTGGCCTTTTGTCCACTCCCAAAAAAGAAAAAAAAAATTGAAAATAAGTGTGAAAAACTGTGCAAGATGCCTATATCTATCTATATGTATGTATGTATGTATATATATATATATATATATATATATCTGCACACACATATATTTGTGTGTGGAAATAGACTTTGATGATGAAAATGTTCTGAATTGGGCAGTTTTGTCATTATTGGTTCATGCATTTTGTTTCATTGCCCAATGCCTACTGGAAAAATGTTCAAAAATATATTTAAAATGTAATTTGTATGTGTGGAGTTTTGTCATTATTGGTGCATGCATTTTGTTTCATTGCCTACCGGAAAAATGTTCAAACAATAAATTTAAAATGCACTCTAACTTAAGTCCAACAAGTGTGCTGTATTATACAAGGAATATAATTTAATAGTCAGGAAGGTGGATCAAAAAACACATGTATGTTTTCTTTGTGTGCAAGGGGCCTATGATTTGAAAACAGCCCAAAGGTAATCTTTATCCACTACTGGCCAGATGCATTTTCTTTGGGTGTGGTGTGGGTTTCAATGCTATTTCAATGAATTAGTTTCAAGGGCAGAGAAGTTTTAATGCAGTCTAATTTCATTGTGAGACAGTATTTCTGTGTTTAGCAGATGTCTTAGTGTTTGTGCATTGTGCTATAAAATGTTAAAATAATAAAGTAATCATTGTAGAATTAAAGCAGTATGCATGCACACATTAGTGTTTATGGTAAATGGGGTGAAATAGCATGGTAATGGGACATTGGAATGGCTGCAGGGAACTTCTGATGCCATATTTTGGTTGTCTCTTCTTCAGTTTGCCTTTGAAAATTGGTATCCCACAATTCATTGGAATGGGAAGGGTTACGCAATTATGTATGTAAATGTTATGTTAATCAGCGTACAGATTTGTATCTATTTTTCATGGGCCTTGTCCAGATTTTTTATGTTTCCAGGTTGAGAGGTATGAGCAGGAGTAAAGATTTTTTAGACTTGCTGATTTAAGTTTTGCAGGAAAGCAAGACAAACCAGTGTCCAAGCATTCTAAGTTGCTAGTAAACTGGATCATCATTTTATTACCATGTCAAGCCCATATTAGACCAGGTAAGAGTTTATTCCACTAAGGGAACAGCCACAGCTGCAACCTTCTTCAGAAATGGGTCAAGTCTGTGAATTTGGGAAGCTTCCAGTTGGATCCCTATCCTCACCTTTTCAAACTGGACTTTATTTAGAGATTTGGGTTACTGGTAGGATTCCCCCCCAACACAGGTCAGGAGTTCAGGCACACTTTCTAGTTGTTTCTTGCTACAAATTTATACAGAAGATGGCAGTGTCTTTATCTCTGTACCCAGATTAGCTGACGTTCTCAGCACTGGGTTCATCTGACTGCTCTTGAAGTCTAACCAGAAGTTTGATACTCTGCTGTGGAATGTACTGTAGCAGTAGTTCTGTTATTTAAGTATCTGCAGCTGAGATGTATACACTTACACAGCTGTACTTTACAATGTAATCTGACAATACAAATATACTGATTTTGAAAATGGTCTAGTTTAAACTAAATGAAAACTCCAGCCAAGCTAGAACTTCCAATGAGTGACCTCCCAAACCTCATGTAGCAGAGGCACATGGGGATATATGCAAATGGCCCCTAGGAACATCAGGTGTTTCAGCTATTGCCCATGACTTACGTTTGAAGTCGTTTTAATGAAAAATTTAGGGTTCATTTGCATATATGGCAGGTTGCCACAAGTCTTCCAGTCATTCCTCTAGATTCTCCAGGTTATCGGATGATGGCATGGAGCGGGTAGTGAAGATGTTGCTTCGGACCCGGGCCCTAGCTGAAATTCTCTCGAGGCCAGCCCATCAGATCTTGGAGCCAACCACAGTACCTTCTATTATGCAGATTCCTCCTCCAACTCAAATGAGTTTGGAGCCGGAAAGTATGGAAGTAGTTGTACTGGAACCACCGGAGCCAGTAAGCACTACTGATATCTCTGCTCTGACATTTGCTCCTGTTTCCTCAATGCCTTTGTCCATCGAGGAACCTGGGCGCCGACACTGCCTGGTCTGCTCGGGGGGGGGGGGGGGTGAGTCGAGTCAGACCCTTGTCGAAACTGGCTCTCCCACTCAGCGCCTTTTATCAGCTGAGTTCAGCTTCCACACCTGCCTTGGAGCCACCCTCCTCGCTGCCGAGGAGATGATCTGGCCTCTCGGGGCCGGAATCTCTCTTGGCCCAGGACCGTGGTGCCTTCGAGGTGATGCGGCTTGTGCTGTCAACTGAGTCTGTTCCACCTTTGGCTCCAGTCTTTCCCCCAATGGACCAGTGTCCACCTCTTCATTACCTCTCCATCACATACAGAGTCAGTGCCCCAGGAAGCCACAATAGGTGGATCCTCCTCTTCTGATACCTCCCCGGAACATCCCCGCAAGGAGGTCCCTCTGAAGACCGTGCAAGAGGAAGCACATAGACTCCGCTGAGTCTGTCACTTCTGATACAGACTAGAGGATTCACAGGGGTCCCCCAGGTCACCCTCTGAGGATGTGTCTCTTTCAGATATCCTGGAGATCCTTAAACAGAGGGGTGGCTGGAAGTCCCTTTTCCCTTCTGAAGACGAGTCAGTATACCTGGAGGCATTTGGCTCTCACCCCTCCACCTCTTGAGTGGCTCCACCTTTCAACCCTCTCCTGGGTTTGGTGAGCCGAAAGGTCTGGGCCTCTCTGGACTCAGTGGACCCTGTTTGTGGAGGCCCAATAAGTTCATTAAGGCTCTGGAAGATGGGCAGTATTTAACTAAAGGGGTTCCTGTGGATGCAGTGGTGATGGGGAGTGGCCACAAAAAAGGAGTTAGCTGAAACTTTTGTATCTGTTCATCCACTGAACAAGGATTCTTGTATGATGGACTGATATGGGAAGCATATGTTCTCCTCAGCTGCCTTTACTTTACAGTCACTGAATTATTTGTCGCATTTCAAGTGACCTCAGAGGGATCTCCTAACAAAGCAGATGCCCTGCAAGGTGTTACAGCCCAGGACTTATCTGATGAGGTTAACTCCCAGCTTGCAACCTCAACCTCTATATCTAACTGCATGCAGCTCATATCTTATGCAGCCGATGTAGCGAGCAGGGCATCAGGCACAGGAATAGCGCTTCATAGACATTCCTGGATGCGCCTTTGTGAGTTTGCCAAATTTGTCCGTTCTTCCTTTGACACTCCCTTTGATGGCACATCATTGTTCGGGCCTAAAGTAAAAAAAAAAAAAAAAAAAAAACTCACCAGGAGCCAATAAGATGCTAAGATTCTGCCTTCCATTAGAGTCTGTTTTTCTGCCCCTACCAGACCTTATCCTAAAGGTCAAAAGGGCAGAAAATGTGGTTCCGTAAATCCAAAGGAGCCTTATCTGACACTCGTGGTGATCCTTCCTCAGAGGTAGAGGGGGAAATGGAAGACGCCGTCCATGCGGCAGAGGGGGTCTGCAAAACCAGGGTGACGGATGCATTCTTTGGTAGGCCCTTCCAGCGCTCCTGAAAGGGGGCCTGCCTGTCCACCTCTGGAGGCAGTCGGGGGGGGGGTGGATATCACTGTACCCAGAAGCCTGGCTGAATTTGACTCGAGACAAATGGGTACAATCTGTTATATCCAGAGGATACAACATCCCTTTCCAATGTACACCTCAGCCACCAAAATCTATCCCAGACATTCCACCCGGTCAAAGGGATCAAGCAACACTAGAAATACAAAAGTTGCTAGAAAGAGTCCTCCAAGAAGTCCCCGTAGGCCAACTAGGATCCGGAATTTACTCAAGGTTCTTTTTAGTTCCAAAAAAGACAGGGGACTGAAGACCCATATTGGATCTCAGTAAATTAAACAAGTCGGTGAAAAAGTCAAAGTTCCGGATGGTAACACTGCAGTCTATACTCCCGTTTCTGGGAAAAGACAATTGGATGTGCTTGTTAGATCTTCAGGACGCGTACTATCACATAAAGATGGAAAGGCGCTCAAGAAGATTTCTGCGCTTCTGGCTGGGAGCCAATCCTCAACAGTTCAGAGCTCTACTCTTTGGACTCTCCACAGCCCCCAGGGTGTTTACCAAATGCATGGCAGTAGTCACAGCTCATCTGAGATGTAAAGGATTCAAGGTGTTTCCATACTAAGGCGACTGGCTCCTAACTGCCACCACCAAGCAACTACTGATTAAAGCAAGAGACTTCACCATCCATCTCTTAAAACTAGGCATTACTATAAATACAGAAAAATCTGCCTTGTTGCCATCGCAGCATATTACATTCATTGGTGCAGATTTAAATACAAACGACATGTTGGCAAGGCTACTTCAAGAAAGGATGCAGATGCTACTCAGTCAAGTGATTATTTTACTCCACAAGAACAGAGTACAGGCAAGATTTGTGCTGAAAGTTTTAGGTTCTATAGCAGCGACAGTAACACTACTTCCCATGGCATGACTTCACATGCGAATACTGCAGTGGTTCTCTTCGCCAAATGGTCCATGCAGGAGTTACCAATGTCTCAGGAAATTTTCATAACTCACTCTTGCAGGAAGGACCTACTTTGGTGGGTTCAGTCCACTCGGGTAACAATGGGCAGACCATTTGTACTTCCTCAGCCTATCACTACAGTAACGACGGACATGTCCCAGATAGGGTGGGGGGAGGGGCATTATCTGGGACAGACTCTCCAATGAGTTTGGAAAGATCATGAGTACCATTTGCATGTCAGTGTCCTAGAGATGAGGGCCATGCTTCTGGCATTGCAAGCACTTCAGGGCTCTCTTCCCACGGGGGCTAATGCAATTCAGACAA
>NC_056751.1:673248534-673251034 GCF_019279795.1 Protopterus annectens | reverse complement strand
TGCGATGGGTTGGATGTGGGTGGGGTGGGGTGGGTTGAGGAGTATAGTGTGCTTGAAGAGATGCGATGGGCTGGAGGAATAGAGTTCAGGAGAGGTCTGTGAATATGTTTGGGATGTATTTGGGAGGTTTGAGGAAGGGGTATTTGGGGTGTGAGGTAGCTGTGTGTTGGTGGGAGGTTAAATTGGGTAATGTAGGTTAGGGATGGTAACAGGGAAGATAGCAGTAAACTTTGTGGGGGGAAGGTAGGCATTGTACGAGTGTGATGATACATGGTGTGTGTATGGAAGTTGGGGGGGGGATTGGTAGAGGGTGCCAGTGTTTGGTGTAGTTCTTAGTGGGGTGTGGCTTGGGGAAGTACAAATGTAGAGGTCCTGGGGAGGGTGAGATTTTGAGGCAGGGGGGAGCAGAGTGAGCCCGAGGGAGGTTGAATGCAGGTCAGAATGGGAACAATCTGAGTAGATAAGTTAAGTAAGATGCACAGAGGGAGAAGGGTGAACCCAAGGACTGAGTAAGAGAAGCAGGAGTTTGTAGAGGGGTTAGGGTAGAAAGTAGGGATACTAAAAAAACTAAACTAGTAAGTGAAAAAGGTACTACACTACAGGTAAGTGTAAATGAGTAGGTATTGGTGCCATCTAATGGTGAAACCGATGGATTACGGCTATGAGCCAGGAAAGAACCCGAGGTAGAGGAAAGTACTGAAAGTGGGGCTTCTGGATGCTAGGAAAAGGCTGTGGAGGAAAAAGTGTGTGAATACAGAGTGGAGGAGGTTTGACTGCTGCAACACCTGGTAGATTGTGTGGCCTAACCATCTAGCAGGGGTATTGCACTAACTCCAATGCTAGCAGACCTAAGTGTAGAGCTACTACGTTCAGGGAGTAGGTGATTCGGGTCCTTAGACTAAGGCGCCAGAATTCTTTCCATGTTCAGCAGGGTGGTATGAGAAACCAGTGTTGGGCCGAGGATTAGGATTGGGAAGTAGGTGGAGAGGACACTAGAGCAGGGCTGCACAGCAGTCAAGGGTGATAACTGGGATTTAAAAAAAATAAAAAAAAAATATATATATATATATATATATATATATATATATATATATATATATATATATATATACATATACATATATACATATATATACACACACACAGAGTAAACATTCTAAGTGTAATGTGAAGGGCTAAAGACTTGAGACATTTAAATGTTAAAACCGTCGTAGAAGTAGTGTGTCTAACACAAATTCAGATGATGCTAGAACCCTTATAGCACAAAACTAGTAAAGAATGACTATATCCCATTGTGCTTTATATGAACTGCAGAGTGCCAGTGTATGCATGATGACTGTTCCATTGTCATTTTTGCTGAGCTGCCATTTTGCATAGAGTAAGTTGTTTGACTAAAATGCTGCTGCATGCTGATGTTAATGGCACACCTGGGTAACCAGAGGTGAGCATCATGACATGTCAAACAAAATCTTCACAGAATATGAAATAAATGGACTATGAGCACACATATATACATATGTATATGTATATACATATACATATATGTATAAACATACATATACATACATATATATTTATGTATATATATTTATGTATATACATTTTTATATATATATATATATATATATATATGTATATGCACACACACATATATATATATACATGCACACATTTTTATATATATATATATATATATATATATATATCTGCATGCATACACACACATGTAAAAGCACATATATATATATATATATATATATATATATGTATATACACACATATATATATATATATATATATATATATATATATCTGTATATATTATGTATGTATATGTACACACTGAAAACACTATTACCAGGTTAACACTGATGTAGCCTGGTCTATTCTCAAGGAAGAAATGTGGGAGTCGGAAGTAGATTTGATCGCTAAAGTTCGCTTCTTTATTGTTTCAAGTAATTCGAACTTCAGAAATGTACTGTTACATTCCAACTGGCTTTAAATACTGGTATGCAAATACATTGTTTGTCTCATTGGTGACGTGAGTGTAACCTGAGAATTTATCAGTTCTATTTTGAACAGATGCTTCATCTGATCCATTTTAGGAGGTATTTTATATTGAGGCTGCCGTTGAGCCCTGGTCGTGTCTCTGCACTTAACTCAATCTGCCATTTGAGTTCTTTAAGTTCCAGCGGGGCACTGGATTCCCCACTAAAAGTGGTAACATTTTCAAAAACCTGAAATTTGAATCTAGCTGGGTACTTGCATTGAGGGGCATGTTTTGCAAGTGTGTTGTAGTCCCCTCACTGAATGGCTTGGTAATGTTTTTTTACTCTATCGCTGAGGGTTACTGTGGTCATTACAGTGTAGAATGCCTTGCAATGTTCACATTTGCTGTAGTACACCACGTTTGTGGTGTTGCAGGCGTAGCTCTCTAAAGTAGATCGGTTTCTTTTTGTCAGCAATTGCTAGATTGTTTCTGAGTAAAAGCAGTTGTTGC
>NC_056751.1:673233616-673248034 GCF_019279795.1 Protopterus annectens | reverse complement strand
CGGATCATCTATTTCCATTTCTTCCTGTCCTCTGCTTCTTGCTCTGTCACGCCAACCACCTGCATGTCCCCTCTCACCACATCCATAAACCTTATCTTAGGCCTTCCTCTTTTCCTGTTACCTGGTAAGCTTCATCCTTAGCATCTTTTTCCCAATATACTCAGCATCCCTCCTCAGCACATGCCCAAACCAACGTAATTATGGCGCTCTGACTTTGTCTCCAAACCGTCCAACCTGGGCTGACCCTCTAATATACATATTCCTAATCCTGTCCACCCTCGTCACACCCAGTGCAAATCTTAACATCTTTAACTCTGCCATGTCGAGCTCTGACTCCTGCCTTTTTGTCAGTGCCACAGTCTCCACCCCATATAACATAGCTGGTCTCACTACCCTCTTGTAGACCTTCCCTTTCACTCTTACTGGTACTCGTCTGTCACAAATCACTCCTGACACTCTTCTCCACCACCCACTCCACCCTGCCTGTACTCTTCTTCACCTCTCTTCCACATTCACCATTACTCTGAACTGTTGATCCCAAGTATTTAAACTCATCCACCTTCACCACCTGTACTCCTGGCATCCTCACCATTCCTCTATCCTCCCTCTCATTCACATACATATATTCTGTCTTAGTCTTGCTGACCTTCATTCCTCTTCTCTCTAGAGAATATCTCCATCTCTCCATGGTCTTCTCCACCTGTTCCCTACTCTCACTACAGATCACAGTGTCATCTGCAAACATAATAGTCCACGGGGACTCCTGTCTGATCTCGTCTGTCAACCTGTCCATCACCATTGCAAATAAGAAAGGGCTCAGAGCTGATCCTTGTTGTAATCCCACCTCCACCTTAAACGCATCCGTCACTCCCACCGCAGACCTCATACATGTGTGTGTGTATGTATGTATATATATATATATATATATATATATATATATATATATATATATGTATATGTATATGTATATGTATATATATATATATGTATATGTATATATATATATATATATATATGTATATATGGGGCTAGTCTTTGCCTTGGATGGAAATCAGATATATATGGGGCTAGTCTTTGCCTTGGATGGAAATCCCCCCACTTGAGATGCCACGCTTCCCTTCCCCACAGCCAGCTTTCACCCATTCTTCAGGATTTACAGGTACAAAGCACAGTGAAACCAGTGCCCAAAGATTTTGTGGAAGGCTATTACACTAGACTCTTCTTAGTGCCAAGAGGAGGAGGACTGTGGAGGCCCGTACTGCATTTGTCTGCACTAAATACTTTCATAAAAGTGCCAACCTTCAAAATACTCTTACCATGCCCTTTGCTACCGTTCCTACTGCCTCAGGCCTTTTTTAGTATCACTGGATCTTTAAAAGATGCCTATGTCCATACCAATTCACTCCTTTTGCAGGAGATTCCTCAGGGTTTATACTGGGTCATCTCACTTGAAGTTTACTGCTTTGACTTTTGGGCTTTTCACAGCCCGAAGAGTTTTCAAAGTGTCTGGCACCAGTGATTGCCTTCTGTCAAACCTAGGGAGTCCAGATTTTCCCTACTTAGAGGACCTGGTAATCCAAACTTCCTCACAACAGATGCTTCTGCAAAACCACCATTCACCCTCAAACTCTTGTCAGAGTTGGGGTCCATGATCAGCTACAAGAAGTCCTCACTGCAGCCAACCCAGGCCATCGTTTTTCTGGGTAAAGACTGGACACCAAAAGGATGCAGGCCTACCTGCCACAGGAGAATTGCAGAGCTTAACAGATTACTTTCACAAACTTGCCTCCCTGAGCCAGGGAGGTTCTAAGGGCCGTGAGATTCATCACATCAACTGTACCAGTTCTCCCTCCAGGCAGACTGCTTATGAGGGAAATCCAGTGGTACATGGTTACAGTTTGTTCCAAGTACTTTCACCGTCTAGACCTAGGACTCCCTTTCACTCCTCCAGTCCCAATTCGGGAAATGTATGCAGATGCCTCAGACAAGGCATAGGGGGCCTGGACAGGGAGATGGAGTCTAGGGTTTATGGCAGACAAACTATAATAAAGGAACCCATCACGATGAAGGAGATAAGGGCCCTTTTCCAAGCCTTTCAGGCCTTTTCTGTTATCTGGAGACCAGGTCCCTCTTGAGTGTTCACAGATTGCACAATGGTCATGTAGTATGTAAACATAGAGGAGTGAGGTTTTGCCAACTGTGCAGATTGTCACGTATCACCTGGGGTATTACCACCCATTTAGAAAAGTCTCTAATAGCCGCATAATCCTGTCACAGGGCAGTATGTTGGCAGATGCATTAAGCAGAGCCTTGGAGAACCATCCCAAATGGCCCCTCAACAGCCAGGTTTTCCCTGGGCATCCTTCACTGGTAGGGGACATCCAAGATAGATCTGTTTGCCTCCGAGACCAGAAAACAGCTCTCCCTGTTTTGTACCAGGAGGCCCTTGTCCTCTGTGTGGAGGACAGATGCTTTCACTCTTCAGTGGGCAGAAAAAAATCTGTTAAGTCTTCCCTCCATTACCTTTCATTCCAAGAAATCTTCTGAAGGCACAAAAAGAATAAAAAAAAGCTCTTGCTGTTGACCTTTATTTGGCCAAGACAACATTGGTGTCCTCTTGTCATCTAGCTGGGGGTAATTACTACAAAATGTCACCAAGTGGTCTTCATCACACAGCAGAAGGGGGCAACTACACCTCAGCCTGGCATCTGTAAACCTAACCCTGTGGATGATAGGGTTTTAATTCATCCTACGTAGCCAAATGGAAGAGATTTTCCTTTTGGTGCCATAGGAATTTACAGAACCCCAGTGAATCAGAGGTACCTTCCATACTCTAATATCTGTATGAGCTTTATACATACAGGTCTAGCTTCCTCTTCCATCAAATCCCACCTTTCAACAGTCTCTACTAGTTTTATTCCACAGCCCTCCACTTATGTCCAGACCAGAGGTCAAGCTATTCCTTAAATGGGTTCTGCATGTAAGGAAGCCCATAAACCCCTCCTCGTGACATAAACTCAGTGCTGGAAAAGCTTACCTTACCTCCCTTTTAACCAGCCACATGATCATATTTCAAATTCTGCCCCTCAAACTGTTCTGCATCTGGCTTTTACTTTCAGCTAGGTGAGTTCAAAGCTTCAGACTCATAGCTATTCCTACCTTTCTGATTTTTCACAAGGAACAGGGTACCCTGAGAGCTAGCCCTTCATTCATGCCTAAAGTAATGAATGAGCTGTCTCTCAACTCCGTCATAAATCTCTCTCTTCTTTCCCAACCTATAGAACTGGTGGAAAAGACTCCTACACACACTGTTCACAGACAGCAAAGATTCTATTTGGACAAAACCAAATCCATTTGAAAATGAATTGTTCCAGTTTCATGGACTCAAAACTGGGTTCAACCAGTATCAAAGCAAGCAGTTGCAAGCTCTCCAAGGCCATCTTCCTTTGTTTTCTACATGACAAGTCAATGCCATCATGTTCTTGAGCCCATTCTACCAGGGCAGTGGCATCCCCAGGTGATAAAAGCATGGACACCATGGTTATACTGGAAGCTGCCACCAGGTCTTCTGTAGACACCTTCACTAAACGTTACAGGATTGACACCTTTTCAAGTTCCAGAGCCGCCTTTGCTAGGTCAGTCCTTTCTGGCCTCTTGGGCAGGTCTTCTCATTAACCAACCACCTTTGTTTCCCTTCAGCTCTGGGAATTGCCCTTTTGTCAGGAATACTGCAACAGTAATTTCAGTCTGGGCATAGTACAGCTGTGAAAAAACTTACATAATGGTAGATGTCCTGCTGATCACTGTTGCAGTATTCCTTTCCACTCTCCTTCCCTTCTACATTAATATTCTTCTATTCCTATTTAGTGGACAACATACTAGAACCATGTGGGTTTCCTTGCCACTTAATGTTTCACTCCTTCTAGCTGACCAGTCTCTCTTAGGAGTCTTCAGGCTGCTGAACGATAACACTCATACATTCGCCATTCACATGCTGGGCGTACACTCCTGGAAAGGTAAAGCTGTGGTACTAGATGTAACCAGCGATAACATTTAGTTAGGAGTGATCAGTAGAACATCTGCTGTTATGGCAAGTTCTTACATGACTGCACTTTTATCACTTTACACTTGGTATTCTGTTACATAGGTAGCTATGGAACCATTTATTAGTGTTAGTAGAGAGGATGAGCATGGTGAGCTTATAGATTTGGTGTAGAGTTGAGGTAGTGTATCCAAGTGCCTTTGAGAGATGAAGAAAGGTGGCAGAAACCAGAAGATTATTACTGTGCAGAATGACAGTATTTCGAGAAGACTAATGCATTAGTGCTGTGATTGCAGACAAAACTATGCTGGGAGCCAGAGTAGTTTGTCTGAAAGCTGCCTTGGTAATTGTTCGTGAACACAATTACCATGCTAACTGTAAATGAACACATCTTTCCAATGTTTGTGATCGTGGAGGTAACATGGCAACTGACCTGAAGATGCTAAGATAATTAGATTTGCCATCTTTATGAAGAGACGTGTAAAACTGCTTCCAGATTTTGAGAAACTTGGGATACTGTTATTGACCTGTTGAATATGGAGAAATGGGACTGCCAGGTCATCTGTGGAAAGTGTAATGAATATGGAAGATTGTCATCTTCAAAAGTGGTGGGTTTAATTTTAAGGAGGTGTTTTTATGGTTGTTGCTGAGACTGGTTGTAGTGAGAAAGCAGTAGTCAGTGGGACTGGAGTGGAATTGTAGCCCAGGTAGGTATAACCCTAGGCCTGAGTAGCCTTCTGCCATCGCCCAGAATACCACAGTACAAGGACAAAATTGACTTCAATAATTGGTTAAGCTTCTTGTGTTATTCTAAGGGGATCCAGTATCTGTCTGCTTGGGATGACATGGTCGACAGACCACGATGCTTTGTCACAGATGGCCTGCATCTGTCGCCCCTGAGATTCTGGATATTGGCTAAAGCTCTTGCTGTGCCCTATAGTGCCTTTTTTAGGCAAGGTTCAAATAAATTCACCACCGTAACAGGAACAGGCAAGCAAAAACTGAGGGTTATGCTACTCAATGCTAGACGTCTCAATCTCAAAATGCACTCACTCGTGGCACTCCTTAAAATGGAGAACATCGATATCTGTGCAGTGACTGAGACCTGGTTCAAGGCACCAGAGAGCACCCCTGCACTAGCAGGCTATAACTCATACCACACTTTTCGGCCATGTAACCTGGACTGAAACACCAAAGGCGGGGGTGTGTCCATATTCATTAAGGATATCCACACCTCCAGGCTAGTTGCTCTGCATAATGCATCCGAGGTTATCCAAGTGCAACTAACTCTGGGCAAAACTGCAATCCAAATTGTAGCTTGCTACAGATTCCCCACCATGCCCCAGGATTCCCACTCTTTTCTTGATGTACTGGAAAATATTAGGGTTCAAACACCCTAATAATGGGCGACTTCAACTACCCCACCATTAACTGGGAAAACTACTCGTGCACTAACTCCTTAACTCAGCGCTTTCTGGAATTCATAAACTCCAATGCCCTGGATCAACTTATCCACACCCCCACCAGGGGCAACAATATCCTAGACCTAGTCATTACCAACATGAGTGACCGGTGTTCCACACCTGAAGTCAACTCTTCGTTGGTCCGATCCGACCATAAGCTAATCACCCTTGATATCCACATACCGCCCCCACCCCCTATTAAGTAAGCCACGGTAAAAAAATTTTCCAAAGCCAACTTCATGCTACTTGAGACAGAAGTGGTGAACTTCATGATACCCGTGCAGATTAACAATATAGTTACAACTGCTGAATCCTACACAAATGCTCTCCATAAGCACTTACACGAGTGCATGGATTGTGCTATCCCAAACGGAACCAAGACGGTATCCTCCAAAAAAAGAATGCCAATCTAGTGGTTCCCTGTCATAAACACAAGGAAGAAACTGCTGCAAGAGAGAGTAAAATCCCATGAGTGGAGGAGCTCCCTGGTCAGCCTCCGTAAGAAGCTGAGATCCCTTATAAGATTCTCCAAAGCTAGCTATGAAAACAAAATCGCCACTAATTCTAAGGACAACCACAAAACATTCTATAGCTATGTCAAGAATCTCGATGGCAACACCCAGATCTGCTCTGAGTTACAGCACAATGGCACGATAATTAGAACCAACTGATATTGCCAACATCCTGGCAGATAGGTTCAGTGCTAACTTTACCCCCACCCCCTACAGTGCCCATATCTATACAGGAAGAATACAGAGAGTCCCTGTAATCACAACTACACAGGTAAAAGCTGCACTCTCTAAAGCCAAAAACACAGCATCCATGGGACCGGACAGCATCCCAGGCTGCGTTTTACACGAACTTCAAAACACAGTCTTCCCCACTTAAGCACCAATAATAGCTTTGCATCGGGCTTTGTGCCCACTGAATGGCACACAGCAACAGTTATCCCACTCCACAAAGGGGAGCCACCACTGATCCTGGGAACTGTTGACCTATTAGCCTGACTAGCCTGGTCTGCAAGGCCATGTAACGTATCATTATGGAACTCATAAACAGACATTGGCAACCTCCCAACTCTGGATCCCACCCAGTTTGGGTTTGTGAAAGACAGATCATGCCTCCTGAACCTGATCGACGATTTTGAGGCGGTCACCAAAGCCATAGATGAGGGTAAGATGGTTCACACAGCTTATCTTGACCTCGCCAAGGTTTTCGACACCATCCCCCATTCTGGAATTATAGCTAAACTCACTAAACTAGGTATAAATCCCTACGTCGCAAGATAGGTTGCCAACTAGCTCACTGACGGAACCCCACACTGTAAAAGTTGCAGACTCCAAATCTGACCTCAAAGCAGTGACAAGTGGAGTACCACAGGGTTCCGTCCTGGGACCTCTCCTGTTAGCCTGTACTTCAGAGAAGTGGATACCAAACACAGAAGGCCTCTGGCTAACGAAGTTCACAGATGACTGCAAACTAGGAGCCATAGTCAAGTCCCCAAATTATGGACACCTATAGAAGGGCCTCTATGAGACAGATGCCTGGTATCGGAGCCATGGCCTCAAGCTCACTGCCAAAAAGTGCAATGTCATCCCCTATGGTAAAAACTTTGTACCCATGAACTACCATATAGGCAGCAGGCAGCAATCTTCTTAACACCGAATGTGTGATAGAGACCTTGGGACCCAGGTGGACAGTAGTCTCTCCTTTGATAGTCACATCGCCACAGTAGTCGGGAAGTCCTTCTACGTGGCAAACCTCATTATAAAAAGATTCTCATCCTGGAAAAAAGGTCATTGTTTCTCTCTACTCTACACAGACCCATTGTAGAGTACAAATGCCCCTTTTGGAATGTACCCCACAAGACATCTGCAGCAGCTGGAAAGGCCACAGAAGTAATTCACAAAGGGGATTACTGGCCTCAAACAAATGCCCTATGCTGACTGCCTCAAAAAACTTCAGCTTTACTCCATAGCATATCGACTACTCCAAGGTGTTCTCGGCCTAACATATAAAGCTATGTCAAACCCAGAACTGTTGGACATGCTACACCTAAAGAAATCCCAATCCATCTGAGCTACATGCTCTAGGGACCTAAGCCTTGTCACCACAATAAACAAAACATGCTGGAGGGATAGATTCCTGTCCCCAGAGACTTCCCATACTCTGGAACAGGCTACCCATCTAGGTCAAGCAAAGTTCTTCATTAGCACTCTTCAAGAAAAATCTTGAGTGGATGGGAAATAGAAAATACACCCCAGGGATCACTTCTGTGTCTCTGCTCAACAGTGGCACAGGAAAATAACTTTCTTGGGTGGCGTAAGCCAGGGAACCTTGTTGGCTAGTCTTGCGTAGGCCCTTGGGCCGATAGCCAGTACCTACCTATAAACCTATAAGGGGGGTTACTGTGGTGGTTTTCATGGAATAAAACAGCTGTGTTGATGAAATGGGAGTCAAACTAGACCATGTTGTAATTGAGTCATTGGATATAATGTTAGGTTGGGGTGGTTTACAAGGGTTTAGGAGCTGGTTAACTGATGCCCAGAAGGTTTTTGGGTATGATTTGTGGCAGTCTTGTAAGGTAAAAATGGAAGTTTTTTGTATTTTTAACAAGGCTTTGAATTTATTTCGTAGAGCACTATAGTATTCAAAGGTCTGAGGTCTGTGGCTCCAGTGACGCTGCTTCTGGGCTCTGTCTTCCTCATTAGCTGTTTAGTGCTCTGAGTTACTCAGGGTGCAGAGTTCATTTTGGTGAGTTTTCTTTTTGGTGAATCTTGGGCATTTAGAATCTGAGGAGATTAACTGTTTTTGCTGCTTCATCTTGGATGAGATGTTTGAGGATGCCAGGTTTGAGTGCATCTGTGAAAGTTTTGATGGTGAAATGCATTAGTTGTGAACTGTATTATAGTGGGGAACAGATATGATCTTACTGCCATTTCTGATTGCATAAGTTGAGTGGTAGTTTAGTAGCATCGGGTAGTGTGCCACATTAGAAGATTTTTTTGGAGGTGGGTTGTAAGGATTTGATGCAACATCTAAGACCCAGGGTTAAGATAAAATGTGAGTTTTTTGGGTTGGGTGTTCAGTAAGTTGTGCAAAGTTGTAGAGGTTTGGTGAATGAGTGTTGCATGAACTGATAATGGTTGCCCATTTATAATGTTAACCATCACTAAGTGTAATGGGCTCTAGTTTGGTGTTTACTAATAAAAAGGAAAGGTTGTGTCTTGGTATGGTGGAGTTGGTTTTGGGAGGGATAGCTACCTAGGAGATTTCATCCAGTCTGGAGGAAGTGTACTAATCTGTATCCAAACATTGTTTGAAATATCCTAGTGGTATTGTTGAATGTATAAGGTACATGATAGCCACCCCTCCCCCTGTTTTGACTGGACAGTTTAGTTGAAATAAGTTATAGCCCTGTGGAGTAATTAATTGTCTTTAGTGCTTTGTTTTAGCCTGGTTTCAGTGAGGGCGAGACTGTCTGGAGCATGTTGTGCCATCCAGGAATGGAGCTTTGGGATGATGATGCAGACACATTTGAAAATTTCATGGAAAGAGCTTTAAGGCAGAGGAGTTTTGGGGATGAAGTATAATTGTACTATATATAGAGCTTGAGTTGTGGGTTCAGGAGACAGTAGGGATAGAAAGGTAGGGTAGGATTTCCTAGAGAAATACTGACGGATAGAGATTTCATCTTTTTAGACATGGTGACAGTTGTGGATGTGTTCGGTAAAGCATTGAGACTCCCTCATACCATCCACAGACACACAGCTTTGTAGGATGGTTTAAGTCTTAAGTAGTATTAGTTTGTAGTCATCCTTAGCTTATGATTGATGAAAGTCCGTCTGTATTTGCTTGTGGTTTTAGGTTTTGAGCACATACACTTGAGCATCATTTATTTATTCAGGTTGGTAACCAGGGTAGAGCACTGATCTGGAGTTTAGCACCTCTGACCATCATTGATCGGGAAAACATGTAAATATCTCAATATATCCTTATTTGGTCCGTCTCCAGGTTATTTGTATGCAAAATCTAAGGACTAAAACTTATGGGAATGCAAAGCTTGGCTGAAGATCCTTGCACATCAGTTGCATTTTAAGTACTTAATGAACCTATGGAAAAGGGGAGAAATGTGGTGAGTGAACCCGTATGTTATGATTTACTGTTACAAAAAAAAATCTTCAAAAGGAGGAAATTTTAAGTACCTTAGTATACTTTTTGTTTTGGTTGTTTTTTTATGTAAAGGTATCTGGAAGTAGAATTTTAGCACAATAAGTTTGTGGTTATTTGCAAAACTGTCTGTAGGATTTGCCTAAGTTTGTTTGCCATCTCTGAGATGAAAATGTGTGTATTTTTGCCTCTCAACATGTTTAGGTGTTTTCCTCTGTAAGCAAAGCAGATGCTGGAACATTCTCTTGTGAAGCAGCTAACAATATTGGTAGTCCACTGACCTGCACTGCTGCTCAAATGCTTGTTGGTAAGTAACATTGTAACTTCATTGAAGTAAATGTTGTGGAAGCTGTAGTGTGGATAAGAAAGGGCAGGATGGATATAGACTAGAGCAAAACAAGTAATCTCCAAAGCTTAAAGTGCTACTGTCAAAGAGTTTGGGATAAAATATCTATATTCATCCGACCTAAATGTGAAGATGGACGCATTTTTCTATTCCATGATAATACATAAAAGCAGTCATGCCTTTCAACCGGTTACCACAGGAAATCTGTACAAAGTTTAAAATAATGGTAGGAGGGCAAGGACCCCAAATAGGGACTGATTTCACATATTATAAATTTAGAAAGTTGCAAAAAAAATAGGATTTGAGTAGGTATACATTTTGAAATGTATGACATTAGTGACTTCAGTCATTAGCGGTTTGCCTGAAAACTACAAAGTTTATGTGTAGTAGACTAAAAATATTAAGCAAAAATCTGTACTTTCAGCAACAGTAAGTTGAAGTATAAAGTAAAAACAGTACAGATGTCACACTCAGAAGTTTAATGTACCACAGATAACATAAGCACTTTCATCCCAAAAGTAAGGACTTGATCAGATACAAATATTTAAAAAGTGCTGTCTTACAAGTATGTGATAATCGCATGTAAATGTATCACAGTAATTGTAAGCCTGTACAGGGGAATAACAGTTCTGCTGGTGAGTCTGGTATGGTTTTGTGATCTCGTATGTATGCGGCCGTTAGTTAATGATGGTGCTTTACTGAGAGTGAACTTGAATGTCAACAGCCTTTATTGACTGGATTCTAACTGTACTACTGCTGGTGCTGTTACTAAGTTTTATAATATGTAACCAACTGGAACAACGACAAACCAGTGAAAAAATGCCTCAAAACAAGAAGAGCCTCGCCAAGCAAGTAATTCCTTAACGCAAATTTATTTTATCACAGAAGACAAAGCAGCGTTTTCGCTACACACACCAGGTAGCTTCTTCAGAGGAAGTCATATAAGAGCTAATGACACGCTCTTATATAAATAAATGCTGATCATATGGTTACATCACTTCCTGAGAAGGTTGATTTTAAAATGGAGCAACATGCTATAAACAGTAAACACAAAACAAAGTATAAAACACATCAACCTAAACTGGAAAAGTAAATGGCACAGTCTATATGACACAAACGACTGCTCATCAATGTACTTCATTGTGGCTCCACCAAATAAGTGGATAGCACCAATCGTCGTGTACATGACTGTAATAACTACACTACAAACAGTGCTATAAGTTTATCGTTAAAACAGAAGACAATTAAAACCTATTTTTAAAAAACTTATTTATAGTAAAAGTAATTTGAATTTTCTTGTCAGACTTCAAAAAGCCTGCTATGAAACAAAAAATCTTTAAAAATGTTGTTTAAAATAATGTGTAGATACACTCTACAAACTAAACGTGTATATACCCAATAAGGAACCTCCCCAAGAAAGTGTGTAGGGGTTTATATGCTTACCCACTAAATTTTGGTAACTACACAAAGGAGGGTATGTGGCAAACAACTTCACAGGGATGTCCATATCTTAGGGCAATTGGAATATATGCCCTATTATAAAACCTCCCTGAAAGAGTAAGGATCTATGCTATATATACACTCTATTTGATGCAATAAACATAGTGTGTATAAAGCACTAACAACTAACTGGGATGTCCTAGTCTTCAGACTAAAAAGGACAAATGTATTCAAATAATAAAGAGGTACAAACTAGAGTATGTTTAAACTGGTTGTGCTAAAAGACAGGTGAGTTATCTCAAATAGCATTTATATTTTAAGAAGGGAGCAATGTTACAACCATCGTTGAGACCTGGTATGTTAAATGCATCCAACTTTAGTTGCCATAATAATTCACGGGTTTCTAATAGTATCGAGGTAGGACCACCTCTAATAGAGGTAGGAATGTGGTCAATGCCCATAAACAAAAGAGTGGCCAGGATAGTTCACTATATGCTATGCTTTATACACACTATGTTTATTGTATATACACGTTTAGTTTGTAGAGTGTATCTACACATTATTTTAAACAACATTTTTAAAGATTTTTTTTCATAGCAGGCTTTTTGAGGTCTGACAAGAAAATTCAAATTACTTTTACTATAAATAAGTTTTTTAAAAATAGGTTTTAATTGTCTTCTGTTTTAACGATAAACTTATAGCACTGTTTGTAGTGTAGTTATTACAGTCATGTACACGACGATTGGTGCTATCCACTTATTTGGTGGAGCCACAATGAAGTACATTGATGAGCAGTCGGTGTCATATAGACTGTGCCATTTACTTTTCCAGTTTAGGTTGATGTGTTTTATACTTTGTTTTGTGTTTACTGTTTATAGCATGTTGCTCCATTTTAAAATCAACCTTCTCAGGAAGTGATGTAACCATATGATCAGCATTTATTTATATAAGAGCGTGTCATTAGCTCTTATATGACTTCCTCTGAAGAAGCTACCTGGTGTGTGTAGCAAAAACGCTGCTTTGACTTCTGTGATAAAATAAATTTGCGTTAAGGAATTACTTGCTTGGCGAGGCTCTTCTTGTTTTGAAGTTTTATAATATGAGAGTGTTTGCTTTGAGAAGTGGCATTGCTTCTACAATTCAAGGCATTGAGTTCTGCAGTAAATTGATCAGCATGAGTGACACTACGGAGATGCAGGCTAACAATTTCTCTCTATTTTTCAAGTCAAGTTTTTTTGAGACATTGTTGGGACATTATCCCAGTTTGCAATTGGACGTTTATTTTGTATAGGCCCATTCAGGAAAACAGAGTGCCTAAGGGGCTAAGATTGTGGAAATATTCCAGTGGTGTTATAAAGGGATCTTTTTTCATGTTGAATTATTGGACTTTTTTGACCGTTTTGGTTTGGAATATGTTGATCTTATTATAAAAATTGTTATATTTTAAATAAATTTGAGGTCACTATGTATATAATGGAATGTTTGCAGACTTAATTGTCAACCAATTTTCTGGTGAATTTTATGACCTTTTGATAAGGTTGTTAGGAAAAGTGATATGAATTGTTTAAGAAAAAGTAAAACATTTGTTAGGGACAAAATTACTTATGAAAAGAGAAAAGTATATCATGATCCCTGGGGTAATTATGGGCCTTATCACAATTCGATAAATCCTACTGAAGGTGTTAGAGCTACAAAACATGATTATGTGGATAATACGTTTTTTTTAGAACACCCACACATAGAGATTCATCCAGCTACGCCTTTAGGCCCGAGGAGATCCTCCAGATTAGTAGAATAGAGAAATAAAGTGGGAACTACAGTAGTCTCGTCGTTTCTTTGGCTAACAGAATTGGAAGAAAAAGCTGGGAGAAACAAAGTAGGGGAAGAGAAGATATTGAACCCTCCCACTGATTTAGTTTTCTAGAACAAGCGAATGTCCCTCCCATGTCTTTGTTTATTTCTGTGATAGATGCTGAAGTGAGTATTGAATTTTGTCAAGTAGTATGGATTTCTCCTAATTGAGATGCTGGTTTTAAGGTCTGTAATGGAGATTCCCAGGTCAGTGATGGTGATGTTTTAGTGAATACATCTGATGTGACCATTATGAGGTTAACAGTTTAAGATCTGTAATTAGGTAAGGTTTCCATCTCTGAATTAGTTAATATTTTTAAGAACGGTTTCTCATTTGTCCCCTACTAAGAGCTTTAATGTAGTTGAAACATTTACAGAAAAATTAAGTGTTCACTCATCATGGGTCAAGGATCTGAGAATAACTATATGTTGAGCAGCATGAGTGTGTTCATTCTTTCATTTAGTTCTACATTATTATTTGAACTGACAGAAATTTGGAACAGTATGATAACTGAAAACAAAACATATTTTAAGTTTATAAAGGAATATGTTATATCAACTGTCCCACTATCCAAACTTGCATATAATGATGCTGGATAAAAGGGGAGAGGTTGTCATGGATACAACCCTGTATGTTACCAAGATGCATCAATATGTATACAATGAACAATTTTTTGAGTTATCAGCTTTAAACCAGATAAATATAGTTTACCACAAAATTGATCTGTGGTAATTTCTAGCTTTGAATATAGATTTAGTAATAGTACTGTTAAATATTTGAAAGTAGAACATCCAGTGGTACTATCAATTTTTGATATCCCCAATACCCACAAAGATATGACTAATCTCCCTTTGAGACCCATTGCAGGAAGTGGACGATCTAAAAACAGAACCCCTTGCTTAATGGGTTGAATTTCAAGTTAAAAGGCTTTTTTTTGCTAATTTTGTTTTAAAAGATTCATGGGACAGACTTAGGAAAATTGCTAATCCTGATTATATAGAAGATGCTTTTTTGTTACTATTGGTAAATATATCTTCTTAGTTATACCTCATGGTCTAGAGTGGTTTAGGGAACTCCTAATTACAGGTACTAGTTTGATATTTAC
>NC_056751.1:672953616-673228616 GCF_019279795.1 Protopterus annectens | reverse complement strand
GTACCACAGGGATCCATTCTTGTGGTGCTGCTTTTCAGAGTATACCTATCAGCTGTGTGGGACTTGAGTCAAATGAGAGGATTACACTATAATTATGTTAATGATGTGCATTTATACTTCTCATGGATGTATGTCTACTGCAGATCACCTTGCAAATGTCTTGGAATGTGTCCATGAATGGATGGTCATAGGAGTCACAAGGCAATGCAGCAATGAGGCCATCTGCACTCTGCCAGTACACCCGCCCTTACTTTGTACAAATTATTTTAAAAAGCCTCTCGTGGTGCTAATCTTATGTATGCACGGAAAATGAGCAGTACAAGAATGGATCCTCTTGGTATAGCACAATCCAAAGGAGTAAAGGAAGATGAACTTATCCCCCTCTGGGTGTTGTCTTGGATCCGTAGTCTGTTTTAAAATCAACAGCTGTTCAGCTGTGGTAGCGTTTGCACGTGCTTAATTTAGGGACTGCACTCTGCTGAGTTTGTCTTCTGGGAGTTTATGTGCAGTAGAGTTAAACTGTGCCTTTTGCTAAGGCACACCAACTACAGAATGATTACTGACAATGGATGACATGGAAAGACTGCATTTCAGCCATCTTCAGACCTTGTTTCCATCTCAGGAATACCTTGTTGATGAACAATCTCTTTTTCTCCATCTAATTTTCCACTTAGTTACATGTGCCTTTTACCCGAGGCTTCCAGACACTGAGCCTGATTGCTTGCAGCTGGTCCGGAACACTGCAGCCCTATTACCAAGTGCACTATCTCAGTACCAAAACATTACACTGTTGCAACAAAACTTGCCCTAGCTGCAAATAAAGCAGTAGATTGTATTTAAGGTCCTCTTGCTGTTTTTACTCTGCCATAAGGGACTTTGGTCCCCCTGACTTCTGGCTGACTTGATTCTTGTGTTTGGCATCCCAGGGGTTACTAACAGTCTCCTCAAATTTCACTCAAGTCCTTTGGAATTTGAGACTGTAATTACTAGTTTTCTTATGTGTGGAACTTGTTTAATTGTT
Organism: Protopterus annectens; assembly: GCF_019279795.1. Taxonomy (NCBI): domain Eukaryota; kingdom Metazoa; phylum Chordata; order Ceratodontiformes; family Protopteridae; genus Protopterus; species Protopterus annectens. Next base: position 673,227,595 of record NC_056751.1, on the reverse strand, counting down.
GACTGAGGGAACCCCCATCTCTTGACAACCTTAGCCTTTTTGAGCTAGTCTGTAGGTGTATCCCACATCTACAACTTGTCATTTATATATTTGAAATTTGTTCATTTATTTGTTGATTTATTTAACATTTGTTTACCTGGAAAAGTCTGACTTGGAACTAACCCGTTTTCAGAAGTGGCCCAGGGAGAAATGCTCCAGACGCATGTCTTTGCAATGTGAGGGAAAACTGGAGCACCCAGAGAAATGCACACTAACACAGGGAGGGCATGCACACTCTGCACAGAAGGCACCCCAGCCAAGAATCGAACTGGAGAGCCTCTTGATGTGAGGTGACAATGCAAACCGCTGCACCACTGTGCTGCCCATTACATGCATGTGTATCCATTTTGTTGCTCATCTGTGAGATCACACATTTTTTGCTTGTATTCTCTATTAGTATAGTTTCAGATTTTTCGTTTAGGTAGACTACTTAAACACCAAGGACCTTAATGTTCAAATTGGCATTTATTAACTTGCCATTATTGTATCAAATGATGTGTACAATACAGATTGATTAGTTGTCATATACTAGCTATCTTAAGTAGTTACACACTTACTGACATGGGGGCTATCCTGATCTCACTTTGATAGCCACATAGGCCTGCTCTATAAGACTTGCTACCAAGAACTTTTTTCCAATAGTCTCATAAATTCTCAAGTGTATTACTGGCATTTCCTGTATGGGATAAGTTTTAGCTTTGTGCATTTCAAAGTCTGGATGTACTATATGCCTTTTCTTCTACTTCCCCAATTCAGTATGCACTAACAAAGGCAAAACAAAGCAGAGTATATTTTCTGTTAGCTCCAGCCATTGATCTGCAGATGATTTCAGAGTTGGCATGGAAGCTCCTACTTGAATCATTGCTTATTGTCTTAGTAGTTGGGCAACTTTTTTGATCCCAAATTTGTGTCTCAGACTGTCAACTGTGGGAGATTCCTCCATTATATGTATGAGTTTCTTGCCATTAAGTAATGCAAGAAAACAAAATATAAAATCCTGTTGATGTAAACACATGGATTTTCTGCAGTGGCAAAGGAAAAGGATGGTAGCCTTCCTTTGTTTGTTTAATGTCTCCTTTCTTTATATGAATCACGCTTGGCTTTAGTTATCCATTAGAATGTGTATTGATCCTGTTAGCATGTCAGACTTTCCTTAGTTCATGAGCTACATTAGCAGAAGTAAAACATAGAGGTATCTCACATTCAAGTGCCCCAAATAGAAGTGTCTCCAGTGTAGAATTTGAGTTGTGAAGAAGCTGACTTTGGAGTCATTTGATCACATTAAGTAGGATCTTTGTCATGGCCAAGTGGCCAAGAAAATTTACTAATTGCAAGGCTTAACACGCATGCCAGCATTCATGATTTTCAACAAAAAAAAACAAAAAAAAAAAACAAAAGCATGTTTGTTATAAAAAGGTGGTGTCTGACAACAATGGAACATTTGCTAGTCTGTTCAGCTCCAACAAGGACTTCCAAAAGCAGAATGAAGTAGAAACTCCAGAACGAACAAACTTTGGCCCACATTGGTTAGGCAGCTGTCTTTATAACTAAATCATATGAAAGGAATTAAGGGCCCGTTCTACTAGATGAACTGCTGCCGCTGACACTTTCCAAAAACTCCTACTTGTCTACGGAGTTCACATTTGCCAGGCACTGTGGCCTACAAGGCAGTCCCAGAGGAGGATATGTTTCCTTATGGCTGTCCTGAGTGTCTGGTTTTAACAATTGTATTACCACCCAGCATAATTAAGGGAACTTCTTTTGGGGATTTTACCCATATGTGATCCATGTAATACTGAAAATATATCTTTGAGAAGTATTTCATAATTTCTGCTACTTTCCATCATTCTGGTTGCATCTATACCTGTGTGGCTTTATAAGGGTATGGAGTTTTGCATTTGCAGTGTCCACAGTTGATTTGTGGCCCTCACATGAGAATACATAAAGTGGTAGCAGCCCTTGCCTACTCCAATGCAAGTTCTTCAATCTGATGCGAGTGGTACTATTTTTTGTAATGAGACCATATAATATATATATATATATATATATATATATATATATATATATATATATATATATATATATATATATGTATGTATGTAATATGAGTCTACTACACATGATCGAAATTTCATATGATTGAAATTCATTTGACTGAGACCAGAACATCAAAAGTTCAAAGCACTGAAAACTCATTTGACTGAAACTCATAACACGGACACATTAAAGTAAAAGGTATATGCCCTTTTCCCCACTGTAGTGAGATCTTGGATTTAGTATATATAGTTAGGGAGGGTGTAGGGGGCACAGACCCCCACATACATTATACATTTTAAAACCTACAGATGGATACTTTTAACTGCAGTGAATAACTCTTTGCGGAAGACGGTATATATCTAAACTACATGGGGGGGGGCCATGCCCGCCACCCCCCCCCCCCGATGTGTGTTTTTTTTTTCTGCTTCTCCAGTTAGCATGTCTAAAGAGGCAAAAGACCATAAACCCTCGGGGTTTAAAAAATGTGTAAAATGCTCTCAAATGTCAATTACGGATGGCTGTAGTATTTGTGTGTATTGCCGTGGAGCCATCCATCTGCAGGAAACCTGTTTGTTTTGCCATTCCTTCAGCTCCAGAGTTCTAAAGGAGCGGAAGAACAAGCTAATTTTGAAAGGTCTCCTCAAACCTTCTTTCGAGAGACTTGGCCAGTTCGTCATCTTCCTCGAAATCTCATTCGTCTAAAAAAGACCAGGCTAAATCCTTCAAGAGGCATTCCCCGGCACCATCCAGTGCTTCGGAACTGCCTCCTAAAATTTCTAAACTGACAAGACTTCTACCTCCCCGGCTTAACTGATCTCTGAGCCGATCAAAGTTGTTGATACTGTGACTTCAGTTTTGGCCCCATGCATTTCAGAACAGACTACTGATAGCAGACATTGGAGCCAGTCCAGAGATCCCTTAACTATCTCCCCAACTTTAAGGTCCCCTATCTTGCAGAAGTCCAGATCTCATACACTTATCTTCCAGATCTTCTAGGAGCTTATCAGAAGAAGATGGAGAGAGAGTAGTGCTGAGATTCCTGAAGTAGTCTGCCTTGCCAAAAGTGCTGTTGGCTCCGAATCAGTCAGTCCCGGAGCCACCTACTCCATTCGCCCTGTTGTGGTTCCTCCAAGTTGTGCTGGGCCTTCATAGCTGGAATGTTCGGTATTGCTGGTTCCCCCCGGAGGCTCTCTCTGAGCAGAATTCTGATCCAACACCTTTGGTGCCATCCATGGTGTCTAGGAGCTGAAGTTCCCCAGTCGACCCTGACAGGGACACTTGGACCTGGACCTCTTCAGTTCCGAGTCTCCCTCTCTGTGCATCGGCTAGGGTGAGCTTGGATCCTACTTCTGTCTCAGAGGAGCCAATGACTTCCTCTGTCTCCTTGGAGCTGAGGAGGTCTTCGGAGCTGGAAAGGTCTGCCTTCGGGATGATGCAGAGTGCGCTGGCCCACTCATCAGCTCCACCCAGGGATGCCAACACTCTTCCCCCTCTGGCACTGACCTCCGTCTCAGCACCTACTCCCTCTCTCGACAGCAGAGAACTGAAGCCTCAGGAGCCCCCGGTTGGTGGCCCTCACTCTTCCGAGACCTCCCCGGAATATCCTTCTGAGGAGCCCCCTCGGAAGAGGACATGCAAGAGGAAGCATGTAGACTCCCAGGATAAGTCTCTTACCTCAGACACTGACCTTGAGGCATCAGAAGGGTCCCACAAGTTGTCCTCTGATGTCTCCTTTTTAGACATCTTGGAAATCTTTAAGCAGAGGTGCGGCTGGCCCACTGCCCCACTGTTACCCCTTCTGATGAGGAGTCTGTGTACCTGAAGGCTTTCTGTTCTCAACCTTCAGCCTATTGGGTGTCTCCACCTTTCGACGAACTGCTAGACCTTGTTAGTCCGTAGGTATGGGAGACTCCTGATGTCATGGAGCCAGTTCCCAGGAGACGCAATAAATTTTTGAATGCGCACAAAGAGAGGGAATTTTTATCCAAGGGTGTGCCTGTAGATGCCATGGTGGTGGCGGCCACTAAGGAACCAGAGGAGACTTCATTTGTCCATCCACTGAACAAGGAGTCTCTAACTATGGATAGATACGGGAAGTGCATGTTTTCATCAGCGGCATTCACACTCGGATCGCTGAACTCCCCAACACATTTTACAAGGCTTCAGAGAGATCTCCTTAAGGAGTTGGGAGAGGCTCTACAAGGTACATCTACTGAAGGAGTCCCTGATGAGGTAAGGTGCCTGCTCAGATGTTCAGCGTGTTTCACTGTTGCAGTCATCACTGTAGGGTTCTTCCTGCTGGCAGGCAGTCCTCTGTCGGCCAGAATCCCAAAGTCTGGGTCCGGCATCGGCTGTTCAGTCATGCTCCCTGACGTCAGAGCGCTAGGAGTACAAAGCTGCCAGCCAACGCCATGTTCTCCAGTCTTTCTTGCCGTGCGGTGAAAGCAGTTCGCAAGTGCCGGTCAACTGACTCCTGATATTTTTTCATGCTTCAGTCCGAAGACTGACTTCTTCTCAAAGCTAAGTACCCCATTGGGGAAACTTTTTTCTTGCTCCAGTCCGATGTCAGAAAAAGTTAATTGCATTTCTTGTGGGAAGCAAATACCTCATAAGGATTTCCATTCTTACTGTATTCCTTGTTTAGGCCCTGACCACGACGTAGCTAGTTGTCGGTTTTGTGCTAGATTTAACCAACGTACGATTAAGCAAAGGTACGAGTTTGCTTTTCACTACTCTGGTAGGCGATTTAATTATAAAATGTCGTCTGACACTCTTCCGACTACCGGAGTTCACAAACTAAGCAAGGATAAGGACAGGCCTCCGAGATCCAAATCAGACTGTTTTACAAGCAGAGCCAGCTACAAGTTTGGCCGTAGTCAGTGAGGCGCTTTCGCAGCCCCTGTCAGCCATTTCAGAACCAATTGCCAAAACGGACTCCCACGAGGAGCCAACTAGGCCTTTGAGCACTCCAGCTGCAGGACCTTCGGACAGTGCTCCCTCGGATGGGTCTGGAGCGTCTGTGCAGGTACCGGCTTCCAAGGCTGTTTTCAGGCCTACACAGCTTCTGATAAAGACAAAGGCAAAGACTCCTAAATCCAAGACACCAGCCCAGGTCTCTTCTGATCCGGGACCTAAATCTCAGAAACAGCTACTTAAAATGGCGGAGGACTTACTAACCATGATTAGGGGTTCACATCCCCTCCAGATAAAAGGCCAAGGCAAGAATTGGGTTATGAATTTTCTGATCAAGCATCTGTTTCTTCAGTGTCTTCCTCTGAACAGGAATATACTTTCCCTCCTTATGAGGATTCTGATGCTGAGGAATCCATTCCATCAGCTTCTCCCCCTGAGGATTTTTCTTTTGGGGAGACTTTACATGACATGAGGGAACATTTTCTCTGGGAAGGACAGGAGTACTCGGAATATAAGAGAAGGCTTAGGGATTTCCTCCTTCTTCCCCAACATAGACCCCTGGCTATTACTCCTGTTGTGGATATTGTGGATGATGCCTTTTCCGAGGCTAATTTAACTCCTGACTCCTTTCCTCCAGCCCCTGCTAAGCCCGACAGATATTACAGGGTCCCTGACTCCCACCAGTTCCTTTACAAAAATCCTACTGCTGATCCAGAAACCAGTTCTCAGGGTCCTAAAGGGTTAAGGCCACTTCTGCTAAAAACCCTATTCTGACAGATAAGGATTTCAGAGCATTGGAGAGATGGGGCAAAAAAGTGTACACTTCTGCTATTTTATTAGGGCTTTAAATTGTCAATTTCATATGCTAAAATATCAGCAATTTCTACTGTCTGTTATGAAACAAAAGCTGGGTACCATTACTACATGTGCAGATAATAAGGAATTACACAATTTGATGCATGCCACTGACAAGTGGGTAAGCATGGTTTACACTGTGGTTTTGATGCCTTGGAGGCTTCTTGCAGGGTGGCTGCCTCTGGCACAGTCATTAGAAGGCATGCTTGGTTAAAGGAACAAAACTTACCTGATTAAGTGAAAGCAAAGTTACTGGATGCTCCTGTTCAGCATAATGTTTTGTTTGGGTCTAAGGCTGAAGAGGTGATGAAGAAAATGGAGGATAAGGCAAAATCCATGCAAACGGTTAAGGATTTCTTACAAGTTCAGCCCCCAAGATTTAGCAGAAATTGGCCAACTAAAACGTGGTCCTTTCCCAGCTTGGACAGGCCTCAGAGGGGTAGATATAGGCGCTCCAGAGGGAGGGCCCAAGCACAGTCCTCTTACAGACCTAGACAGTGGAGTGCTTCCACCCCCAGGGGTGGAGAGGACAGACCTCAATCTTATAGAAAACAGGCTCAATGACTCCCCCTGCATGGCTCCAGGAACTTCTCTCATGGAAGCCCCTCTAGGAGGAAAACTCTTTTTCAACAAAATTGGACTTGCATAACCCAAGACAAGTGGGTTCTGGATGTAGTTTCAAGAGGTTACAAATTCCACTTTCATACCTTGCCAAGACCAAATGAATGGCCAGACCTACCATAACACCAATGGTCGGAGGCATTAAACCAGGTGGGATCCCTCATGGCTTGAGGGCCATAGAACTGGTTCCACAATCAGAGACGGGTCAAGGTTTTTACTCAAGACTCTTTTTCTAGTTCCCAGAAAGCAAAATTCATGGCGATCCATCCTGGATCTGTCAGTCTTAAACACTTTCCTGGACATACCAAAGTTCAAGATGCTTACTCTGCAGCAGCTCCTGCCAATGTTGAGCAAAAATGCATGGATGGTGACATTGGATTTAAAGGAGGCATACCTACACATCCCAATCAGACAGGAGTGCAGAAAATACCTCAGGTTCAAGGCCGGATCGAAACATTACCAATTCTCTGTGCTGCCCTTTGGCTTGTCTACTGCGCCCAGGGTTTTCACCAAGTGCCTGGCACCAGTAGTAGCTTATTGCAGACTCAAGGGAATTCAAATTTACCCTTATCTGGTTGACTGCCTTATCCAAGCAGACAGCAAGGATGTCTTACTCCAGCATCTGGAATTTGTTCAAAATCTTCTCAAGTACCTGGGATTCACTGTGAACATAGTCAAATTTGACACCCACACAACAGATAACTTTTCTGGGTGCTCTCCTAAACGCAACAAACCAGATGGCATTCCTGACATCCGAAAAACTGCAGCTGGCTTCAACTTTCAAAACCTTGGCGTCAATAACTCTGCTAACTGCAAGGAAATTCCTGCAGGCTTTGGGTTACATGGCCTCCTGCATCCTTCTCATACCAAATGCAAGACTACATATGAGAAAAATACAATGGTACCTAAAAAGTGTATGGTCCCAGCATTGCCACAGTCTAGACACACAGATTGCTGTCTTGCCTTGTCTACAAAAGGAATTCCATTGGTGGACCATGGCATGTCTTCACAACAAAGTGAAAGCCTTCAGTCTGCCGCCAGCCAGCCAAGTGTTAACCACGGATACCTCGGATTACGCATGGGGAGCCCACTTGCAGGGAAAAGGTCTGCAAGGTTTTTGGACAGAGGATCAGAAGCACCTGCATATCAATTTAAAAGAGATGTTAGCTGTACAGAATGCCCTCTTGGCTTTCAGGGATCTTCTACAACCAGGACAACTACTGATGTGGACAGACAACACCACAGTTATGTGGTACATAAACAAGCAAGGGGGTTCACACTCCTACCCCCTTTGCAGACTAGCCGTGACTCTTTGGAACACAGCTCTAGCTTGCAAAGTGTATCTACAAGCTCAGTTTCTGCCAGGGAAACAAAATATTCTGTCAGACAGCATGAGCAGGAACCTGTCAGACCCACACGAGTGGATGCTAGACACCCAAATATTCAAGATGATTACAGAAGCCTGGGGCTGCCTGGACATAGATCTATTTGCATCCCCCCTCAACCATCAGTTACAGATTTTTTGCACAAGGACATTTCACAAACTAGCATGGAAAGTGGATGCACTATCATTCAGTGGAGAAACCTCTCTGGGTATGCCTTTCCGCCACTACCTCTTCTTCCATGGGTGTTACTAAAGATCAAGCAGGACAAGCCCAAGATGATGATTTTACTGGCCCCACATTGGCCTTGTCAATTTTGGTACTCAACACTGATGAGTCTATCCCAGGACCCACCTTGGATTTTCCCTCGGATTCCAAATCTTTTGTCCCAACACCAGGGCCAGGTTCTGCACTCTCATGTCAAAACTCTCAGCCTGGCAGCCTGGCGAATTCAGGGTCTATGATTAATCCTTTTCTTCCCAAACAGGTGATGGATGTCATCTTAAAAGCCAGATGGCATAGCACTAGAAAATCTTATGCAGGTAAATGGAAGAGATTTTGCACCTGGATGCATGCTCAGGATTCAGATCCCCTCATTCCCAACATTCCACTGATTTTACTTTACCTGGCAGACATGCTACATAATGGTTTATTCTCCTCCATAAAAATACGTGCTTCAGCTATCTCTGCCCATTGCAATACAGATCCTCCAATCTTTTCCCATCCACTTCTGAAACAATATCTCAGAGGAGCAAAGAATTTAAGGCCCCCTAGGATACCACCCATACCTGCCTGGGGACCTCAACTATGTTCTGGAAAAACTCACTCTGCCTCCTTTTGAGCCTGCTGCCACATCTGATCTTAAGTATTTATCATGGAAGACAGCTATCCTGCTGGCTTTGACTTCAGCCAGGAGAGTCTCGGAGTTACAAGCACTCATGGCTGTGGAACCTTATATTATTTTTCACCAAGATAGGGTGTCTTTAAGGACTAATCCTACTTTCATGCCTAAAGTGGTTTCCAAAGTGGCTTTAAATCAAACTATTCACCTGCCAACTTTTTTCACTAATCCACAAAATAAGGGGGAAAGGTCTTGCATTCCTTGGATGTACACAGACAACTTCATTTTTACCTGGACAGAACCAAGGATATCCGGAAAACAGAGCAACTGTTTTTTTCTTATGCAACAAATTCCCAAGGCAAAGCTATTTCAAAACAGACCATTTCTAAATGGATTGCTCATGGAATCAGGTTTTGTTACTCTCATCATGGAAAGCAAATCCCAGGAAAAATTAGGACTCACATTACCAGAGCTGCTGCTACTTCAGCTGCCTTTCTCAGGGGAATACCTACCAAAGATATTTTGGACTCTACAACTTGGAGTTCAGTGCACACTTTCTCTAAACACTACAATCTCCCTCTTTACTCTAAGTCTAGGGCAGGCTTTGCTTCTGCAGTCTTGCAGGGCCTTCTAGCCGCCCCTTCTACTCTAACCACCACCCTTTATCTCAGCTTTGGGATTCAACCCTACAGTGATGACTGCAACAGTGAAACACTATGAACATAATACAGTTGTGTACACTTACCATAAATGTAGATGTTAGAGTGTCTTCACTGTTGCAGTCTGGGTTACCCTCCCTCCTGACCCCTCTTATATTTTCATTAGTGTGGTTTCTACTTCACCCTTCTTCTGAGGTGTATTTACTTCAGGGTATGGGGTTTGTTGTATGTTACTTTTATTGTTTTACTATTAGCCTTCATTTTTGGGCACCTGACATCTGGGGCAAGAAAAATTGGAGAACATGGCATCGGCTGGCAGCTTTGTACTCCTAGCGCTCTGACGTCAGGGAGCATGACTGAACAGCCGACGCCAGACCCAGACTTTGGGATTCTGGCTGACCCAGGACTGCCTGCCGGCATGAAGACCCCCTACAGTGATGACTGCAACAGTGAAGACACACATCTACATTTATGGTAAGTGTACACAACTGTACTTTGTCCACCTTGAATTACATTAACTCCTCCATGAGGCTGATTTCTTAAGCAGCTAATGGAGCGAGCAGGACAAGCGGGTTCAGCAGTTTCCCTTAGGAGGCACTCCTGGATGTGCTTATGTAATTTTGTGGAGCCATTCAAGTCTGCCTTTACCAACACCCCCTTTGACTGTTCTACCTTGTTTGGACCCAAGGTAAAAGATACACTCGCCAGGTGTGAGCAAGAAGGGAAAATGCTGTCTGGCATGAGAGTATGTTTTACTGTCCCCTCTAGCCCATACCCCAAGGGTCTCAGAGAGGTGTGGTAAGATGTTGTTCAATAAGTCCCAAAGGTTTTTCCTGGATGCACAGGGTGACTTCTCCTTCAAAGGCAGAGGAGGAGCAAATGGTAGACGTCGCCCTAGAGGCAGAGGTGAACCACAAAACTAGGGAGGCCATGATTTGTTTCAAGGCAGACCATATCAGCGCTTCTGATGTGGGGGCCCGGCTGTGCTTCTCTGGAACGAGTCGGGGGTCGCATTTCTTTGTATCCAGAAGCCTGGCTAAGCATCACCGGAGACAAATGGATACAAAAAATTATCACCAGAGGTTATTCCATACCCTTTTCTCTTCCACCTCACATTCCCAATAGGGTCCTGGATGTTCCACCCAATCACAGGGATTAAGCAACTGTAGAAGTGAACAAGTTGCTCGCCAACAGAGTCATCCAAACCGTCCCAGTAGACCAGGTAGGATTCGGACCTTACTCCAGATTCTTTTTAGTGCCAAAACATACAGGGGACTGGAGGCCCATCTTGAACCTCAGCAGACTAAAATCCGTAAAGGACAAGTCCTGGATGGTGACACTGCAGTCTATACTCCCTCGGTTAGGGAAAGACACTTGGATGTGCTCAGTAGACCTTCAAGATGCGTACTACTATATAAAAATGGACAGAGCATCATGGAGCAGTTTACTCTTCCGGCTGGGAACCAGCCACTACCAGTTCTGTGATCTGCCCTTTGTTCTCACTACAGCCCCCAGGGTTTTCACCAAATGCAGGACAGTAGTGACAGCTCGCCTGAGACGTCTAGGATTCCAGGTGTTTCTGTACCTGGATGACTGGCTTCTGACCACATCCACCAGGCATCTACTTTCCACTGTCCAACTTTGTGCTCAGTTGGAGATTACCATAAATTGGGAAAAGTCTGCCTTATCGCCCTCTCAATTTGTGACTTTTATAGGTGCAGAAATGGACACAGTCACCATGTTAGCTCATCTTCCTGCAAAAAGAGCACAGAACCTCATACAAGTTCTCTGTCTACTTCCCCTCCAAAAAGTCAAGACAAAGACAGTGCTGAAACTCTTAGGGACCATGGCCTCCTCCATATTACTAGTCCCTCTTGCCAGATTAAATATGCAAATTCTTCAATGGCTGCTATCGTCCCAGTGTTCCTTTCAACAAACGCCTCTATCCCACCACATCATCTTAAGATTCTTGCAAAAAGGACCTCCATTGGTGGATCCAACCCAGCCAGCTAATGACAGGCACTCCATTCCTTCCTCGCCAGCCCTTTGCTACTGTGACTATGGATACCTCACAGGGTAGGGGGGGCATTATCTAGGAAGGACTGTCCAAGGCACATGGCAAGATCATGAGGCTCACCTGCATGTCAATGTCCTAGAGATGAGGGCGGTGCTTCTGGCATTGCAAGCACTTCACGAACTTCTTCCTCTTGGGACGATAGCAATCCAAGCGATATTTTCCCAGCGCTTTCTAGTGGCAATGCACATCCCAGTGACAACCAACGTGATAGCTGACAAACTCAATCAGGCAATCTTGATGCCTCACAAGTGATCTTTGAAGCAGGAAATAGTGGAACAGATCTTCTGCAAATGGGGACAGCCTTGCTGCAATCTTTTCGCCAGTCCGATCAACTCCAAATATAGCAGCTACTTTTCCCTTATCCCCCTCCCTGAGGGAGTCACAGAGATGCACTTGTTCACGGTTGGCCCCTGGGTCTCCTTTAAGCTTTTCCCCCTTTTCCTCTCATATCCAAGGTGATTGAGAAAGTGAAACTGTTGGGAAGCAAATTGATTCTCATCACTCCTTACTGGCCTCATCAGATTTGGTTCCCCTTTCTCAGGCCTCATCTACTAGACGAGCCATGGACTCTGGACCCAGTGCCAGATCTCTTGACGCACATGTTAGGCTCTCTTCACCCCAGCCTTCACACCCTCAATTTGACAGCATGGCTGCTCCAGTTCCATCCCTAGTCAGGCTTCGATTTTTCACCCGCTGTGACCCACATTCTCACATCTTCTCATAAACCCTCCACTAGAAAGATGTCCTTCAAGGATGCATCTGCAGTCATCACATATGGGTTGTCCTGCCTCAGGCAGCCCTTCGGTCGGCTGGATTCCAAAGTCTAGGTCTGGCCTCGGCTGATGTCACACTTTCCCCGACGTCAGAGCGTCTGGGGTATAAAAGCATCAGCCGACGCCATCTTCCTCAGTCTTTCTTGCCACGTGGTGCCCGAAGCAGAAGCAGTTCGCAAGTGCCGGTCGGCCAGCTCCTGTGATTCAGCTACCGAAGACTTCGAAAAAGCTTAGTACCCCGTTGGGGACTCTTTCTTGCCTCAGCCGATGTCAGATAAAGTTAATAATAGTTTAACTTGTGGGAAACAAATACCTCATAAGGATTTCCACTCTTACTGCCTCCCTTGCCTAGGCCCAGACCACGACGTCTCGGCCTGCTCAGCCTGTGCTTCCTTCAACCGACGAACTCTTAGACGTCGGTCGGAGTTTGCAGAGGAATTCTTTGGGGCTAGTTTTGCTTACAAAATGCCGTCGGAGACTCCGACTTCACATTTAGTTAAGCGGAAGGACAAGGACCGACGCGTGGGCCGCGGTTTCGGCTGAAACCACGGTCAGGCCTGCCGCGAGTGTCTCTGTTTCGGCTGAAACAGAGTCCTTGGTACTTCCTATTACCGAAACCACACAACCGACTACCTCGGCCCCGGAGGCCCTGGCCGATTCGGTTATTGAATTACCTACTGAAACCGGTGTCCAGGAAACTTCCAACACCATTCCTTTAGACAAGTCTACTCCTGCACGTGGTGCAGCCAGACCCCCTGCATCCATGTCCATTGAGGCTTTTTCTAAGGCTAAAGCTGCTAAACTTACTAAAGCTTTGCCTCCCAAGGTTTCCTCTGAGACCTCCTACTGGCTCACAGATTTAGCCTAGCAGAGGATCTTATCTCTTTAATTAGAGGTTCTCAACCTCATCCGGACAGGGGCTCTCAACCACCTCTAGACAAAAGGCCCTGGGTTGAGCCCTCTGACCCCCACTCCTCAGATGAGTCCACGGATGGTTCTGCTCAGTCAGACCCCCAGGAGGAGGCTTATTCGGCCTACGAGGATTCTGATGCTGAAGAATCTATTCCCTCGGCCTCCCCTCCTGAAGAGTTTTCCTTTGGAGAGACACTACACTCTGAGAACATTTCCAATGGCAGGGTCAGGAATTCTCTGATTCTAGAAAGAGATTAAGGACATTTTTACATTTACCTCAGCATAGGCCTTTAGCTATACCCTCCTGTTTTAAATATTATTGATGTATACTCTGATGCTAGTACAGCCCCTGACTCTCTCCCTCCGGCTCCTGCCAAACCTGATAGGTACTACAGGGTCCCGGATTCAAATCTACACCTGTACAAGGCCCACTCTGCTGACTCAAACAATTTCCCAGGGCCCAAAAGGGGTTGCAGCTGCCACTGCTAAAAATCCTCTACCCTTTGAAAGGGAGTCTAGAGCTTTAGAGAGATGGGGTAAGAAAGTGTATACTTCTGCAACTCTTTCCATGAGGGCATTAAATTGTCAATTTCATATGATACAGTACCAAGAGTATTTGTTAGATGAATTGCATAAGAAGCTGTCCTATTCTGAACCCCTTGATCGTAAATCCCTTCAGGATCTGGTACATAACTCCCAGCAGGTTAGTAACCATTTTTTGCAGTGTGGTTATGATGCATTGGAAGCTTCATGTAGGTCAGCTATGACAGGTGCAGTTATACGTAGGCATGCCTGGCTGAAGGAACAATCTTTACCAGACCATGTTAAAGCTAAGCTTTTGGATGCTCCTATGGAAAAGCAAAAATTATTTGGTTCCACGGCTCAGGAGGTCTTAAAGAAGTTTGAAGAAAAGGCAAAATCTGTGCAAACAGTCAAAGACTTTCTGCAAGTCCAACCACTGAGATTCAGCAGAAATTGGCCTACTAAGAATTGGTCCTTTCCGGACTCAGACAGATCTCAGAGAGGCAGGAATATGTGTGCCAGAGGTAGAGGGCAAGCTAGAGGCTCCTACAGAGGCAGTCAGTGACAGCATCCCAACCAGAGAGGTAGTGCAGGAACCACAACTGCTACACCAGGACAGACTCAATTACTTTTTGACCCCGCTGACCAGGGCTCAATTAGAAGCACCTTTGGGCGGAAAGCTTTCTTTATTCTCAAAAAATTGGCACTACATTACAAGGGACACATGGACACTGCAAATAATTGACAAAGGATACAGGTTCCATTTCCACACATTGCCAAAAAGAAAAGGAATGCCAGACCTGCCACCAAATCAGAGGGCAGAGGCTTTGAAGCAAATTACCAAATTAATACAAATGAAAGCCATAGAAAAGGTACCTCTTTCAGAACAAGGCCAAGGATTTTACTCCAGATTATTCCTTGTTCCAAGAAAAGAAAATCAATGGAGGCCTATTCTCGACTTGTCCGCACTGAATACTTACCTCATTGTGCCAAAATTCAAAATGCTGACTCTACAGCAACTCCTTCCCATGCTGGGCAAGGAGTCTTGGCTGGTGACTCTAGACCTCAAGGAGGCATACCTGCATGTCCCTATTCGACAAAGTTGCAGAAGACACCTCAGATTTCTTGCAGGGTCAGAGCATTATCAATTCTCAGCATTGCCCTTTGGCTTATCTACTGCGCCCAGAGTATTCACGAAATGCCTGGCATCAGTAATTGCAAACTGCAGACTTCAGCAGGGGATTCAAATCTACCCATATCTGGACGACTGCCTTATACAAGCGGACAACAAGAAAATATATGCCATCCAACTACTTCAGGCCTTGAGATATACAGTCAACATCCAAAAATCAAGACTTGTTCCATCCCAAAGAATAACCTTTCTGGGTGCGGATCTAGACACAGCCACCCAAATGGCCTTTCTCACAGAAGAAAAACAAAAACAACTACCGGATTACTTCAAGAATCTGACGAGACAAACTCAGCTGACTGCAAGGAAAATCCTGCAGGCCCTGGGTTACATGGCATCCTGCATTCTTCTGATTCCGCAAGCCAGGCTGCATATGAGAAAATTACAATGGTACGTAAGGAGTGTATGGACTCAGCACAGTCACAGCTTAGAAACTTTGATCCCACTCATTCCATGCCTTCAAAAGGAATTTCTGTGGTGGGCTCAAGCCTGCCAGTCAAACAGAGGGTTGCCCTTCAGCAAACCAAGAGCCAACCAAACCATCACCACGGACGCTTCAGACCGAGGTTGGGGAGCACACATGGAGGACAAATGTATCCAAGGGCTATGGTCTCAGAGAGCTGCGCATGCACATAAACCAAAAGGAAATGCGGGCAGTGATGCACGCAATCGAGGCCTTCAAACATTTCCTTCATCAGGGCCACCTGCTCATGACAGACAACACCACAGTTATGTGGTACATAAACAAGCAAGGAGGCACCCATTCCTACCCTCTATGCAGACTGGCAATGAATCTATGGGAACTTTGCTTGAAACTCAATATACAACTGCAGTCCTAGTTCGTGCCAGGGAAAGACAATATACTGGCAGACAGCTTAAGCAGAACTACCATGGATGCACACGAATGGATGCTGCACCCAGACATCTTACTCATAACACAATCATGGGGAAGGCCGGCAATAGATCTGTTCGCTTCCCCCCACAATCATCAACTGAAGACATTCTGCTCAAGGACATACCACCCACAGGCATGGAAAGTGGACGCACTCTCTCTTTCAGCTGGAAAGCTCTAACAGTCTATGCTTTCCCACCACTCCCATTAATGACCAAGGTTTTACTGAAGATCAGGGCAGAGCAGCCCAGAGTGACTCTGATAGCTCCAAACTGGCCAAGGCAGCACTGGTACCCACTGTTACAGAACATGTCACAGGCGAAACCGTGGCCTCTACCCCTATGGCCACTTCTACTGACGCAGAACAATTTCAAGACTCTGCATCCCAACCTGAAAACCATGCAGCTAACTGCCTGGAGAATACCATGACTCCTCCTCAGGATAACTTATCCCAGAGAGTGAAGGACATTATTATGGAAGCTCGCCGGCCTTCCACAAGGAAGGCATATTCAGCAAAATGGAAAAGATTTCTCACTTGGAACACAACAAAAGGCCTAGATGTGACAGTGATGAACATGGCACATTTACTGGAATACTTGGCAGAATTGTTCCACAATGGCCTGTCTTACTCTTCCATTAAGATACATGCCTCAGCAATTTCAGCAGAATACAATGTTAATCCGCCTGTCTTCTCGCATCCTCTCCTAAGACAGTTTCTAAGAGGAATCAAAAACATCAAGCTTCCAAGGAAACCACCTTTACCAACTTGGGACCTTAACTTCGTGCTGGAAAAACTAACACTTCCTCCCTTTGAACCAGCAGCATCGGCGGATCTACAGTTTCTGTCTTGGAAAACTGCATTCCTTCTGGCCATAACCTCAGCAAGAAGAGTATCTGAGTTACAAGCTTTAATGGCAGTGCAGCCATTTCTTATCTTTCATCAAGACAGTTTCTTTGAGGACCAATCCTTGAACCAAGCTATTCACTTGCCTACATTCTTCCCACAACCACAAAATAAAGGGGAGAAACTTCTGCACACCCTGGACATACACAGACAACTGCGCTACTACTTGGACAGAACTAAAAGTTACAGAAAGACTGACCAATTGTTTGTAGCATATGCTGCTGCGGCACAAGGAAAAGCAATTTCAAAACAGACAATTTCAAAATGGATAGGAAATTGCATTCATTTTTGTTACTCCTTTCATGGAAAAACTGTGCCAGCAAACATTAGACATCATTCCACGAGAGCCACAGCCACCACCACAGCCTTCCTACGAGGGGTGGCTACCAAGGACATTTTAGAAGCTGCTACATGGAGCTCCGTGCATACATTTGCCAAGCATTACAATTTACCTTTATACTCCAGATCCAGAGCAGGTTTTGCTACGGCAGTCTTGCAGGGTATCTTAACTACACCATCCTTCACTTAGTACCTCCACCCCCAGTTTGGCTATGGTACTCTACCCATATGTGATGACTGCAGATGCATCCTTGAAGGACATAGTACAGTTTTGTACCTACCATAAATGTAGATATCCGATAGGTATGCATCTGCAGTCAGGTTTACCCTCCCTCCTTCCCCTCTGTGGTATTCCCAGGGTGCTTACCCCTCTATTAGCTAGCTGGGGGATCTATTATGGTGTATTTGTTTGTGTGTGTGTGTATGTGTGTGTGTGTGTGTGTATATATATATATATATATATATATATATATATATATATATATATATTTGCAAATGTTTGGAATTTATTGCATTTCTCCAAATTTAGCCTTCCTAGAGGGCACCTGGCATCTGGGGCAAGAAAAACTGAGGAAGATGGCGTCGGCTGATGCTTTTAGACCCCAGACGCTCTGACGTCGGGGAAAGTGCGACATCAGCTGAGGCCAGACCCAGACTTTGGAATCCGGCCGACCGAAGGGTTGCCTGAGGGCAGGACAACCCATATGTGATGACTGCAGATGCATACCTATCGGACATCTACATTTATGGTAGGTACAAAACTGTACGTTTTATACACTAGCAAATGGAGAAGGTTTTTTATCTGGGCTGAAGAAAGGAATATTGACCCTTATACTGCACCCATTCCAGTGGTTTTAGAATTTTTGTTTGAACTTTTTCACCAGGAATCTGCTGCTGCCACAATTAGGGTTCAGTTGGCAGCAATATCAAATTTTCTTTTGGGTCAACGTGAGTATAACCTGTTGTCACACAGATTGTGCAAAACCTTCCTTAAAGGTACTACTTTGCTGAGACTTCCCTTTCAGGAACTGGTAGCTTCCTGGTATCTAAACTTCGTCCTGTCCAAAATTGTCTCCACCCTTTGAACCTGCTCATTTGTGCCCGTTGAAGTTTCTGTCTTGGAAGACTTGGTTTCTAGTAGCCATCACATCTGCTAGACGAGTATCAGAATTACAAGCACTGTCTATCAAGCTGCCCTTATCTGATTTTCCACAAAGGTAGAGTATCTATTCGCACAAATCCATCTTTTATCCCTAAAGTGTGCTGTCATAATAACTTGAACCAAACTATAGAACTGCCGGTGTTCTTCCCTAATCATTCCAACATAGCAGAATACAAATTTCATCAGTTGGATGTTCACAGGCAATTACAGTTCTATCTACACAAGACTAAGGAATTCAGGAAGGCAGACCAATTGTTTGTATCCTCCTCCAACTCCAGATTAGGTCTCCAAAGTGACCCGTTCAAATTGGATGTCCAGTTGTATCTCTCTCATTTATTTTTCTAATGGAAAGCCTTTACCGTTCAGGATTAAGGCTCATTCTACACAATCCCAGTCTACATCTGCAGCCTTCCAAGCCAGGGTTCCAGTTGATAATTTGTACAGCTGCTACCTGGGCTACCCCTCACACTTTTGGACCTGACCTCTAGGGGTAGAGCCTCCTTTGGTTCCATGGTATTCAGGAGCATCTTTCCATGAGCCACCCAAGAATAAGGTGCTAGGGATGCTGTCCCATGTGTAAGAATGAAGGCAAGATAGGACTACAGAACATAAAGTTATGTACTCACCATAACATTCCATGTTTGTAGTCCATCTCGCCCTTCATTCTTATGAACCCACCCTCCTACCCCCGTCCTGGAAGGATCCTGGGGACAGGATAATTTTTCCATAGCAGGTGGAGATCTTTCATTATTCTTTCTGGATAGCTTTAGTTCTGTCTTTAGTTTACAGCAAACCAGATCTGGGGATTGTACTGGTGCACCATGGGAACCTACGTAGCCACGAGCCAACTAGAAGACTTTGAGCTTTGTAATAGGCCAAGTCGGAGCAGAGGATCAGCTCCAAACCATTCCCTCACTTATGTTGTATGTGTGTGTGTATATATATATATATAAGGGTATATATATATATATATATATATATATATATATATATATATATATATATATATATATATATATATATATATACACATATACACACACATACAACATAAGTGAGGGAATGTAGGACTCTTGATATATTAAGTAAATCATTCATCACTGCTTTGCTTGCAAATTCAGGCTATAGCTACTCGTATTATCAGTCCTAAATAGGATATATTGCAAGGCTGTCTTATCTCAGTTAATTTGTTCCTATTGTTACTGACACTGACTGACTTTAAGACTTGCACTAAATTTTCCATGGCTGTATCTTTCTTGCAGTGTTAGCTGCAGCCAAATAGTTAGTAGCTTTGTACTTTTTGTATTCATGCCGAATATCTTGGAGTTTTGTTCTGAAATGTTCACTAAATAGCTAATGTAATATTTGTAGGGCTCATCATGTAACCCTGTTTGTATGCCTGTGTGGTCCTATTCTTAGTATGTGCGCTGCACTATTGGTTATGCAGTGATGCAGTGCAGCCAAGGGGAAGAGAACACTGTCCAAAAGTGTTTTAACAAGGAATCAGTTGTATGCATTCATTACTGTTACTTTTTTAAACCTATCCAGTTGTGTTCAACATCATGCCACTTGTTACTTGAACATTACTGCTGATACTGGTGTTCTGATTTCTATAGTAATACCTATAAAATGTTGCAAAATATGCATCATTTATTAGTATAGTAAAATCAGTATTGTATATTAGTTATACAATGAAGTATACCTATAAAATATTTTACACAGTATGGAGTTGCAGGATAGGTTTGCATTTTCTTTTTTATTTATGAGGTAGGTGTGTGTGCTGTAGTATTTTAACTTCAGTTTATTCCACTTGTCTTGTAGGATCATAGGAAGCTATTAGGCTAATGGGCCTAGGGCCCTTACAAGCCTAGCCAGGTTCTGCCCTTATTTCCACAATCAACACCTATTGGCCATGTCCAAGAGGGACACAGGTGGAACCCCCAGGATGAATTTATTTTATTATGTATTAAAGTTGATGTTTCAGAGTTTCTTGCTTTTTAGCACTTTTTTGTGTTTTTGAATTTACGGTTACCTATCCGGATTGCATTTGAAGAGAGCCAATGAGGTGCTCTGTTTGACATGAAGTGGGAATCTGCTCCAAAGGTGTGGTAACCTCTGGGAGACCAATCTGGCCTTTCAGCAGGTTCTATTAATATCACATACCAGGTTAAGGTCTTTAGACCGAGTAACCCATGTACCATTTGACTTGCAGGTATACAGCATTTCCAATAAAGCAGGGTCAGAAATTGCCTTGTATGCAAGGCAGAGATCATCTCTGAATAGTCTGTATGAAACAGAATAAAGTGACTGATTTCACCCAATCCACATAGGACAGATGCTGAAGACTTTGAATTTTCCTTGTGAAGTGCCTTTGAGGTCTCTCCAGTTACTGCAGGTGCTTGAAAAGCTACATACCAAAATGAATGCTTTGTTCCAGTTATTCAGGACAAGTATGTTAATTTCTTAGTTTGCATTATGTTGAGTGATTGGTTTTAATAGTGATTTACCGAGGGTGCAATAACTTGTGTACCACTAGTAAGGATTTCACATAATCTGCATTAGTTTTTTTTCTAATGAGTCTGTGAATACATAATATCCGGATAATCAAATATCCGGATAAATCTCCAGCACTAAAGAACCTAGTCATACCTTATACCAATCTAAACAGCCTACGTTCCTCTAACATTCCACTTATTCAAAAAGTAAGATCCTATAACTCAGGTGATGATGCTCTATTTGCCAACGTCACTGCCAAAATATGAAACTAATAAACGAAAAGCAAAACGGCTTACAGGTAAAACCCAGTATATAAAAAGAGAAGTATATGAGAGAAAACACTATACCGGGTACCACACAATAACGTCTTTATTTAAACAAAGTAAAAAGGAGAGGTGAGCGCTTTCGCAACCTTCGTTGCTTCATCAGACAAAGAATTAACTGTTCAACTGCTTGTTTTATATCACTCTCAGTCAAAAAAATTTTTTCCAATTAGTGACATCATACAACTTTTGAAAATTTAAAGGCATATATGACAAGAATATTTTAAAATACGCATATAAAATATATATACACAAAAATGTAAAGTATGCTCATATTTATGCATATCTAATTTAAAACAGTTAAATAATCTCATTAAAAATGCATATATATAAAAAATGCATATAAATAAAAATGCATAGTATATTCATATTTATGCATATCTAATTTAAAACAATTAAATAATCTCATAAAAATGCATATATGTAATATATATAAAAAAATGCATAATACAAAATATATAATGAAAGAAATATATGTGTGTATATATATATTTTTTAATTTATTTTATGCAAAAAATTAATCGTGTTGAAGGCGTCTAGCTTTAAGAAATGGAACCAGTGATGTACAACCATTTAAGCCTGGATATCTATCAGCATTGAGCTTGATAATCCATCTTTGTTCTCGGCTCTCTGTAAAATTTTCTATATCTCCTCCCCTCACATTTCTATGTATATGTTGTAAAACAAAGAACTTGAAAGAGTGTGAAGGGTCAGTGTTTAAAACATGTTGAGCAAGCGCACTAGTAGTTTTGTTATTTCTGATGTCTCTTATGTGTTCCAATATTCTATCCTTTAAGTTTCTGTTTGTTTTTCCTATATAGAAGGCATGACATATTTGGCAGAAACAAAAATAAACATCTGTGGTTTTACAGTCTGCATATGAATGAGTATAGTGTAAAATTTCTAACAGGATGAATATATGGTGTAGTACTATGAATATGTGTACAAGCAGTACAAGACCTACAAGGAAAAGTACCTTTGCGTCTGGAATTATAGGTATGTGATGATAATTTGAGTGACTATTACTATGGAAATCTAAATACAAGTGAATATAGAGCACTGAATGAACTAAAGAACTTGAATTCTGTCGTTGTTAAACAGGCAGATAAAGGTGGAGGTGTTGTTATTTTAGATTAGCAATTGTATGTACAACAAATGTATAAGTTACTGCTCAATAATGATACATACAGAGGAATCTCAAAAGTTACAGTGAATGCCATCATTGATAGTGTCTTTTTTGATTTTTGACTTATTAATTACTGATTTAATAGATGAACCACTGTTTAAATATTTTAATGTCTTGAATCCAACTATTTCTAAGATTTATGGCTTACCAAAGGTTCATAAAGACAGAAGTCTGCCACCAATGCGTCCCATAGTCTCAGGCACTGGTTGGTGTACAGAACCACTGTCTATTTTTGTTGAAAGTACACTGCATGTGCTCTTAAACAAATGTGAAAATATTTTAAGAGACACAAAAATGTTTCTAGAGAAATTGCATACTAGAATTGAAAGTTTATCAGATATTAATGACTTTGCTCTTGTTACTATGGATATAGAGTCATTGTTTACAAGTATCCCGAATACATGGGGCATTAATATGATTAGAAATTTTCTTACAAGAAATAATTGCTTCACCAATGAAAAAGTACAACTTATATGCAGTTTGTTAGAGATTATTCTGGAAAATAATGTTGTATATTTTGAAGAACAATTCTTTCTGCAACAGATCGGTGTTGCCATGGGCACACCATGTGCAAATAGTTATGCTAATCTATCTCTTGCATTCTGGGAACAAACATGTCTTTTCTGATAAGAATCCATTTATTAGTCAGCTTTTATGGTATACACGTTTGTGGATGATTTTTTTTATTATGGAAAGGCAATATAGCTGAGCTTATATTATTTATTAACTATTTGCATACAACTACTGATTTTCTGAGATTCACATACAAATTTTCTACATCTGAGATTGATTTCTTAGATGTACATATAATCAAATCAGAGTTGACAGGTTTTACCAGCAAAATTTTTCATAAACCCACGAAGAAAAATACATACCTGCACAAAACCAGTATGCATCCTAGACACATTCCAAGAAATGTGCTCAAGAGGCAGGTATACAGAACATTAAGATTACACAACAGTGATAATGATGCAGTACTAGCTTTGAATAAATTGAAAACTGATTTAAGAGGATATATGGATGAAATAGAACTATTTCTGATGCTTGGACACTCAGGGACTCTAAATGTAAAGCGTACTTTCAATCTTCTAATTCTATTACGTCGTATAGCAGTAATTTGAGAAATACACAAAATAATAGCATTAGAGCGGTTTTTCAGTATGCTAGTAATGTTAATCAGTATACTAATATTATTAAACAACATTGGCACATTTTACATGAGATTCCTTGTTTACATTCTTTCATTGGTAATGCACCTAGTTTCAGTTTCAGAAATAATCTAACATTAAAACAACAATTGTGTAATAAAGACGTCAAAAAAACTACCTATAATTCCAGACGCAAAGGTACTTTTCCTTGTAGGTCTTGTACTGCTTGTACACATATTCATAGTACTATACCATATATTCATCCTGTTAGAAATTTTACACTATACTCTCATTCATATGCAGACTGTAAAACCACAGATGTTTGTTTTTGTTTCTGCCAAATATGTCATGCCTTCTATATAGGAAAAACAAATAGAAACTTAAAGGATAGAATATTGGAACACATAAGAGACACCAGAAATAAAACTACTAGTGCGCTTGCTCAACATGTTTTAAACACTGACCCTTCACACTCTTTCAAGTTCTTTGTTTTACAACATATACATAGAAATGTGAGGGGAGGAGATATAGAAAATTTTACAGAGAGCCGAGAACAAAGATGGATTATCAAGCTCAATGCTGATAGATATCCAGGCTTAAATGGTTGTACATCACTGGTTCCATTTCTTAAAGCTAGACGCCTTCAACACGATTAATTTTTTGCATAAAATAAATTAAAAAAAAAATATATATATATATATATATACATATATTTTTCATTATATATTTTGTATTATGCATTTTTTTATATATATTACATATATGCATTTTTATGAGATTATTTAATTGTTTTAAATTAGATATGCATAAATATGAATATACTGTGCATTTTTATTTATATGCATTTTTTATATGTATGCATTTTTAATGAGATTATTTAACTGTTTTAAATTAGATATGCATAAATATGAGCATACTTTACATTTTTGTGTATATATATATTTTATATGAGTATTTTAAAATATTCTTGTCATATATGCCTTTAAATTTTCAAAAGTTGTATGATGTCACTAATTGGAAAAAAAATTTTGCCTGAGAGTGATATAAAACAAGCAGTTGAACAGTTAATTCTTTGTCTGATGAAGCAACGAAGGTTGCGAAAGCGCTCACCTCTCCTTTTTACTTTGTTTAAATAAAGACGTTATTGTGTGGTACCCGGTATAGTGTTTTCTCTCAAAATATGGAACTCCCTTCCTTCTAGTATCACCAACATTACCTCCCTATCCCACTTTAAAAAAAGTCTAATCCAATATTTCAAGTCCCACTGGCTATGCCAATGCTCATATCCTGACTAACCCCCATACTATGTAGCTGAACTGTCCTTTCTCTTCTCTCTACATATTCCTCCGGTAGTATGCTGTGACCTCCTTTTGTTCCAGATCTATCACCTTGTAATCTAAACCCTCTTCACCTACTATTATCTTTACACCTCACTAAGGGGCCAATCGAAAATTGTATATTAACATCTTTTCTGCCTGTACTGATTACATCCACAGTATTACTTTACAACCTGCGACTCCTCCTCACTTGTTTTTTTTTTTAATATAACCAATTGTACTATTATGTAACAATGTAATTCTTATGTATATAACTAACTCTCAATGTGGAGCTTTTCTCCCCGGGCCTCCGCTGAAAATGGACATGTATCCAGTCGGATTATCCCGGTCAACAAATGTAAAATAAACAAATAAAATAAATAAATAATTTGTGTATTGGTAATTTCTCTTCATTATGTGAATGTCTTGCGTTTGTGCATAAAGGTTTCTACTTTTGCATTGTTTAAAACCTGACGTTAGTGAGCCTTTAGCCGATGTTCTTATGCACTTGTATAATTATGCAGTGTGTTGAGATCATAAAACCATTGGCAAGAATGTATGCCAGTATTATAGTAGCTTAAATTTGCCCCATTGCATTAGGAATGCCTACATTGTAAGGTGTGTTGGTTGATCTTGATGTCAAGACACTGACCGTGGAATATTTTCTTGTGCTGCAGGCCTGCTTAATATTAATTTTCCCTACCAGTGTACACTGTAACGCTTTGGCTTTCAAGAAGACTTATCAGATAAACACTTACTCTTAACATAACTTTAAGTTGCAATTTAGACAATATTCCAAAGCACAAAAGAGGCACACCACGATGATTCTTCAGGTTTTAATGAAAAATTAAAACATCAAACGAACAGCTGTAGAAAAGAGTGAGAGCTTTCACGTTTTAACAAACGCTTCTTCAGACTTAAAATACATCTAAATAATGTGTTCTTATATACTCACAGTTAATTGAATAATTGAGAATTAAAATAATTCAAAATATATCAGTCATCCCTTATTAAAGGTATATTCCTACATTAATAGCTTATATATTATACTTTATCTTATAACTGTGTATATAATATTTTTATGCAAAACATATCTATTAAAAACAGACATTTTAAAATGACAATAACAATAATAGTATAAGAACATGTATATAAAAATAACTTCAAGGCAAAACTAAAAATTGGTATCCCACATTTAACTCTGTCATATAAAGCAAATTTAAATTCATCACTTGAGTGGTGTACCAAGATAATAAAATTATTAGACATGTACATATATACATCTATTTATAATAAAAGTACATGTATAAAAATATAGCATACATAAATTAAATTGACTTACTTACTATGAAACATAGATATTAGTGACTATAAGGTCTCCCTTTTAGAAAAGGTTTAAGTGTTATTTTATCATTGAGGCCGTGGCCTCTGTGTGCTTGTAGCCTTAATATCCATTTATTTTCCTTCTCTTCAGTTAGGTTCTTTGTCACCTAGTCTATCTGTCTTGTTAACTAACTCAAGTACTTGAAAGGTGAATTTATGCTTAGATCCTAGACTCAGTACATGTCTGGCTAAAGCATTCCTGTCGTCCTCTCTATTTATGGCATATATATGCTTCCTGATTCTCTCTCGTAACGTTCTGTTGGTTTTTCCTATATAAAATGATTTACATAATAGACACTTTGCCAAATATATCAGGTCTCTGGATCTACAATCAGCATATCTATCAAACTTAAAATTATTGCCATTGTCAGGATGTGTGAAACTATTTTCCTTTGCTATATAGCTACATTGATTACAGTGTCTGCATGGGAACGTACCTTTCCTTGTGTTAAAGGAGCTGCCTTTATATTATTTTCATAGCAGAGTAACCTCTTAAGGGATTTCATGTTCTTATATGTGATATCAGGCCTATCACTTATAATATCTTTCAGCCTGTCATCTACCAATAACATTCCCCAATTATTGGTTAAAATATTTCTAATAGTATTATTCCTATTTGTAAAGGGTATCACTATTCTATTCTTAGCTGTTCCTATCTTAGTTCTTTTTGTCCTATTACCATCTCTACTAGTTCTATGTAGGAATGGGTCTACCCCTACCCTCTCTTTCCAAGGAATTATCTTGAAAAACTTTATTTTAGAATAACATTCCTAATAATCTGGTCATACAATGGATGCTTATTCTAGAATTAGTACTTGAGAACAATGTTTTCTTATATGATAATAAGTATTACTTGCAGCAAAAGGGTGTAGCGATGGGCACACCTTGTGCTAATTCGTATGCAAACCTTGTGATGGCATACTGGGAAACAACTTATGTTTTAGGAAATGCACTTTTTAGAGAAAATATCAAGCTGTATAAATGTTTTGTGGATGATGTGTTTCTCCTGTGGGGTGGTACACTTGAAGAATTGGATCTGTTTTTAATTTATATAAATGGAACCACTGATTTTCTGAAATTTGAATGCTCCAAATCATTTGATAGGATAGAATTTTTGGATGTTCTCATTAGTAAAGATAAGAACACCGTTAATACAGATTTGTTCAGAAAACCTTGTCGGAAGAATAATTTATTACATTACAACAGTATGCACCCTAGGCACCTTTATTCTAATATAGTTAAAGGTCGGACATTAAAGGTCTCCAGGTTAGTAACAGATGATATGAGACATCAAGAACAATGTGAGACACTAAGAGAAGAATTTTTAAACAGAGGATATGATAAACAAGTATTGAATAAAGTTTTTTCAAGATAATTCCTTGGAAAGAGAGGGTAGGGGTAGACCCATTCCTACATAGAACTAGTAGAGATGGTAATAGGACAAAAAGAACTAAGATAGGAACAGCTAAGAATAGAATAGTGATACCCTTTACAAATAGGAATAATACTATTAGAAATATTTTAACCAATAATTGGGGAATGTTATTGGTAGATGACAGGCTGAAAGATATAAGTGATAGGCTTGATATCACATATAAGAACATGAAATCCCTTAAGAGGTTACTCTGCTATGAAAATAATATAAAGGCAGCTCCTTTAACACAAGGAAAGGTACGTTCCCATGCAGACACTGTAATCAATGTTGCTATATAGCAAAGGAAAATAGTTTCACACATCCTGACAATGGCAATAATTTTAAGTTTGATAGATATGCTGATTGTAGATCCAGAGACCTGATATATTTGGCAAAGTGTCTATTATGTAAATCATTTTATATAGGAAAAACCAATAGAACGTTACGAGAGAGAATCAGGAAGCATATATATGCCATAAATAGAGAGGACGACAGGAATGCTTTAGCCAGACATGTATTGAGTCTAGGATCTAAGCATAAATTCACCTTTCAAGTACTTGAGTTAGTTAACAAGACGGATAGACTAGGTGACATAAAGAACCTAACTGAAGAGAAGGAAAATAAATGGATATTAAGGCTACAAGCACATAGAGGTCACGGCCTCAATGATAAAATAACACTTAAACCTTTTTTAAAAGGGAAACCTTATAGTCACTAATATCTATGTTTTATAGTAAGTAAGTCAATTTAATTTATGTATGCTATATTTTTATACATGTACTTTTATTATAAATAGATGTATATATGTACATGTCTAATAATTTTATTATCTTGGTACACCACTCAAGTGATGAATTTAAATTTGCTTTATATGACAGAGTTAAATGTGGGATACCAATTTTTAGTTTTGCCTTGAAGTTATTTTTATATACATGTTCTTATACTATTGTTATTTATTGTCATTTTAAAATGTCTATTTTTAATAGATATGTTTTGCATAAAAATATTATATACACAGTTATAAGATAAAGTATAATATAATATATAAGCTATTAATGTAGCAATATACCTTTAATAAGGGATGACTGTGATATATTTTGAATTATTTTAATTGTCTCAATTATTCAATTAACTGAGTATATAAGAACACATTATTTAGATGTATTTTAAGTCTGAAGAAGCGTTTGTTAAAATGTGAAAGCGCTCACTCTTTTCTACAGCTGTTCGTTTGATGTTTTAATTTTTCATTAAAACCTGAAGAATCATCGTGGTTTGCCTCTTTTGTGCTTTGGAATATTAACAGGATTTTTCTTGAGACACTTCATCCAGTACTGGATTGTTTTAGCTGAATTGCAATTTAGATATCCTAATGTTATTTTTATTACAGAACATTTCTAATGAATAGTTGCCTGCTTTTTCTTTCCAGAGGACAAGAACGTTGGAGGAATTGTAGCCGCTGTAGTGATTGTGCTACTGATACTGGCTTTGCTTGGTGTTGGACTTTGGTTCGCCTACCGACGTGGCTATTTCCAAAGTAAGTGTTCAAGGAAAAAAAATTTCTTAACTTTCTCAAATTCTTTTTGCAGAGTACCTGTGATGATGGTCTGTCATAGTTTAGAACCTGTTATGCAAAAAAGGGATATTAATATTCCAAAACATGCACACTGATGTAGGAAGATGTATACTAATGTGGTATCTGGTCGCTGAAGTGTTGTTGAGCAGGCAGACTACCTGTAATGCCATCCTTGTGGGATGGGACAAATGGTGCAAAATCTGGGAGAAATCTGTGATATTCTGCAAAACTCTGGATGGTTTACAGCTATGGTTGCCAGCAGTACAGTCAGTCTCATTATTGGTAACCATTACTGTCTGCTGTCCACAGTTTTGCAGAATGTCAAGTTTCCTCATTTTTGCCCTGACCATCATAAAAGTTTGATTTTCTGGTAAATCGCTAAAGACTTCTATCACCAAATTGTCACACATTAGTTTAATAGATCCAAGTTAAAATAAAAAAAAAAAAAAAAAAAAACCCAAACTGCTATGGAGGTCCACTATAGGAAAATACATACATGTATGCATGCATACACATGTACAGTACAACAATAAAGGGGGAATAATGGACACTGAAGTGCAGTTATGCAAAGACATTATTTTAGCAAAGTAAGCATTTTCTTTTTTTAAATGTCATTGTATAGTAGCACTATTGCAATCACAGGATTCATGGGTGGCTTTGTTTGATAATAAACTGACACACACACGGGCTATGCAAGTTCAGGGAACCTGATATACTTGTGAGCTACAAATAGACTGTTTTTGCACAATAGCATCACTGTTATAGTGTCAGCAAAAAGGTTATTGGACATGAACTATGAAGTTACCAGACTGTTTCCCTGACGTTTTGGTCCTCTTAATGAAGATGGACAGCATAGCACACCCAATTATACATTGCTATTTAATAATGTGAAGTTGTTCAATCTCACCATTCATTCTTCACTGATGGGTTCGGAGCCGATCCTTAGGCTCTGACAGCCGTTAGCAAAGCTCAAGGTTTACCTTTACCAGTAGCTCGAGACCAAGCCCCATATCCCATGATGCACTGCTTGAATTACCTCAGATCTAGTTTGCCGTGGCATGGATATCAGGGGTTCCAGTTCGCTCCAGCCTTTTTTTGACACAAAATCGCTATTTGAAAGTCTTTTTCAAAACTTCTTTATCTCTGATAGATAATATATATATATATATATATATATATATATATATATATATATATATATATATATATATATGTTCACTTTATAATCTCGACATTCTGAAATACCGAATTTCAGAATATAGAGATCATAACGCCGAAACACCACAATACTAAAGGCCCATAACCGTGAAATTCAAAATCCCGACACTTAAATACACACAACTGCCCCCCCCACACACACACACACGAACAAAACTAACCTACACTAGAAACAAGCAGGGGGGCTTTGCCACACTGCACCACCCATAGGGGGTGCTGTACCCCCACACCCTCCTCCCACTTATATATTCTAACTCCATGACCGCACAATCACACACACAGGCAACTCGCACCCAAACATTTCACAGCCCCTTGCACACACATCACGACCAAAACACACACTAACATACACTACAGCACATAACCTACACACTCATACAAACTTACCTGCACTTACACCGCAACACCAGAAGCTCCGAACTTCGAGATTTTGAATTTCATGCTTCTGGTGTTTCGCGATTCCGAGCATTCGGAATTAGAATTCTGAAGGGAACCCATATATATAGATATAGATATATAGATATATCTATATATCTATATATCTTGTAGTTGTCTCTTTAGACCTGTTCCCTTGGTGCTTCATAGTTCATATTTGTAGTGGCCTCATGTCAGGCCTAGTTTTTCACTGTGTGTTTCATATATTACTATAGTGTTCATAGTGTAGATAGTGTGCTGTTACTCAGAGTTGGCCTTCCTTTCCGGCCATTGTTAGTGTGTTTTGTATCACAGTTGAGCCTAAGGTTAGCTTTAACTTTTGGGCTGTATTATACTGTTGGCTGTTTTTCTCAGCCATTTGTTAAACGGTGTTTGTTTATTAGTGGTGTTATCTTGATTTTTCTTCTAGGTTGTCGTCGACTGTTTAGTCTGTATTGATATGTCTGAGGAAAAAGGCAAGCACCCAAAGCCTGGATTCAAAAAATGTACAGACTGTGGGCGAAGGATGTCTCTTACTGATGGTCATGTTCAGTGTGTGTATGGTTTTGGTGCAGTGCACTTGCAGGAGTCCTGTAGCATTTGCCATTCCTTTTCTTCAAGGGTTCTTTTGGAGAGGAAAAGGAAGCTTGTGGATTGAGGTTTGCTGAAGCATAATTTTACTGAAGCTTTGTCTGACCAGGATGGGGCTAGCAAGTCTTCTAAATCATCAAAATCATCTACTGATTCCAAGCCATCTAAAAAGTCTAAGAAAGTGGAGGATTCCGGGACTTCAGCTCCACAGCTATCGGAGCAGTGTGTCTCTTCTTTTTGGAGCCGGTCTCGGAGAGACCTGTATCTCAGAGACTTCTCCAATCAGCACCTTTGATGCACTCCTCTAGATCTTCTGTCAGCCTCTCGGATTTGGATGTGGACCAATTGGTGCAGAAGCTCTTATGGGCACCAGACCTTGCCAAATTGTTGTCTGTTCCGACCACAGAGTCTGAACCGAAGACCACCATCCAGGATTTGACTGCTCCTCCTCCAAGCCATACCAGATCTTCTGAGCTGGAGGGGGGTGAGACCTGCTCCAGTGTCATCGGTTCCATCTACTCTGACATCCCCTGCGCCAACCGGTGAATCTGAGGGTTGACACTCTCCTGTCTGGTCCGGGGAGGATAGTCACACTGACTTGTCGGTGCTGACTTTTCCCCTCTGGGCCTCTGCTCGTATGAGCTCAGCTCCTACCTCCAGCTCGGAGCCCACAGCCTCTGTGCAGGAGGGGATGGCAGTTCACTCGGATCCGTCGATTCCTTCTCATTGGAGCTGTGATGTTTCAAAGCCGTGAGGAGAGCCTTGTCCCTCAAAGACATCCTCTACACCAGGTCTGGTCTCTTCTTCCCCCTACGTGCCTGTGTCTGCTTCTGTCTCCATCATCCAGGCCAAGCGTAGAGACCCTGAGCCTCAGGTAGCCCCACAGGGCACCCCTTGCTCTTCCGAGACCACCCCAGAGGCTCCCACTGAGGAGGCCCTCTGGAAGAGATTATGTAAGAGGAGACACTTGGACGCCCCACAGGAGTCTGACATCTGATACTGACTTGGATGAGTCAGAAGGGTCCCCCCGATCCTCCTCTGAGAATATCTCCTTTGCGGAGATGCTAGAGATCCTTAGGCAGAGGGGTGATTGGCAGTCCAAAAGCCCTACTGAGGACGAGGCAGTTCTCCTGAAGGTTTTCGGGTCTCAACCTTCCACCTTTTGTGTGTCTCTGCCTTTCGATGAGCTCGTGCAGCTGGTTTCTTGAAGAGCATGGCAGTCAGAGTCCATGGAGCCTGTCCCTTGGAGGCCCAACAAGTTCATTTCTGCACCCTTAGATAAATATTTTTTTTCCAAGGGAGTCCCTGTTGATGCCATGGTGGTGGCGGCCACCAAGAAGGAAATGTCTGAGACTTTCTCAATGTTCCATCCTTCTAACAGTGTGTCCAGGATCATGGATTGACATGGGAGACGCATGTTTAGTTCAGTGACTTTTGCACTCCGATCCCGGAACTATTTGACCCACTTCACCAGACTGCAGAGAGATCTCCTTAAGGAGTTGGGAGATGCTCTTCAGGGTACTGTAGCTGCAGGGGTTTCTGGCAAAGTTGCCACTCAGCTCGCTACCCTAAACTCCATGAACTCATGCGTCTCATATCACATGCAGCTGATGGGACAAATAGAGCAGCGGGCACAGGCGTTGTGCTAAGATGATATTCCTGGATGCGCTTGTTTTCCTTTGCAGAGCCCTTTGTCTTCATGTGTCAACACCCTGTTTGATGGCTCATCTCTGTTTGGGCCCAAAGTGAAGAAAACTCTTACCAGATGTGAGCAGGAGGAAAATACTGTGATTGCTGTCAGTTTCTCCACCCCTACTTGGCCTCACCCCAAAGGCCAACGGGGAGGAAAAATGTGGTTCCGAAAAGCCCAAGGAGCCTTTCAGGACGCACTTGGTCACCCCCCCTCTAGGGGCAGAGGAGGGGGTAACAATGGAAGACGCCGCCCTCACGGCAAAGGGGGTCCGCAACACCAAAGTGACAGATCACTTTTCTGGTCGACCTTAGCACTGCTGAAGGGAGACACGATTGTCCTGCTCTGGAGGCAGTTGAGGGCAATTGTCTTTATACCCAGATGCCTGGCAAGATGCAACAAACAGCTGGGGACAAAGCATTATTTCCAGTGGGTATTTCATACCATTCTTCACCCAACCTAGTCCCCCAAGGAGAATCCCGGATGTTCCTCCCAGTTACAGGGAACAAGCAACTGTAGAGGTCCGCAAGTTGCTAGAAAGTCATCCAGCCAGTCCCAGCAGACTGAATAGGATCCGGAACTTACTCAAGATTCTTTTTTGTTCCAAAGAAGACAGGGGACTGGAGACCTATTCTGGACCTCAGCAGACACGAGCAATTTGTAAAGAAAGAGAAGTTCTGGATGGTTACGCTTCAGTCAATACTTCCCTTTTTAGGGAAAGACAGTTGTATGTGCTCTATAGATCTCAAGGAATGGGTACTACCACATAAAAATGGCCAGGCCATCCAGACATCATTTGCGTTTCCAGCTGGGAGCTGATCATTATCAGTTTTGAGCCCTGCCCTTTGGTCTCACTACAGCCCCCTAGAGTGTTCACCAAATGTATGGCAGTGGTCACGGCTCATCTGAGGATTCCAGGTGTTTCCGTACCTAGACGATTGGCTCCTTACCTCCACCACCAGGTATCAACTTATTCAAGCAAGAAAATATACTCCAACACTCTGCCATCACTTAGGCATTACAATCAACTCAGAAAAATCTGCCTCGTCACCATCACAGCATATTGTCTTCATAGGGGCAGAGTTACACTTCAACCACCACTCTACGACTACCAACCGAGAGGCTTTTTCTCCTTCAGCAGATGTCAACTCACTAGTGTCAAAGGACAGAGCACCAGCCACAGAAGTCTTAAAAGTATTAGATTTGATGTCTGCAGCGATCTTGGCCATACCATTAGCAAGGATGCATATGCAGATTCTTCAGTGGCTGCTGTTCACCCAATGGTCCTATCAGGAACTTCAATGAGTCATATGATTTTGATTACAAACTCTTGCAAAAGAGCTCTCCAGTGGTGGTTGACGTCTCTTCATGTAACCATAGGACATCCCTTTGTTCTACACCCTCCAGTAGCCACTGTGACCACGGATGCTTCACTGAGGGGGAGGGGGCATTTTCAGGGAATGACTGTCCAAGGCACATGGACGGATCCAGAATCATGCCTGCATGTCAATGGCCTGGAGATGAGAGCAGTACTTCTGGCGTTGCAGTACTTTCAGGACGCTCTTCTAGGGACGATTGCAATTCAGACCGACAACATGTCGGTATTCTGGTATTTGAACAAGCAAGGTGGGACCAAGTCTTACCCCCTTTGCCAAGAAGCCTTCAGAGTTTGGCAGTGGGCTGTCTCCTCCCAGCGCTTTCTGTTGGCAATGCATATCCCGGGGAGATCCAGCGTGATATCAGACAAAACTGAGCAGGGCAATTCTGTTGCCACACGAGTGGACCCTCAAACAAGGGATTGCAGACAGGATTTTCCACAAATGGGGCCAGCCTTGCTGCGATCTTTTTGCCAGTCACGTCAACATGAAATGCAGAAGCTACTTTGCCCTGATTCCTCCTCTGGGACAACCCCCGAGAGAGACACTCCTACACAATTGGTCCCCGGGTCTCTTCTATGCATTCTCTCCAGTCCCTCTTATACACCCAGACTTCTACAGAAAGCAATGTTGCTAGGAAGGACAATCATCCTCATAGCCCCACATTGGCCTCAGCAGATTTGGTTCTCATTCCTTTATCATTATCTATTGGAGGATCCACGGATTCTGGACCTAGTTCGACCTGACATCTGTCAGGGGACCTCCATCCCTCATTGCAGTCACTGAAGCTCACAACTTGGCTGCTCCAGTTCCCATCATAGCCAGGCTTCATGAGACAAGACAGATCCTCTTGTCTCATAAGCCGTCCACCAGGAGACTATATATTAGTAAGTGGAAGAGGTTTTCCATATGGGCTTCTAAGCAGAATATTGATCCTTATCAAGCCCCTTTGCCGTCCATTTTAGAATTCTTGACTGATTTTTAATGAAGGAGCTGCAGCTGCTACAGTTTGGGTCCAGTTGGCTGCTATATCTAACTTTCATCTCTGAGTGGACAGGCTTAACATAATGTCCCACAAGTTGTCCAAGGCCTTTCTCAAAGGGACCTTCCACATGAGGCCTCCAGTGAAAACTCCTTATTCTCCTTGGAATCTAAGCTTTATGCCGTCTCATATAAATCTTCCCCCGTCTGAACCAGCATCATCTTGTGATCTCAAATTTTTATCATGGAAATCCATATTTCTGGTGGCTATTACTCCTGCCCGCAGTGTGTCAGAACTTCAAGCCTTATTTATCACCCCTCCATATTTGATTTTTCATGCTGCTAGAGTATCTCTTAGGACAAATCCCTCTTTTTTTGCCCAAACTTTGTTCTAAATCCAATATCAACCAAGTCGTTGAGTTGCCAGCCTTCTTCCGTAACATTCCAATAAGACGTTCACAGACAGCTCAGATATTATTTGGACAGAACAAAAGATGTTAGAAAATCAGACCAGCTCTGTGTGTCTTTCTCTGAAGCCAGAAAAGGTAGACCAGTGCTAAAGCGACGTTTTCGAAATGGCTATCTGATTGTATCACTTTTGTTTATTCAACTGCTAATATGCCCTTACTACACAAGATTAAAGCTCATTCCACCAGAGCAGTTTCTACATCTTCTGCATTCCAAACCAAATTACCCCTTGATAACATTTGTGCTGCAGCCACTTGGTCTAAACCTCATAAGTTTATCACTCATTACAAAGGTGACAAGGCCTCCAGGGACAGGGCTTCCTTTGGGTCTACGGTCCTGAAGAATGTACTCCTATGAGCCACCTGAGATTTAGGGTGCTAGGGACGCTGCCCATCAGTGAAGAATGAATGGTGCGATTGAACAACTTCACATTAAGAAGTTATGTACTTACCATAACGTTCCATGTGAGTTCCATCTCCCCTTCATTCTTGCATCCCTCCCTCCATCCCCCACCTGGCTGATAGTTGACCTAGAGACTGATCTCATCCTGGTTATTCAATCTTTCTCTCCCTTGGGAGAGTAGTTCTCTCACAGAGATATGGTACACGCAGCAAACAAGATTTGAGGTAATTCCAGCAGTGCTTCATGGGATAAGGGGCTTGGTCTTGAGCCCATCATTGAAGAATGAAGATGAGATGGAACAACTCACATGGAACGTTCTGGTGAGTACATAACTTCTTATTCACTGCCAGTGTATTTATAACTGCAAGTGAGTAAGAGGCATGAAAAGTCAAAATTAATAAGAATTCTGAAAGAAAAAACAAGTCATTTTCTCTAACACCGAATGCACTTTAATAAACCAGTGATTTACAGTGGATTTAAAAAGTATGCACAGCCCTGTTAAAATGCCAGGTTTTTGTGATATAAAAAAATGAGAGCACAATAAATCATTTCAAAACTTTTCCCACCTTTAATGTGACCTATAACCTGCACAGTTGAAAAACAAATCTGTTAGGGGAAAAATTATATAAAAATAAAAAAAATCTACAATACGCTGGTTGCATAAGTGCGAACATCCTTAAACTAATACTTTGAAGCACCTTTTGATTTAATTACAGCATCCAGTCTTCTTGGGTGCACACCTGACATCAGAGAGACTCTGATTAACCCCAAAAAAAGTTCAGCTGTCCTAGTAGGATTTTCTTAACACTTATTCAGTTGCCTGTTACAGCAGAAGCCATGGTTCACAGAGAGCTTACAAAGCATCAAAGGGATCTCAATGTTGAAAGGTGTCAGTCAGAAGGATACAAAAAAATTTCCACAGCATTGGATATACCATGGAACACTGAGGGCGGTCATTAAAAAGTGGAGAAAATGAGACAACAGTGATGTTGCAAAGAAGTGGATGTCCCTCCAAAACTGATGAAAAGACAAGATGGAAACTGGTCAGGGAGGCTGCCAAGAAACCTACAGCAACACTGAAGGAGCTGCAGGAATTTCTGACCAGTACTGGTTGTGTACTACATGTGACAACACTCTCCCTTGTTCTCCATATGTCTGGACTATGAGGTAGGGTTGCAAGACTGAAGCCTTTTCTTATACAGAAAAACATCCAGGCCTGGCTAAAATTTGCAAAACAATACGTAGTCTCCCAAAAGCATAAGAGAAAATATGTTGTGGTCTGATAAGACCAAGGTTGAACTGTTCCGCCACAATTCCAAAAGGCACGTTTGGCGCAAAAACAACACTTTGCATCACCACCAAAAGAACACCATCCCCATGGTGAAGCATGGTGGTGGCAGTGTCATGCTTTGGGGTTGCTTTTCTTCAGCTGAAAATGGTTCTTTAGTCAAGGTGGAGGGAACTATGAACAGTTCCAAATACCAGTCACTTTTGGCCCAAAACCTTCAGATGATGAAGAGGAATTTCACCCTTCAACACAACAGTAACCCCAAGCATACATCCAAATCAACAAAACAATGGCTTCACCAGAAGAAAATTAAAGTTTTGGAATGGCCCAGCCAGAGCCCAGACCTAAATCCAATAGAAAATCTGTGGGGTGATCTGAAGAGAGTTGTACACAAGAGATGCCCTTGCAATCTGACAGATTTGGAGCCCTTTTGCAAGGAAGAGTGAGCAAATATTGCCAAGTCAAGATGTGCCATGTTGATAGACTCCTACCCAAGAAGACTGAATGCTGTAATTAAATCAAAAGGTGTTTCAACAAAATATTATTTTAAGGGTATGCACACACAAAGTATTAGTTTTAAGGGTGTACGCACACAACAAAGTATTAGTTTAAGGGTGTGCAATTACGTATACAGCATATTGTACTTTTTTTTATATATATTTTTTACCTTACCCCAACAGATTTTGTTTGCTTTTCAATAAAATTGTACAGGTTATAGGTCACTAACGGTGGGAAAAATTTTGAATCGATTGTGGTCTCATTTTTTAATATCACAAAAACCTAGCATTTTAATAGGGGTGTGCACACTTTTTATATCCACTGTATATTGTAAGACTAAAAGCTGGCAGATACTAGTCTGGTAAACAGAAGAAGCTTTTGTGTTCAGGTCTGTAGAGAAGATTACTGCTGAGTCAGTAATGCTGAGATGAGCCACAGTGTGGTAATCAGACTGACCTGTCCTAGATCTGTAGAGAAAATAGACTTCAAAGCACCACCACGGCAGCGATACAGTTCTTCAGCTTCTAGTGTCCCAAATAAGCAATCCAATAAAATAGAATATTTGTTGACCAAACGAACGTTCAAAACAAGTGGAGTACACAAAAGAACATCAGATGAGCGCTTTCGGCTGTTCAGCCTTTTTCAGATCATCGTTTGGTCAATAAATATTCTATTTTATTGGATTGTTTGGGACACTAGAAGCTGGAGAACTTTATTACTGTGGTGGTGCTTTGAAGTCTTTTTTCTCTTGCTGTTTTTTTGTCTTCGGCACCTTCAGCGGAAGTTGGAAGTTTTCTTTACTTTTTCTCCTATAGCTGTGGTCTGTCAAGTAGACCATGTATGGTAATGTACTAAGCTGAAGAAGTAACATCTCTATCACCTTTACTAGGTAACGTTTCTAGCACCTTTACTAGGTAACGACTCTAGCACCTTTACTAGGTAACGACTCTAGCACCTTTACTAGGTATAGAAAGAGGAAAGTAAGTCAGAGAGAAGAGAAGGATGAGTGAAGGAGATTTTTAGATGCAGAGTTCAGTGGGATGACACTGCATTAAGATGATTCTGTGGGTACATTTAGCTATAAGGTTCCCAGAAGGCTTCATCCGACAAGTGCCTGATGTAGAAAGAAGGCTTTACTATTTTCAGTGTTTAGAACCATTATGTATGCTTTGGTTGTTTGTGGGGATATGGTGGAGTGGTCGCTGTGAAAAGCATGTCCACTACATCATCATACCAGTGATTGAATCATTCTCACCTATGGTGGTATTCCCTCTGACGGGCTTTTTATTTTAGCCCAAGATGTAGGTGTGTGTTTACGCGTGTGTGTGTGCAGTACTGCAGTCTGCCATTTCCTGAAATGCATTGCATTGTTCTGCATTTTAGATTAGATCACAAATGGCATTACTAATTCCTGCAGTGTCTCCTTGTAACATCTCTAAGTTTTGAGTTATCAACTTTCCCTGCATACCATTCATAAATGTTCTCAAACCCTTAATTTCCTGTTGTGAGCAGATCAGTTAGTGTTTTGAGTCTTTAGATCCTGGGAAAACTGCCCTGGCTGCCTGTCCACTAACTGCATAGTAGCATGTCTGTGGTTGCACATAAATGCAGAAACCTTTCCTGAAATTGGTCTTCATTCACTATGATCATTGGCACAATGGAGTTAATCTCAAGAGTTAATGGTGTCAAATAGAACACTCTTGCTATTGACAAATTGTATGTATGACAAGGAAGAGTAGCATGCAAGTTTTCCTCCTTGACCCCCCCCCCCCACCCCCGGTTCAGGGTTAAGTGAATAATGCTGGCCTGTAACATGACACGTGTTACTATCTTAAAACTATCTTCAAGTGTTGCTCTTAACAAGTAACCGTCATCAAGTGTAACTGTAATTAGTGCATCAAACAGTATCCTGGCCATAGCCTTGGTTGCAGGGTAAATCTTTGAGTTGGGGTGGACTTGATATATTTTGTTCGTTTCCTGGGTATGCCTTTTGTTGCAAATTCCTTCATCCATACCATAAGCTTGGCTAAATTTACATACTTAATTGTGTTCTTTTTCTGCATGTTTGAGAGATGACTGGTAAAAAGTCTGCGTGCTTTAATTTTACCTCACAATATTCCATTGATTACACAGACCAGTTGAACTGCACTGTTGTCTGGTAGCAACAGGGGAAGGTATGTTAAAGTTGCCAAAAATTATTAGTGGTTGTACGGTATAACAGAGGCATTATGTTCGGTTTGTTTCTATTGTTACTACACTATGTCAGCAGGAAAAAATCTGTGCAGTAAAACTTTGTGATTTTTTTTTATTGCATATGTTCTTTCAGAAGCTGACAGCCAACTGTTTAAAGTTCCCAAATAGCAACAAGAACTTTCTTGTGCAGGCACTTACTCGAATGAGTACCAGCTTGGCTTGTGTAACATTATAAATACAGGATGTGCAGTGTTCCAGTGTAGTCCCTGGTAGCCAATGAGCATGTAACAGTTGCAAATTGTATTTTATTTTTGGTGACCCCCCCTAGTGTTTGTTTTACCATCTGCTCCTAGTTAGGTATCCACATTCCTCCTCAGAGGATGTGTGATAATGGTGCGTCTTTGAGGATATGCTCTCTTTTCTCCATGCCTGTTCTTTTAGCCTCCAGCAGTACACCTTGTCATACAGTAATATCAGTGGGAGTTGTACATACATATGTACTTTCTTCAGTCACTGAGAATAAGCTGTTAATACCCTCTATAAACTTTTTTGCCTGTGCAAGAGGCCCCAGCCTGCACTGGGAGCTGTTAGCATTCAGAAACCCACCCCCCACCCCCAACAGAAGGCAAAATTGTAAGAGCAAATCTATCTTCTCAACATGACCCCATCAGCCTTTCAGCCTAGAGGTAACTTGATTCATTACATTGCTGACATTAAATCTTTCCCTTTATTACTGGTATTTTGTACTGCTCTGCTAATTGTGGAAGAAATTGTACTTGTTTGCATTTAATTATTTGTATTGGATGCCAGTTAATCATTTAATGTCAAGATCTCCAGTTCTGATAGTGATTGGTGGCTGTTGTCTTACCCACCCTGCTGTCTCCATTCCATAGGACAGCTATTCTTAGCTTAATTATGTGGCCATTTGTATCCACATTGCACTTAAGGGTCCATTTGTTTAGAAGAATGTTCAGCATTGTAAAATGCATTGGAGTTCTCCTATTTGCTGATAATTCAACAGTAATCTGTTATCACTATGCAAAACAGTCCTGTATTTCTGCTGTCAGCTGTCAAACTAACTCCCAAAAAAAGAAATGTAATGAAAACCGAAACTCTGCCAGCTTAAAAAAAAAAAAAAGCAACACTGCTAAAAAAAAAATAAAATTTAATATACATAAAGGTGTACTATAAAGTTATCGCACAGGTAAGTGTGGAAATGCACAGTCCAGAGAGCCTGTCAGTGCTTTGTTGTAATGCAGCACAGTCGTCATGTTCACTGAGCGTGACCTCAGAAAATAATTACAAACAAGACATCGTATAATAGAAGTTCCCCAAATTATTTTCCATTATGAAGTAATTTAAATTAAAAGAAAAAGTTAACATGCAAAGATATCAAAGCAACAGCAGTTGTGCAGCATTAGCCCTCTGTCTAGTTATATTTATTACACTGAGCAGGGAATTGTATAAGCTAGAGCCATTGCTGAATATAATGCAGAACTAACGTATACATGTGCCTAAAATTGATCAGTGTTCGTAGCAGTATCCGTTTCACATTTACTGAATTATAGCTGTGTTGAGCAAGTTCCATACAGTAGCTTACCATTCAAGTTCCATAATGTAGACTTGCATTCGTTTTTCTAGGCCCAGTAGAGTTTGCTTCTGCCATTTATTAGTCCCAGACTTCAGAGTGTTCTTCCACTGTTAAGTAATCATGCTCTGGGATGTTGCAGATATTTTGGAGATCAGGTACTGTATCCATGAGCTTTTCTACATAGGATGTGTGAGTTTTCCTCTGAAGCTGTCTTGATACAATGACCTGCCTGCTTCGCATTCCATACATTGTTAAAAATGAGGTGGGTAGTGTCTGAAAAGGATCCTGTACCAGTTCACCAGCCCAGTTAACACATACTTGCGTACACTGGATGTTGCAGAACAGCCCAAAATTTGTGTCTGAAGTTGTATTTTAGATGCTTTGTTGAGTGTACTGAGCAGTGAAAATGCATCTTAAGTCAGACGTATATATACAAGTCCGGTATCCATCATGAATGAAAAGGAGCTGGTTCACGAGTAGGTGATGAACCTGTCTTATTTCCCAGATTGCTCTAGTCTGGTGTCCTTCATGAATGAAAAGCAGCTGGTTCTAGAGTGGATGAGGGACCGGTTTTAGTTCCTAGATTGTTCTAGCTTGATTTGTCAAGGCAGACTGAATA
Source organism: Protopterus annectens (assembly GCF_019279795.1). NCBI lineage: Eukaryota > Metazoa > Chordata > Ceratodontiformes > Protopteridae > Protopterus > Protopterus annectens. The sequence continues at coordinate 673,185,310 of NC_056751.1, read as the reverse complement.
GGAGAGAGTTTCCCATATGAACCCTCGCACATGTCTTGAAGTTCATCTGTCTCTCATTACCTTAAATTGTCAGACCAGCTGTTCCAAAATTGAAAAAAATGGCCATAGAATAGAATGTTTTAAAGTACCCTCCAAGCTGCAGCAGCCTGCAAAAGTCCTTCTCTAGCCCAAATTAAACTTGCTGATTGACTCATTTGCTGCTGTAAGCAGACCACAGTGACCATTCCTTTAACAGTCCCTCCAATCTTGATACCACTCACTTTTGCCCCCTTTTTTAATGCTTCAGTGATTCCACAGTGGAGCAGTCCCACCACAATGATGTATGATATAGCCCTGAGACTTTGAACTAGCGCCATTAGAGGCCTTTTAGCAGATATACAGACAAGACCATTTTTAATGTGTGGGGTGGGGGAGAATTGGTTTATGTACAAAACCAAGCCTATGTGAGGAGTAGTTTTTATAGATGACACCTCCTTGGTTTAGGAATGGTCTTCAAGTAGGTGGAATCTGACACTGTTGCAACATCCCACCCCATTTCTGAAGGTCATCACCAAAATGTGCCATTCAATTTGTTTTCCTCTGTCCCATTTGAATGTGAAGTTTTAATTTATCAAGCCACAGTCTAGAGGGAGGAATAGGAAAATGCCTTTCTGTACAAGAGTTTGATGTAGAATATCAGTGTGTAGATCTTTCCAGTGGTGGATAGGGTGGTATGAACTTGACATAAATGCTTTGAATATGGCAAGGTGTGAGCAGTCCCTTTTTGACTCTCACCACAACTTTTGTCTGCAAACTTATATACCACAGTTTCTCCTCCAGATGTTTTGTAGCACTGGATGTTCAAGACCTTTACCCACAAGGAGAGGAATTCAGTGACCCTCAAAAGTAAACGGGAGACAACAGGCATCCTATTTAATTCTGCCTTCAAGAAATAAGGGAGAGGGATATACATTTGTAAGCATATTTGTGGTGTGATGTCCGTGGTGGTGCAGCGGTAGCATTGTTGCCTCATAGCAAGAGGTTCTCCCGTTTGATTCTCGGCTAGTGTGCGGGTAGTGCCTTATGTGTGCGGAGTCTGCATGTCCTCCTCGCTGGTCGAGTGGCGTTCCGAAAGACATGCGTGAATGGGTGTGCCTTCGTTGAAGGTTGGGGGTCGAGCTGGCAACTCAGCACCTTGAAAATCTACTGCCAGTCATTAATTGACTGGAGTTCCGCTGTGGCGACCCCTAACTGGGAAAAGCCAAAAGACAGACAACAACATTGATCATTTGTGGTGAAGACTGTGAACTGCTTACATAAACCCTGAAAGGTCAAATATGTTGTCATGACTGTTCGAATGGCCGAATTGATAGAACATAGAACACTCAAAGGGCAGTCAGGTTGAAGATCCATGCCATTAGGTTATGATTATTGTAGGCTGTGTGCATAAGCACCTGAATGAGGTCACAACTTGTTTGACCTAGCATGCTTAAACTAAGCTGCATTTATTCCCTGTCTGAGTTTGGAATTACATGGACAGAATCTTCGTGTGTAGTTTGGTTGGGACACCACTTGAGGGAACTGATCAGTAGCTGCTATGTATCAAGTGGTCCTTGTCCTGTTTGGGGGAATGCTATTATTTATGATACTTTATTCATATTCTGAGGTGTCCTACCCTTGTGCTGTGTTCCAAAAAAAAATAATGTAATGGGTTAGGATACTTGGTCCTTAGCAAACTTGTATAAAAGTTATTTGAACCATGGACTTTTTTTTGGGGGGGGCATTCTGAAGAGCAGTCCTGTTTCTTGCACAGTTATTGGGGAGCAAAGACTGACATTCTGATTCTGTTAACTGAGGAGGCCAGGACTTGAGTTCATTCAAGTTACCTCTTTTATTCCCTTAAAGTGGTCAATTACTCTGGTGGAAACTCCATCAAAGTTTAGGTTCATAGGTTTATACTAGGCTATCTGCCCTAAGGCATTTATAAGCCTAGCCCAAATTATTGTGGCTTACGCCACCCCTTATATGAAAAAATACTGTGCCCATTAGTCTGTTGTGCCTCTGTCCAGCAGTGACACAGAGATGATTCCCAGGGTAAACCTACGATCTCCCATCCACAGGTCTAGATTTCTCTTGAACAGAGTCAGCGAGGTGCTCTGCCTCACATGGACCGGGATTTTATTCCACAGCATAGGGAGTCTCTGAGTGATAAATCTATTCCTCCAGCACATCCTATTTATATCCGTGCTAAGGTTTAAGTCGCTTGCTCTAGTGGTTTTGGTGGATTTGGATTTTTTGAGGTGGAGCATGTCCATTAATTCCGGGTTGGACATGGCCTTGTATGTCAGGCACATGTCACCTCTGAGCAGACGGTATGCGACTGAATAGAGCTGGAGTTTCTTCAATCTGGCAGCATATGACAGATTTTGGAGTCCCTTTATCCTTTTGGTGAGGAACTTTTGGGGTCTCTCCAATTGCTGCAGATGTCGGGTGAGATACATCCCGAATGGGGCATTGTACTCGATCATTGGTCTGATAAGTGAAGAGTACAGGGAACAATGACCTCACTAGATCTGGATGTGAATCCCTTCATGATCAGGTGGGCAATGTAGAAGGTCTTTCTAACCACTTTAGCAATGTGAGTGTCAAAAGAAAGGCCACTGTCAACCTGGGTCCCCAGGTCCCTGATAACCTCTTCTGTGCTTAGTGGATTGCCACCTATATGGTAGCTTGGGGTTACCTTGTTTTTCCCGAAGGGTATGACTATACATTTTTTGGCGTTTAACTTCAGGCCATGGCTCTGGCACCAGCTATCTGTTTCCGTGAGTCCCTTCTGAAGGATATCCGTGTCCGATGCACTTTCCACTATGGCCCAGTTTGCAGTCGCCTGCAAACTTTGTCAGCCAAAGTCCTCCCATGTTGGCCTGTACTTCTGAGAAGTAAATGCCAAACAATAGGGGGCCAAGGACCGAGCCCTGTGGGACACCTCTTGTGACTGGCTTGGAGTCTGACACAGCGCCAGCAACTCTAACCCTGTGGGTTCTGTCCTTAAGCCAGTTTGCAACCCATCTTGTGACATATGGGTTTACATTTAAGCTGGTAAGTTTTTCTACAATACCCGAGTGGGGTATTGTGTCGAAAGCCTTTGCAAGGTCAAGGTAGGCTGTATGGACTGCCTTTCCCTCATCAATGGCCTTGGTGACTGTTTCGAAGAAGTCGACCAAGTTCAAAAGGCATGATCTTCCCTTGACAAAGCCAAACTGGGTCGGGTCCAATGTCTGCAAGTCCCCTATATCTTTGTTTATGAGCTCCATTATGATCCTCTCCATAGCTTTGCAGACTAGACTTGTTAAGCTTATGGGGCGGTAATTACCAGGGTCCGTAGAGGTGCCGCCTTTGTGGAGTGGGACCACAGTTGCCGTACGCCACTCCTTGGGCACGTATCCTGTGGTAAGGCTGAGATTAAACAGCTGCCTTATGTGAGGGTTTAATTCCTCATTTAGCTCGTGTAGCACACAGCCGGGGACACCATCCGGTCCCATTGATGCTGTGTTTTTAGCTTTAGAGAGAGCAGCTTTCACCTGCGCATTTGAGCTGTCCGGGAGGCTACACTCGGCTGGGATAGTTCTCTCCTTTAGGGGGGGAGAGGGGGGTGAAGTTTGCACTGAACCTGTCTGCCAGTATGTTGGCAATGTCTGTGGGTTCAGTGATTTTTGTATCATTTTGGACTAATTCTGAGCATATCTGGGAGTTTCCACCCAGGTTCCTAACATAGCTGAAAAAGGCCTTATGATTGTCCTTTGAATCCATGGCAATTTTTCTCTCAAAATTGGCCTTAGTTGATTTTGAGTGCTCGTATTTTTTACTAATAATGATCAGGGGTGACTTCCCTTTTATGGATTTTGTTCTATCATGTAATAGCTTTCTCCTCTTATTGTAAAGTTTGTTAATGGCTGGGGTCCACCAGACTGGACGTTTGCCCTTTGTGGAAAGAGTCTTGGTTTTATTTGGGATTGCCTGATCCATGCAGTCCTGGAGGTGTTCATAGAAGGCATTTGTAAGGGCTTCCACAGCTTGGGTTGTGGTTTCCTCTGGCTCAGGGGCCTTGAAGGATACCACACCAGTCTTGAGTAGTGTGAAGTTTGCTTTAGAGAAGTTCTTCACTATGGTCTTTTGTTTGGGGTGGGGCGGGATGTGGATTTCCAGTGAGATTAGTTTATGATCAGATCTCACCAATGAGGGATATACTTCCGGTGTGGAGCATTTTGTCCCCATGTTTGTGACAATGAGATCTAGTATATTTTCTCCTCTCGTGGGAACAGTGACTAGCTGTTCCATGGCATTTGAATTTATGAACTCCAGGAACCGTTGGGCTAGAAAGTTAGGGCTTGAGTAATGTTCCCAGTCTATATTCGGGTAGTTGAAGTCACCCAATATGATGGTGTTTGGAGATACATTTATACCCTCCAGTGTCTTCAGGAAGGCTGTGTGGGGTTCTTGAGTTTGAGAGGGTGGCCTGTAGCATGCTACAATTTGTAGAGCAGTTTTGCCTATGGTTAGTTGCACCTGGATGGTTTCCGAAGCTTGATGCGTTGCCACCAACCTGGAGGTGTGGGTATCCTTTATGAATATGGATACACCCTCCTTTTGTGGTGTGGTCCGGGTTTTGGGGCCGGAACGCATGATATGAGGTAAAACCTAATAGTGCCGGGTGCTCTCAGGAGCCTTGAACCAGGTTTCAGTTACAGCACAGACATCGATGTTCTCCATACTGAGAAGGGCCTCGAGTGCGTGCATTTTGAGATTTAGACTTCTGGCATTGAGCAGCATTACCCTCAGTTTCTTCCCATTTTTGTTTTCTAGGGTGGTAGGTTTAGAATTTGAGCCTTGCCTAAAAAGGCACTATGGGGTGGCAAGAGCCTTAGCCAATATCCGAATCCCAGGGTGACAGGTGCAAGCCGTCCCTTGAAGCAGCGTGGCTTGTCAAGCATGTCATCCCAGGCAGACAGACACTGGATCCCCTTTGAATGACACCAGACATTAAGCCAATTGTTAAAGCTGATCATCTTGTCTCTATATTGTGGCATCATTCTTGGTGAAGGAAGGATACTGCTCAGGGTTAGGGTCATACCTGCCTGGGCTACATAATCAGAGAGCTCCTCTGTCTCTTTTCATGTAGTCCAGGGAGGTACGTCTCAGGTCGTTCACACCAGCATGGACAATGACTGTGTCATATTTGTACTTGCCATGGAGTGACCCGAGTGCTTGTGTTATGTGGCTGATTCTAGCGCCCGATAGGCAGCTTACTGTGACCCTCTCCTTGTTCAGCCTGGTGAGTGGGACGTCAGTGTGTCTGACTATGGAGTCACCTATGACAAGTATGTTTGGTGTTGTATTTGGCCTTAAGGGCTGTGACTGCTTTGCACACTGCTTTTGTGGTTTATGTGTTGCTTGTGGGGTGTCTTGAGGTAGCAGTTGTTTGGGTGTCTGCTTTGGAGGCCTCTGCTGTTTAGGTAAATTTTTACTCAGAGCCTCCGAGTTTGTCTTTGTGTGTTTGTGTTTGATTCAGTGGAGTGGTAGCATTATGTGAGGCTGGTTTTGTGGTGTGTGTAGTTGCCTTCTCCTCCTGTCTGGTCTTGCCAGTCCTGAGTTGAGAGAGCTCAGCCTCCAGTTTGGCTAAATAGCTGCATCTCTCGCAAGTATTTGTGTTATGTGGGAGGAGGAGAGGGTTGTCTGTGTACATGAGGCAGTTATAACATTGCCTCAAGATTCCCAGATTCACCAGCTGGACCGGAGAGGAGATTGACAACTGACCTTTGGACATGCTAGAATAATATTGGGAAATCCTTAATTGAAAACAAGGGCCAGTGGGGAGTGAGGGTGTAGTGCTTTTAATTTTTAGTGCTGACTTATATAATTGCTTTAGTGAGCAAGTGCCAGGTAACTTGAGTGCAATGTGTTACAAGTATTTGAAATAAGGTTTCTCTTATGGGCCTTTCTTTCCCCACCCCACAGTTTATCCATCTCTCTTCCTGCACTGCTTTCTTCAAAGCCTAATGACCCATCCCAGTTCATTGTCCACTGTCCCCTTGACAGAGTTCTGGACAGACAGCATTAGATCACTGCTTCACCTAGGTTATACAGGTCCCATCTCAACCTGTGTTTTTGTAAGACGCCCCTATTTTCTGAAGTGTTTGAGCACACCTCTTTTGAGATTCTCCTGCCTCCTCTTCAAAGTTGTTAGCAGTGTTCATGTCTCCCTTTGAGTTATTGCAGTGAGGCAGTCCTTTAGTTCAAGTTTAAAGCTGTCGCACCACAACTGATCTGGCATAGAGTTTAAGGGGGGGGTGGAAATTCAGCAAGAAGTGTTGAACTTTCCCATCACATCGGATCTGGCATACAACTGGGAGTCCAACAAAAGGACTACAAAAATGGCAAAACTAAAGTAAAAATAATGCGAGCAAGCTTCGGGAACACTTAAACCTCACTGCTAAGGTTTGAATTTAGTCACAGCTAGACGTACTTACAAGTTAATATAAAAAAATAAAGTTAAATAAGTTTACATGGTTTCATAGAAGTTTATTAGTTTAATTACTTGACATAATTTGTGACATAATCAATTAAGGCTTTATATTGGTTGCTTGGATTAACTTCTTGTATAAGTTTACATGGTTTCATAGAAGTTTATTAGTTTAATTACTTGACATAATTTGTGACATAATCAATTAAGGCTTTATATTGGTTGCTTGGATTAACTTCTTGTATTTAAGCATCATGCAGTTTATGTACTTAGTCTGAAGAAGTTGGAGTATTTTCTCCAATGAAAGCGCTCACTTTAATAAAGTGTGTGTTGGAGTGTTCCTGAAGCTTGCTCGCATTATTATACAACTGGGAGGGGCATTCAGTATTAAGTATTGAAGCTGCCTCTCCCACCACATCATATCTGGCATATAGAGCTAGGGGTCTTCAGCATCAGTTATCCAGCTATTTAACTGCATCAGATCTAGTGTACTGCTGGGGTGCATTCAGCAAGTGTCAGGCTGTGTCTGGCAAACAGCGGGGGGGGGGGGGTCATTCAGCAGCAAGTGTTGAGCGTGCTTGAGTTAGGAATTCCCATGAGTCTCTGCCCTTTCATTCAATGTTTTTGAGGAGGCTTTTGAGACCAAGAAAGCTACAGAACGATTATCTCAAGGTCTGGCAGTTACTTGCACACAGTCACGGATTGTTAATTTTCACACCCTCTGCAACAGTTTGCACAGCCTGTTGTGACTTGACAAATGGGAAGGAGGTAGATATAGATCATGATTTGCAAGTGCATAATGCTTTCAATATTCCCTATATTCTAACTTGTTTTAACACCCTCTTCTCTTTGCAAGCTGTTTCCATGTTAGAGTTTAATCCAAGATGAGCTTTTAACAATGTTGAAAGCGCCATCCAAAATTACTAAACATTGTATTTAGTTGTGTTCTCAGTCTGAGAAGACTGGTTATCTGGGTTGGGACCACACAGAGACCAATATGGTTAACCTATGAAGGGTAAAGAATTCACTCAGTAACCACCTAACTAGTGTTCTTTTTAGACTGTACCAGTGACCAGCATGTACTAGTAGTAGTGGTGCAAATTTTGTAAGAACTGGTGAGCTTTTTCGTTAGCAGTTCAGACAGGTGATAAGTGGTGATTGAGCTAATATGTTGTCCACTAGGATGGCACATATACATGTTTGCTATTTAATGAATGCAATCCAATATAATCCAATGTAACTACTGTCTGTTTATTTTACTGTGGAGCTTTTCTCCCCGGTCTTCTGCTGAAAATGGACCGACGTCCAGTCGGACACTCCCGGTCAACAAATTTAAATAAATAAATGAAGTGTATTCGTGCCACCATGGCATCAAGGACCATAGCCCTGACTGTAACAGGGGGACACAAGTTGAATTAGTGGCTTAAGCATAGGGAGAATTAGATGGGGAGGGAGGATTGGGATGACCAGGTGACGGTGCCCATCCTTCTGCCAGGAGGACTCATTTCATGACCACAACACTTTGGTCAGTGATCATGAGGCTATAAGCAGGTAACTGGGCAGTCAGCAGCAGGACAGGTGGAGGGTGGCACTGATACCTTGAGTAGTGATGCATATTTTACCCTTTCTATCTCAGTAAGGATTGGCTTCCACTGGCATAAAAATTCTCTTCCCAACCTCAGATATGATGTCCTCCTTTCCAGCTCCTGTTCATCAAAGGGATCACTTCGGTAAGTTTCTAAGACCTTTTATCCCCAGTGTGGATTCACAACCCATCAGGGAAATGGCAGGATCTCGCTGCTTCCACGACAATAAGAGAATAGTCTGTTGGAAACAGAGTATCAGTGTTTGAAGTTGATGAGAGAGAAAAAAAATTCAAGTATAGAGTGCTCGACTTCACCTCTTCGCAACTGCTTTTTTTCTGGCAGTTAATTTGTATGTGGTAACATACACCAGTACAAGTGTAGAAAGATGGTCCCCTCAAACAGTGTTTGATATATTCCAGAAAAAGTAAGCATATCTGTGCATTTTATGCATTTTATTTCAATCGCCGTATCTAAATGGAAAAATGTAGCTTTTACTCATGACATCACATTGAGATCCACCTTATGCATGGCACTTAATTGTCTGGATATTTGTCAGACGTCTTGTATGGCAGAACTTGGAGCGAGTGTCACTGAACTGCAGCAGGCCACATTCGAATGTTTAAAAAAAAATTGAATAAATGTCCATAGTGCAATGTTCAATTTGAGACTGATTTCTCAGAATAGTATCACACATCTTGAAGCAGTCTCCCAAGTGTCATTGTAATAGAAAAAAGCATTTCTAGTGTAAAAAAATTGTTTTAAAGGCATCGGTGCCTTCTGCAGTGTGTATGTTCTTTTGTAGTGCACATCCTGAGGGTTAGTAGGGAAAATTTTTTTTACATCAAGGATTTTGTTGGAAGAAAGATTTGTTTCCCCACCTATATTGATGCCTATGTAGATGTAAGAAGCATGTGAAACTGTGCATGAAGTGGAGGTTAATGAGTTGTAGTACAAATTCTAGTTAAGGTTGCCCAAGCAAAGCAGACAGAAATATTTGTTTTGCTTGCTGGAAAAAAAAAAACATGGACAATGAGCAAGGTGTGCCTCTCTTGTGAAAAGATTTCCCCTGGGTGTTAATGTACAAGAGTTATTATAATTAGCAACTTGAGTAACATTGCAAATGTGCTTTCTTAAAAAGATCAAAGGTCTTCTCTAATAAGACGTTCCATTTGAATAAAACAGTTTTGCAACGTTTTATACTTTTTTCCCTTTTTGCTAATTTTATTTTGTAATGTATTGTACTGTAAAATAATCTAATCAACATAAAAACATGAGTGAAGAAATATGAAATACTTTTTTGGCTACACCTGTACTACTTGAAATCAATGTCCTTGAAATTGATGTGTGGGTTGTACAACAGTGCATGCAGTTACATTTCTAATGCAATGTTCAATGGGGTACATGTCTAACAAATTTGTCTCCACTCAGTTTGTAAGATTTTTCCCCTGCTACATACCACTGTGAGTGACCACATTCTCTTGATCTGAAAAGTGGATGGTAGAACGTTTTATTTTTCCTGACACTTAAATGAATAAAGTATATTGTTGATCAATGAGTTGATAGAAGAAATAATTGTATTAGATCAAGCAAACAAGTCTCACAGTTTTCTTTCTTTTTTCCTTGCAGCGAAAACCCAAAGGTGAGTTTCATGAAATTTCTCTTGTATATAGCTTTAGTGATCGATTTATTGATTGTATTTTGTAAATGTACTCTCAAGCCTTAAAATTATGAACAGCTAGATTATATACAGCCACTAGTTTACGTTGTAATTTTGCTATGGTTACTTTGATTAAAAACATTGCCACCTTTAGCTGGGTATGTAAAGATACTGCTAGGATCTCCCAGTCAAAGCTTTCCCTATGACTTTCATAGTTGAAACCACTGTGGTGATTAAACAGTCACAATGTAGCCATAATGGACAAGATCTGGCTGGAAATGCTGAAGGTTTTAGACATTGTTGGAGTGTTGTAGTTGATGCACCTTTTCTGTGTTACATTAAAGACCATGACAAGTACCTATGGATTGGCAAACTGGGGTAGTAGCCCAAATTTACAAAAGGGGCATGGAGTGTAAGTTGTTATAGAGGGATGCCCTTCTTGGCCTCCCTGGAAAAGCCTTTACCAGGATGCTGGAAAGCAGACTTCACCTGAAAGATGATTTGTTCAGGAAGAATGATGCAGATTCCATCCCAGCTGTTAAGTAATGTATAAAAACAAAAGCAAAGGTGGAAAGGTAAAATCACACAAACAATTTATTGTGAGCACTTTCGTACAAATATTCTTATGTACTTCAGACATTATTACCCAGCTTAACCATGCCTTAAAAAGACAATAATTGAACCAGTTTAGGTAATAAATTAATCACTAACTTAATCAAACATGAACTAGACACGGTTAAAAAGACATTCTCAAATTGCTATGAGTACATAAACATTCAATTAAAATGAAAATGAGAACTAATCTTATATAAAAAATTCACTTTATACTACTCTTAAAGCACCATAGTAATTATAAATATTACACCTTTATGTGTATCCAAACACTTTTTTACCAATAATTTTTTTTTTATATTGTTTCCCATTTAAAGGAATTTGATAATAAATTGATCAAATATAAGAAGTTACAAATGGAAATTCTTTATTTCAAGGAGTGTATCAAACATAAACTAGTACAGAAAGGTTTAAGACAATGGAAATATCCTTATGCTCTCATTAAGAACTCTGAATTTCACTTACAGTTGGTGGACATGTTTAACAAACAAGGCCTTGAATTTCTTGAAGTAGTTATTAGTAACTATGACAAACAAATGAGCGAACTGAAGGAGCAACTAGAAAAACTTGATAATGACATTGTCTGACCCTGAATCTAATAGATACGAGTATGACTTTAAGAGAATCTTTTCAAGCATAGATTCACTTATGGTCAAAATCATGGATACTAAAACTCGTAAATTAAATAGGGATAAAGTTGAATATGATCAAAATATGGCGTATCCAGATCCTCCTATTTCTAATAAAGCTTTTTACAATTCTTCTGTTACCTTGGCAACTGACAACCAGACACCGGCTCATCTTGATGACGGCACTAACATTAGCTACATCACTAATAATCAGTGCAACTCAGCAGTCCGCCGTAGTGAGCAGATTAAAAATAACGCCAATGTGGTGGGGAATCTAATGGATCAAACACTCACAGCGCTAATGGACAGGAGTTTCCCCAGGATGGCAACAGAATTATCAACAGGGTGCAGTCCAGCAACTGCAATTCCAAACAGAGGAAAAGAAACAACCGTCGCAGGAGATAGCCTATGTAGACCAGTTGGTCAATTTAACCATTTACAAAAGTAACCAAGGTGACTTTAATATTTATAACTTCAGTTCTGTTAGTATCCCACAACGAATGGTTGAGTTTTTAGATAAAGGATCTAATTTTGTGCAGAGTTTTAAACCTAACTTGGCTAAAACCATTTGCGACTTAAAGTTTATGCATAAGCTGAATTTAAATGTCATGTTTGGTAATAACATCAGTTTAGTAACAAATGAACGAGTATGTAGTGTGTGTAATCCCCCATTACAGGGGACTTTAGCCTTATTTGAGAAAATGACTGAAATGCATTTCAGAGCTCTTAACCATAACTATTCAAGCCAAAATTATAACCTTTCAAAAGCAGAGAGACTTTATTGCTTATGTTAAAGCACATAATGTCCAAATCCCTGTTATCTTGATCTGATAATGATTTCACTTTCCATTTCACTCTGTTCCAGCTCATCTCCAAACATTTCCTGAACATAATCTACTGTTATTTTCATTATATGTTTCTGATCTCTCTATCAAATGGTTTTCTTCTTTCAATTCCCTAATTACACCCTAATTACACTCTCCTCTTTCACTAGTAATCAGAATAATTAGATAATAGTTCAGAAAAATATAATGAAAATAACAGTAGATTATGTTCAGGAAATGTTTGGAGATGAGCTAGAACAGAGTGAAATGGAAAGTGAAATCATTATCAGATCAAGATTACAGGGATTTGGAAGAGAATAACATCAGAATAATTGGCGACAATATTAGGAAAAGTAAATCTAGAAACAGCAGCATGTCCAGATATAATACAAAATGTATAAGAATTTGACAGTAGTACAAAATTTCTTTATAGAAGTGTTAAGTGAGTGGCTAGACATGGGTTTTGCTTATAAGGAACTGTGTAGTGTGGTATTAAATTTATATGGAAAAAGGGTGATATAAATGATATTTGGAATTGGAGGCCTATAGTGTTGAATAATACAGATTATAAAATTTTCATGAAGATCATACAAAAAAGGGTGGCAGTTAAACTTTTACATATCTTACAAGATATTTTATATAGTGTTAAGTAAATGATGCCAAAGATTTATTAATGGTGGTTAGAGAATTAGTGGACGACATATTAAATAGACACGGCAAACTGCTAATTATGGTATTATTGATAAGCTCAACAGCCTGGGCATAAACCCTTATGTCACAAGATGGATCGCAAACTGGCTCAGACAGATCCCATAAAGTATGAGTAGCGGGATCTATGTCCGAATCCAGACCAGTAACGAGTGGTGTGCCTCAGGGCTCTGTCCTGGGGCCCCTCCTGTTTGGCATACTACTTCTCAGAAGTACAGGCAAGCACGGAAGGGCTGTGGCTGACTAAGTTTGCGGACGACTGCAAACTGGGTGCTATAATAGAGTCTCCGGCTGACATGGAGATCCTCCAGAAGGGCCTAAATGAGACTGATGCATGGTGTCAAAGCCATGGTCTCAAGCTAAATGCAGAAAAATGCATAGTAATCCCCTTTGGAGAAACAGAGTACCCGCAAACTACAACATAGGAGGTAATCTCCTGAAATCTGAAGAAGAAATAAGGGATCTAGGGACCCAAGTAGATAGTCAGCTTTCCTTTGATAACCATGTTGCCAAAGTGGTTAGAAAATCCTTCTATGTGACCCATCTGATCACAAAAGGGTTCGCATCAAGATCTAAGGATGTAATGGTGCCCCTCTACTCTTCCCTCATCAGACCCATTATTGAGTACAATGTGCCAATTGGAATGTACCTGGCTAGACATCTCCAGCAGCTGGAGAGACCACAGAGGTACCTAACCAAGAGGATTACTGGCCTCAAACAGTTTCACTATGCAGCACGATTGAAAAAGTTAAGACTGTTCTCTGTTGCATACCGCTTGGCGATCTCTAACGTACAGAGGCATGTCCAACCCAGAATTGTTGAACATGCTTCATCTTAGAAAAACAAAATCTACTCGCTACATGCTCTAGGGATATAAACCTCAACACAACAATGAATAGAACATGCGGGAGGGATAGATTCCCTTCGCAGAGACTTCCCTTACTATGGAACAGGGTCCCGATCTACATAAGACAGAGCCCCTCACTGTTCCTCTTCAAGAGGAACCTTGATGAGTGGATGGGTAACAAAGTTCACACCGGGGATCACACCAGCAGCACTACTAGAGAGGGGCCAAGGGTACTAGCTTGCTAGTACAAGGGTCTAGGGAACTACTAAAGGGGCAGTGAATACCGCACAACGTGGCTGGGCTAATATATGCCTTCGGGCAGATAGCCCAGTACCAACCTATGAGTAATGCAGCCCAATAAAGGTGTGGGCATCATTTTCATGGATGAGGCTGAATATAGTAGAAGAATGCATAGTATGTTTAGTTCTAATTATGAAAAAGTTTCTCTAAATCAACTGAATCAAGCACATCAACACATTAGAATATTTTTAAGCGACTTGTTCATAGAAGCAGTATCTAAGCATGTCAGCACCTTTAATACCAGTTATCTTTGGTACACCTAAATTGCACAAAAATGTAGGTGATCCTCCCCTACGGCCTATAACTGATGGACGTAAGTCTATCACATACGCTTGTGATAAGTGTGTAGACTCCAAGTTGAAACTGCCTTTACAGTCAGAATTACAAATTTGCCGTGACTCCTGGCATTTTTTTAGAAAATTTGTACAAATTGTCATTTGATCCATCATGCAACTTTTTGACTGTTGACGTTAAAGATTTATATACAGTCATTCCTCAAGATATTGCTTTAGATTGGGTGAGGGAATTTCTTCTGCTTAAACAAGTAGGAGGTAAAGAAGTGGACCTCATCATTGCATTACTAGAAATTGTTTTAAGCAATAATTTCTCTATGTTCAAAGGAGAGTATTTTCTCCAAAAATCAGGGGTAGCAATGGGCTCCCCGTGTGGTGGCAGATGTCCTTCAAGAATGCAACTGCAGTCATAACATATGGGTTGCCCTGCCTCAGGCAGCCCTCGGTCAGCCGGATTCCAAAGTCTGGGTCCAACGTCAGCTGATGTCGCATTTCTCTCCGTCAGAGCGGCAGGAGTACATAAGCATCAGCCGACGCCATCTTCTTCAGTCTTTCTTGGCGCGCGGTGCCCGAAGCAGAAGCAGTTCGCAAGTGCCGGTCGGTCAGCTCCTGTATTCTTCGATCTGAAGTCATCAAAAAAGCTAAGTACCCCGTTGGGGACCTTTTCTTGCCTCAGCCGATGTCAGAAATTACTCAAAAAGTTAATAATTGTTTGTCTTGTGGTAAACAAATACCTCATAAGGATTTCCATTCTTACTGCCTTTCTTGCCTTGGCCCAGACCATGACGTCTCAGCCTGTGCCGCCTGTGCTCGCTTCAATAAGCGCACTCTCAGGCGCCGGGCGGAGTTCGCTGAAGACTTTTTCGGCGAAAAATACGATTACAAGATGCCGTCGGAATTACTGACATCGCAGACTCCTAAGAAATGTAAAGACCGGGACCGCCATCCTCGGCTCGCGTCTTCCACCGACACCACGCCAAAACTTACCGCGAGTGCCCCGGTTCCCTCTGAGGTGGTTATTTCACCGCTCCGAACCGAAGACACCGCATTACCTGAAACCGAGGAAATGCCCGGGGCCATTGCTGTGGATAAGGTCACTCCTGCACGTGGAGCTGCTAGGCCTCCCATGTCCATGTCTATCAAGACCTACACACGTGCTAAGGCAGCCAGCAAGACTAAGCATCTTACTGCTAAAGCCTTACCTCAGCCTACTCCTGAGACACAAATCATGACTATGGCAGCAGACTTAATCTCCATGATCAGAGGTTCCCAGGCCCATCCTGAGAGGATCCCAGCCTCCTCCTGATAAGAGGCCCAGGGTTGAGCCCACTGACCCTCTTCCTTCAGATGAAGATTCTGAGGCCTCTGGCCACTCCGATAGCCAGGAAGAGCCTTTCCAGACCTACGAGGACTCAGATGCAGAGGACTCCATCCCCTCGGCCTCCCCTCCTGAGGATATTTCTTTTGGGGAAGTTCTGCATTCCATGAGGGAACATTTTAAGTGGCAAGGCCAGGAATTTTCTGATTCCAGAAAGTGCCATTGCCGTGACTCCTGGCATTTTTTTTAGAAAATTTGTACAAATTGTCATTTGATCCATCATGCAACTTTTTGACTGTAGACGTTAAAGATTTATATACAGTCATTCCTCAAGATATTGCTTTAGATTGGGTGAGGGAATTTCTTCTGCTTAAACAAGTAGGAGGTAAAGAAGTGGACCTCATCATTGCATTACTAGAAATTGTTTTAAGCAATAATTTCAATATGTTCAAAGGAGAGTATTTTCTCCAAAAATCAGGGGTAGCAATGGGATCCCCGTGTGGTGGCAGTTTTGCCAATGCTGTCAAGGCATTTTGGCAGAGGACATTTTTATTTCAAAATTCAGTCTTTAAAGAAAAAGTTGCTTGGTACACTAGGTACCAGGATGATATGTTTTTCATCCTTAAAGGTGATACAATTGTTGCAGACCATTTAGTTGAGACTATGACATCCTTTACAAATTTTTTTGGAATTTACTTCCCAATTTAATTGTCAGAGTATTACCTTTCTAGACATCAATCTCTGTAAGGATGTAATGTTTAATAGGTTTGCAACACACATTCACAGAAAACCTACATATTGCAATTCTTTCTTGCATTTTCAAAGTAATTATCCATACCACCAAACGAGAGCGGTGGTTAAAGGTCAGTTAGTCAGAGCTTCTAGAATGACTTCTAGTGATGATGACTTTTTGGGAGAATGTCATAATTTGAAAATTATGTTCATTAATCGTGGTTATCCAGTTTCCCTTATTGACCACCTTATTGTTGAGGTCAAATTAAAGAGAGAGGTAGGGCATTTCAAACCCATCATGTCAAGGTCACATTTCAGACAGGGAACCCCTGAGTTTACCAAATTTACCACTTAATGACCAAAATATACATGATAATGGAGGGCAAAGTTATACCACTAGTTTTCTGACCCAATATTCAACTAAGGCATCCGAATTTAGGAATATCCTGGTTAACAATTGAGATCTTATCTTAGAGGATCATATGATCATGAACCTTGTAAGGATGAGGCCCCTGGTAACTTTTAAACGTGGTCCAAATTTAAAAACGTTATTTGAAGCCCCTAGTGTCATATAGACACACTCAGGGAATGTTCAAATGTGGACGTTGTAATTATTGTAAGCACGTCCAGATGGCAACATTTGTATTCATCAGAAGGATTAAATATTTCATCAAGGGTCGATTTACTTGTGACAGCCAAGGCATAGTTTATTTGGCTACTTGCCGACAATGCTCAGCTTTTTATTTAGGAAAAACTGAGTGTCCATTTAAACAACGCATATATGAACATCTTTATAATATTGCCAGGAACTTCAGTACTAATGCCCTGGCTAGGCACATAGCTGAGTTTCAGTCGCATAACTTTCAATTCACTGTAGTTGATCATGTTTATAAAAATCTTCGAGGTGGCCCATGGCAGCTTAAGCTTGAAGAACGTGAATTAATGTGGCAATTGCAGACTAATGCACATATTTATCCTGGATTAAATGAAGCATGTTCCATCAAATGCCTGTTAAAATTAAAGGCATTGGATGGGTGAAACATGTTCAATGTAATATTTATTTTATCATATTTTTTGGTAAAAGAAATATTTATTAACGTTTTTGGATATACATAAAGGTGTAATATTTATAATTACTATGGTGCTTTGAGTAGTATGAAGTGAATTTTTTATATAAGATTAGTTCTCATTTTCATTTTAATTGAATGTTTATGTACTCAATAGCAATTTGAGTGTCTTTTTAAGTGTCTAGTTCATGTTTGATTAAGTTAGTGATTAATTCATTACCTAAACTGGTTCAATTATTCAGTCTTTTTAAGGCATGGTTAGCTGGGTAATGTCTGAAGAAGTACATAAGAATATTTGTACGAAAGCGCTCACAAATTGTGTGTTTTTTATCTTTCTGCCTTTGCTTTTGTTTTTATAGTTCGAGTTTGTTTTTAAGTAATCTATCTTTGGCTGTACACAGCTGTTGAAGTAGTTCTGAGAGTTTCCTAGTATTGCCCGCTTAGATTTGTGGACCTTTTAGAGTATGCATATATGTATTAAGCATCCTGTTGTAGGTGTTCCAACAGTATGGGGACCAAGCAATGCTACTGCATGTCATTCTTTCCCTTTGAGAAGTGAGAATTGTGACCCTCATATTTTGTGTTAATATGTACTTTACCAAGGGTACATCTCACCCCCCCCCATGTGTGATGTTTTTATTGACATGTTAGCAATGTACAGTTAATTTCCAAAAGCTGTCTAGCTTGAAGACACTGGATATAGATCTTTGTTGTCAGTGATGCCACTTCGCGGTAAGTGGCCAATTTCCAGTGTACACTGAATGATTCACTGTTCTATGCAAAGGGCTACAAATTAAAATTACTACCTCAAAAATCAAAGTTTTTCTGTTGCACTTGACATTGTTACACTTTCTGTAGGTCATGTCACTTTCATGTTTGAATACAAATAAACTATTCTTCATGGGTTCTGTTCAAGCAGCTTTATTTTATGCAGATGCATCACATTAGAGGCTTACTGACAAACTTAACTGCAATCATGCATGCTCACTCTAGCTGCTTCTACAAAATGGCACTAAGGAGTTGCATGCTTCTGGAATTTATATGTGCATGCACAGCCTTGCATGCTTATTAAAGATAGAACACACATGGGTCTATATCAGATGGTCGAACTTTCAAAAGTTCAACTGTCATATGGTCGACACCATATGATCGAACTTTTGAAAGTTTGAAGGTTTTAACGGAGATCTCCGTACAGTGGAGAATGGGAAGATTTTCATTTTCTGCACGGTAGTGCTATCTCGGAGTTGGTATATTTAAAGAGCAGGGGTTGCAGGGGAATTCGGGTAGGTTTTTTCCTGTAGTTTATTTTTTTTATTAGATTTTTGAACGTTTAAAAGTTCTATCATATGGTGTCAACCATATGACGGTTGAACTTTTAAAAGTTCAATCATCTAATGTAGATCCAGCACACACACTTTCACTCTTACCTGCGCATCTTCCCTCTTTGAGAAATGGATCATGCAGATTGTCATGAGATTTGGCCTGCAGAAATCACAGGTAATCTATAGACATTCATTATACAATACTAAATACACACACACGTGTGTGTGTGTGTATATATATGTATATGTATATATGTATATGTGTGTATATATATATATATATATATATATATATATATATATATATATGTATGTATATATATATATATATATATATATATGTATGTATATATATATGTATGTATATATATATGTATGTATATATATATATGTATGTATATATATATGTATGTATATATATATGTATGTATATATATATGTATGTATATATATATGTATGTATATATATATGTATATATATATATGTATGTATGTATATATATGTATGTATGTATATATATGTATGTATATATATATATATATATATATATATATATATATATATATATATATATATATGTATGTATATATATATGTATGTATATATATATGTATGTATATATATATGTATGTATATATATATGTATGTATATATATATATATGTATGTATATATATATGTATGTATATATATATATATGTATGTATATATATATATATATGTATGTATATATATATGTATATATATATATGTATGTATGTATGTATGTATATATATATATGTATGTATATATATATATATATGTATATGTATGTATGTGTATATATATATATATATATATATGTATATGTATGTATGTATGTATATATATATATATATATATATATATATATGTATACAATCACGTCCACGTTGCTGTGTATTTCACACTAGGCTTAGAAACTCGTCTGTATCGTGTGAAATAAAACTGGGAATTTAGATTTAGCAGCTGGGATAGTTTCTGCAAAATGGTTGACCTATGGAATATTCAAATCACTTTCTGGAACAGAATCGGACTTTTGAACGGATTCTGGTCTGAAAACTGTGTCTGACTCATTCTTTGAATTAGAGTTTGCATCCTAGATAAAATGTGACTGCAATGATGATGATTCTGGTACAGGAAAGGTCTCCGATTCCTCATGTACTCCACACCTTCGGAATTTACCAAGTAGGATGTCTGTTCACCACAGATGCCTGTAATCTGCCCTATTCGATCAAAACATTTTGTCTGGATTCGTACAGTCTCTCCTTCCCTCAATGTATGGTTTAATCTCTATCTGTCATAACTAGATTTCTGGTTGTTATGCTTCTTAAACAATTGATCCTTGATTGTTTTAATGTTCTTAAGTTTAGGCTGCAACAAACTTGAAGAAATAGGTAACTTAGTTCTAGTTTGCCTGGAAAGTAGTCTTTGAGCAGGTGAGCCAAGAATATATTCACTGGGTATGTTTCTGAGATTAAGTAAATTCAAGAATACATTGGTATTGTCATACTTTGACTTTACAAGTAATTGCTTTGCACTCTGCACAGCTCATTCAGCTAGACCATTGGACAGAGGATATTCAGGACTACTAGTGACATGTACAAAGTCCCATTCTTTGGCATTTCTGAAACAACTTGGCTAGTGTATACCATTGTCAGTAAAAAGTTTGTGTGGAGTACCATGAGCTGAGAAATGACATTTCAGCTTGGTAGTAACAGTCGTTGAGGTTAAGTTTGGTAGTAGATTAATCTCAAACCAATTCATGTACCAAAACTAAGTAGTGTTGATTGTTTCACTGAAAGATATCAGTTGCTGCAGTAGACCAAGTTTGCAAATGTGATCTAGTACTATTGCATACTGAACAAGAAGAAAGAACCCTATCAATGTCTTTTGATAATGATGGCCAAAATACTATTTCTTTTGCTCTTCTCTTAGTAGCTGTGCATCCTGGTGACCACAATGCAAAATCTGAATATATCCTTATTGTAAGGAAGCAGGAACAACACTTTTAGAACCTTTGAAAATAGTCCTCTTCCATCAACAATTTATCTCCATAAGAAAAATATGCTTGCACCTCAGGTGATACCCTGGATTGCTTTGACCATCATCCAACGTTAATATAGCAATTGAGCTTCTGTAAAATTGGATCAGTTTGAGTGTGATCTCTTAAGTCTAGTGGTGGAACAATTACGCACGGACATCACATTAAAGTCAAAAGTCTCTGCATCAAGCTGCTCTGTTGTATTTCTAGATGATCGGGATAAGGTATCAGCCAGAAAGAACAATTTCCCTTTAGTGTAGACCAATTTGAAATTGTACTTCTGCAATTTGAGCATCATTTTTTTGTAATCTTGATGGAGCAGAATGCCTAGGCTTATTTAGAATAGTGACTAGAGGTTGATGATCAGTTTCAATCTGAATAGCTCGACCATAAATATAATCATAAAACTTAGAGCATGCAGATATTATAGCCAAAGCTCTTTCTCAATTTGAGCATACTGCATCTCAGTTTGGGTTACTGTCTAGATGCATAGGTTACTGGTCTGCATTCTTGAAGTATGCACCAAGGCCAAATTTTGAAGCATCACAGGAAAGAATAACTGGTTTGTTCAGTTTACTATCTTAATGTAGGTGGGGTGGCAATTTTCTGCTTCAGGTCTTCAGATGATGTTCCAACCATGACCATGCAACATTTTTGCATGTTAACTCT
The DNA here is from genome assembly GCF_019279795.1 of Protopterus annectens. NCBI lineage: Eukaryota > Metazoa > Chordata > Ceratodontiformes > Protopteridae > Protopterus > Protopterus annectens. Next base: position 673,164,184 of record NC_056751.1, on the reverse strand, counting down.
CTTACAGATGCTATCAACTCACTGAAGTCTGGTATAAATTTGCCTAAGTAGTTGACCATGCCCAGAAAATGCTGTAAACCTTGTACATTGTCTGGCGCTGACATCTCTAGAATAGCTGGTTGCTTGATCAGGTCTCAAGCCTGTGCTTATAAACAAATGTCCTACGTACGTAACTTCTGGAAGTCTGAATTTGCATTTCAAAGGAGTGAGCTTTAAGTTCACTTCACGCGCTCTGTCTAGAACTTTCTTGAAGTTTCTGTCATGCTCTGCTTTAACATTGCAGCCAACCAACAGATCTACTGTTATGGCACAAGGATAACCCAAAAAAATTGTTCCATTGCACTCTGAAAAACTTCACTTGCAGAATTTATTCTCAAGTCATACTTAGGAATCTCTATCTGCCAAATGGAGTACCAAAAGTAGTTTGAAATGAGGATTTGCGATCAAACAACACTTGCCAAAATGAACTCTCTGCATCCAAAACAGAAAATACAGTGGCATTCGGTATTAGAGCTGAAACTTCGGCTGTACACATTGGATGATATGGTCTCTCTCTTAATGCTTTGTTCAAATCTCTTGGGTAAGTGCATATTCTGATTTCATCTGAGCCTTTTGTTGAGTGGCTACCATGGATGACACCCATTCAGTTGGTTCTGTGACCAGACAAATCACACCTTGCTGCACCGTTTTATCCAGCTGAGCTTTAAGTTTATCTTTCATAGTTATCGGAACTCTTCTTGCTGGTCTAACTACTGGGGTGACCTCTGGGTCTAACTTCATGGAATACACAACAGAAAGATTGCCTAATTTATAATCGAAAACCTCAGCATACTCTGAGAAAATGGCTTCAGAGAAATTGGAACTCAGAACTGCACTCACATAATAAACTTTAGCAAAGGAAAGCAGATTCATTCTTAAACTATCTTTGAGACCCAATAAAGATTGCATAGGTCTTCAGACTACGTAGACTAACAAGTTGTAACAGTTCTTGGCCAGATAACATGAGAGCATCAATGAACTTTCGGTTTGAATTTCTTCCACTCCATAAGCAACAAGTCTCGCACTAATGGTTACATTGAGTTGTTCGGTAGTTCTCACTTTTTCAAGTGTCTGCTGATATAACATTACACTTTGACCCAGTGTCTACTTTGAACTCTGGATTTTTCCATTGATCTGGACAGTACAAAATACTTAACTTCTTTTTAGTTTATTGCATTAACTCTTTCACCAAGCCCTGATACACCATCTACGTAGAAAGCTGACTGCTTTGGCTTTACTTTATTAACTTGCTTTCTTGTGCAGTCTTTCTTTACAAGGTTTACCTTTATATCGTCGATCACACTTTTGTCAACCGGCCACTGTGACTCATTTAAGCAAATAAAACCGCGAAAAATTAAAAATGTCAAAAATGTCGAATTTCGACATTTCTGGCTGGGCCACATCTCCACACCAGTGCTACCATGGGTCAAAAAGGGGAGATGTTTTGTCGTTTACTTATTCGGAATTCGACGTTGGAGATGTTCGCACTTCGGTATTCTCGGAAGTCGTTTCACCCATATTGTGATCGACGATGTAAAGGTAAACCCTTTACAACTGTGTGAGGCTTTCTTGATTTACAAAACTTTTGGAAATGGTTCCATTTTTTTACACTTGTGACATTGCTGACCAAATGCTAAGCACTTCTCTCTCTTTTAGAGTCATAGTTTGCTCCACAATTGCGACAGTTAACAATAAAACTAGATTTGTTTTGCTGATTCATGTTTGTGTTGCACTCAGCTGGAGCTTGCACCTTTCTTGGAACTTTGTACAAAACCTTGTGGCGGCTTTGGAAATTCTGCAGCTGCTACATGCTTAGGCCTGTTGTTTGTCATGTGTTGCATACTGTCTGCATTTGCTCTAGAGCCAACTGAAACCATGCTCTTGTCACTCACAAGCCCATTTGTATGTTTTTGTCACCTCATGAATTTGACAAGTCTCTCTGGCTTTTCTCAACATTAAATCTCTGTCACGAAGTGAAATCTTCCTCACAGCAGCACATACAAGCCTGTCCTTTATCAGCTCATCTTTTGGATAACCAAACAGAACTGTTTCAGGTCTGTTTCTCAAGTCAGTTATATAAGCTGCAGATGTTTCCCCTGGTTTCTGATCTTGTGTAAAACAAATGCCTCTCTAATGTAACATTCGTCTGGGGTTGCACATTTCTCTAAACTTCAAACACTCTGGGTCTTCCCTTGATTCGGCTTGTACAATATGGCTGTCTGCACCTTCTCCTTCCTGCACTGATGGTGCATACACAAATGAATGCTCTTTTTCTATGGCCTCTGACCCTGCTAGGTTTAGCAAAATAAATGCCCTTGTGCATGCATCTCTATCTGCATAAACTGCTTGTATGAAAATATCGTACTCTTGCTCAAATATTCTGTAGTTCTGTGCAATATTCTGATCAAACTCAAGTGGTAGGGTCTTTCAAAATCCGGCTACCATATTGACACACAACAGCGAAGGGGTTTGCGAATAAGCACGAATATACATACATGCACATATGCACAAGTCTCTGGCATAAACAGTGTTTGTCCAATGCCTTCATGCTCAACTTATATTTTCTTTGGGCTTATCGGAATTATGCGAATAACAAACTTGTACTTTTGAATAACTGGATTTTGCGAAATAAACTTCTTGAGCTTTTTGATACTTTTGGAATATTATCGGTAAAGGCAGAAATGCTAGTCATATACCATCACTTGTTAAAGTCATCACTTTAAGAAACATTTGAAAACTTTATGATGCGACTTGGTAACTCACGAGCACTCTAATGCTCTTGTAATGTCTCTTGTACGAAAGCACCTCTTATCAGTGTAAGAAACATGCCAAGCAACTGCACAATATGAATAAATCTAACATTTGTTGCCAAAAAGTTAATGACTTTCAAAGTAATTGTACTTTATGAATAACTGCTTACAGCACATTGAAATGTCCCCAAAATTGTGGTAGCATGCTAGGAAATTCTTTACAGTACAAGAAGCACTTTGTAATGGTGGCACTTTGTGAATAGACACACCCAGCCCAAGAACTTTCCCTGGAAATAACTATACTTTGGATTGCACAAAATAGTTGCACTTTGCACACACGGTGAACTCTTCGAAATACATGCACAGTAATAAGCCCACACTGTAACCACTTTTACACACACTGAGATACTTTGAATAACTCTACTTATGCCCTTGATACAATACAAAGTCGTAGTTATGCCCAAACACAGCACTTTGCCAAAAACACATAGTCGTTTAGCTTTATGTGCCCTTTTCCTTATTGTATTTGTTTCACTCGTTTAAGCCCTTTTCATACACAATGTACTTTTCTTGTGCTCGCTTTACTCTAAACATGCCCAACTTTGCCTTAAACACACTAGTATTTGGTGAAACTATTATCTTAAACATTTTCTTTAGTTAAACTTTTCGTGCTTTCCACTTGCCTGATAATGTGGCTTGTGCCCTTGTAATGCCCCGTTGTCTTTCACATAGTGTATATACATGTTATTTCTCATTACCTTGAATTCTTTCTGGTTGTGTGTGCTCTTTTTTCAGTTTTACCTTCACTGTAGTCTTTGCATCTCATGGCTTCAAATATTCTCTCTTTGATCCTGGTTCTGACACCATGTCGCCTTCGTGTTAGGACACAAATAAACAATACTTTGTGGGTTCTGTTCAAGCAACTTTATTTTAACCAAACACATCCCTATAAAGACTTACTATAACTTAAGTAACTTGTGTACAAACTAACAACTGTGATCATGCATGCTCACACTCTGGCTGCTTCTACAGAATGGTACTAAGGGATTGCACGTGTCTGGAATTTGTACAAGCACACACAGCCTTGCATGCTTCTTAAAGATGTAGCACACACGTTGCACTCTGATCTACAGGTCATAAGGAGGCAGGCTGTCATTCATAGGCAGGCAAGCAGGCCATCACATGTGGAGGAGTAAGTTTCATGAAGTCTTGTTTATGAAGGCTGAAGAGATCTGAAGAGTGATCATTGGATCAGCACTTGGAATGGTCAACACTGGTGGTGAAGCAAGAATAGAGTTATAGGATGATTATCTCAGTTTGCAGGTCATTGTGTGTCCAGTCCCAGTCCTCCACTGTAGTTATGACTGTTGTGTTGTCAACATACTAATGTGAGAAACCTCACTGTTGACACTTGCATCTGTTCCTTTGCATGTTAATGTGACTGTTATATGTGGAAAGGGTTGGAATTTGGCAGTGCAGAAGAATCTCTAAAACTGATATCCCACATACTGAAATTACAAGGGGACTATTAACCGATTTTAAAGGAACATTTGTGTGTTATCTATTCCACTCAAAGCAATCAAATCCTATCATCAATAGATCATTTGTTACATTCTTATCTAACACTGATTAATAACTGCTAATCCATAAAAGGTACTGCAGAAGTCTGCCTGCTGTCTACAGAGGGTTTGAAATCAGATGTTACCATAGCTTTCAACCATCCATTATTTTACAGAGCATCCCTGATGTTCATCGTGTTGCACGTTCCCCATTTGGCCTGAGTTCCAAAGTCTTGGTCCGGCGTAGATTGCTGTCGCCTCCTCCCTGGCGTCAGTCCGACAGGGGTATACAAGATGCAGCCAACGCCATTTTCTTCGGTCTTTCTTGCCGCTTGGTACCCAACGCAGAAGCAGTTCACAAGTGCCAGTCGGCCGTCTCCTGAGATTTTCATTCCAAATCCAGAACCAAAGTCTTCTACAAAGCTAAGCACCCTGTTGGGGAAACGTTTTCTTGCCTCAGACTGATGTCAGTAAAAGTTAATATCTGTATTTCTTGTGGGAAGCAAATACCTCATAAGGATTTCCATTCCTATTGTATCCCATGCCTAGGCCCAGGCCATGATGTCATTGGTTGCTGGTTTTGTGCTAGGTTTAACAAGCGCACTATTAAACATCGGTTTGATTTTGCCCGATATTATTTTGGTAGAAAATTCAATTATACCATGCCGTCGGAACTTCCAATGACCGGAATACTCAAAAAGCGCAAAGACTAGGATAGGCATCCAAGGCCCAAAACTGATTGAAGCCTCTTCTAGGCCAGTCACCGGTTCTCCGGTTTTCAGCGAGGCGCCTTCGCAGCCCCTGACTACCGCTTCTGTATAACCACAGGCCGCCTCCGACTCCCACGTGGAGATGGCTGGGCCTTCGGATGCACAAGTTATTCAGCCTCCCGAGACTAACCTTTCAGAGGGATTCGGAGTAGCCGAGCAACACACAGCTTCAGAGGGTGTCTTCATACCCACTCAGTTAAGCATTAAACCCTCAGCTAAGTCTAAGCCTCCTTTAAAGTCAAAGAAACTAAAACAGCATTCTCCAGGGCAGGCCTCCATGCCTAAGAAATGAATGCTCAAAATGGCCGAAGACCTAATCACTCTGATCAGGGTGTCACATCCCTAGGATACTCTTTACCCCCTTATGAGGATTCTGATGCTGAGGAATCAATTCCATCAGCCCCTCACCACCTGAGGACTACTCCTTTGGGGAAACCCTACATACCATGAGGGAGCATTTCCACTGGGAAGGCCAGGATTACTCTGAATCCAAGAAAAGGCTCAGACTTCCTTTTGTTACATCAACACAGACCCCTTGCTATTCCACCAGTATTAGAGATTGTGGATGATGTGTATACTGAATCCAGCTTAAATCGTGATTCCTTACCTCCAGCCCCTGTCAAACCTGACATACTACAGAGTCCCTGACTCACATAAATTTCTGTATACAAGCCCTATAGCTGACCCTGAAACTATTTCTCAGGGACCCAAAGGAGTTAAGGCCACATCAGCCAAGAATCCAGTTCCCTCTGACGGAGATTCCAGAGCATTAGACAGATGGGGAAAGAAAGTATATACGTCTGCAACTTTAGCAATGAGAGCCTTAAATTGCCAGATGTTCGTGTTACACTGCTGCAGTCATTACACTTAGGTTATCCTGCCGTCAGGCGTTTCCCAGTCGGCCTGAGTTCCAAAGTCTTGGTCCGACGTCTGTTGCTGTCGCCTCCTCCCTGACGTCAGTGCGACAGGGGTATACAAGATGCAACCGACGCCATTTTCTCCAGTCTTTCTTGCCGCGCGGTGCCCGAAGCAAAAGTAGTTCAAGTGCCAGTCGGCCGTCTCCTGAGATTTTCATTCCGAATCCAGAACCAAAGTCTTCTACAAAACTAAGTACCCCGTTGGGGAAACTTTTTCTTGCCTCAGACCGATGTCAGTAAAAGTTAACTGTATTTCTTGTGGGAAGCAAATACCTCATAAGAATTTCCATTCCTATTGTATCCCATGCCTAGGCCCATACCACGACGTCACCGGTTGTCGGTTTTGCACTAGGTTTAACAAGCGCACTATTAAATGTCGGTTTGATTTTGCACGACATTATTTTGGTAGAAAATTCAGTTATACCATGCCGTCGGAACTTCCGACGACTGGAATACACAAAAAGTGCAAAGACAAGGATAGGCATCCGAGGCCCAAAACTGATGATGAAGCCTCTTCTAGGCCAGTCGCCAGTTCTCTGGTTTTCAGTGAGGGGCCTTCGCAGCCCCTGACTACCGCTTCTGTAGAACCACAGGCCGCCTCTGACTCCCATGTGGAGATGGCTGGGCCTTCGAACATGCAAGTTATTCAGCCTACAGAGAATAACCTTTCAGAGGGATCCGGAGTAGCTGAGCAACCCACAGCTTCAGAGGGTGTCTTCAGACCTACTCAGTTAAGCATTAAACCCTCAGCCAAGTCTAAGCCTCCTTTAAAATCAAAGAAACAAATACAGCATTCTCCAGGGCAGGCCTCCATGCCTAAGAAACAAATGCTCAAAATGGCCGAAGACATAATCACTCTGATCAGGGGGTCCCAACCCCCTCCTGATAAAAGGCCTAGACAGGATGCAGACTATGACTCATCCGACCAGGTGTCCATCTCTTCTGATTCATCCTCAGACCTAGGATACTCTTTACCCCCTTATGAAGATTCTTTTGCTGAGGAATCTATTCCATCAGCCTCACTGGCTGAGGACTACTTTGGGGAAACCCTAAATACCATGAGGGAGCATTTCCACTGGGAAGGCCAGGATTACTCAGAATCCAAGAAAAGGCTCAGAGACTTCCTTTTATTACCTCAACACAGACCCCTTGCTATTCCGCCAGTGTTAGATATTGTGGATGATGTGTATACTGAATCCAACTTAAATCTTAAACCTGACCGATACTACAGAGTCCCTGACTCGCATAAATTTCTGTATAAAAGCCCTGTAGCTGACCCTGAAACTATTTCTCAAGGACCCAAAGGAGTTAAGGCCTCATCAGCCAAGAATCCAGTTCCCTCTGACAGAAATTCCAGACCATTAGACAGATGGGGAAAGAAAATATATACGTCTGCAACTTTAGCAATGAGAGTCTTAAATTGCCAGTTTCACATGTTAAAATATCAGCAATTTTTACTGTCTCGGTTAAAACAAAAAATGCTTCCAGAATCAGATCCTCCTAATTTTAAAGAAATGCAGGATTTATTGCATGCAGCTGAACAAGTGGGAAAGCATACTTTGCAATCTGGTTTTAATTCTCTAGAGCCCTCCTGCAGAGCAGCAGTTACAGGCTCTGTCATTAGAAGACATGCTTGGTTAAAAGAACATATACGGTACCAGACCATGTTAAAGCAAAATTATTGGATGCACCTTTGCAGCAGGATGTGGTGTTTGGAGTTAAGGCAGAAGAGGTATTAAAGAAAATGGAATATAAGGCAAAATCTATGCAAATGGTGAAGGATTTCTTACAGGTTCAGCCTCCTAGATTTAGCAGAAATTGACCAACTAAGGATTGGTCCTTTCCAATTAGACAGACCTCAAAGGGAAAAATACAGATGTCCAAGAGGTAGAGGTCAAACACAAGGTCCTTACAGGCCTCGACAGTGGGTTGCATCAGGCCAGAAAGAAGGGGAAGACGGGCCCCAATCATATAAAAAAAACAGCTCCAATGACTTCCTACTACAGCTGCCAAACAAATACCTCTTGGCAGCCCCCTTGGGAGGAAAACTGGCACTCTTCTACCACAATTGGCAAATGATCACTAAAGACAAATGGGTTCTCAACATTGTATTTCAAAGTTACATGTTCCACTTTCACACTCTGCCAAGGTTAAAAGGAATGCCAAATCTGCCACCAAATCAATGGGCAGAGGCTCAAAAACAAATTACAGCACTCATGGATTATGAGAGCTATTCAACAGGTACCATCACAGGAGCAAGGACAAGGATTTTACTCGAGACTCTTTCTGATACCCAGAAAGGACAAAGCCTGGAGGCCCATTCTGGATTTTTCATCTCTAAACACTTACCTGGATGTTCCGAAATTCAAAATGTTGTCACTACAGCAGCTTCTTCCCATGCTGAGCAAGAAAGCTTGGCTCGTGACTTTGGACCTCAAGGAGGCATACCTGCATGTCCCTATCAGACAAAACTGCAGAAGATACCTCAGATTCATGGCTGGTTCAGTGCACTACCAGTTCTCTGCACTGCCCTTTGGCTTATCTACTGTGCCCAGGGTCTTCACAAAGTGCCTGGCACCAGTAATTGCATTTTGCAGACAGAAAGGAATTCAAATTTATCCGTACCTGGACTGCCTGATTCAAGCAGAGAGCAAGGGCATTCTTCTAAAGCATCTGGCATTTGTAAAAAAGTTAAGTTGCCTGGGGTACACAGTAAACGAAAAGAAATCAAAACTAGTGCCCTCACAAGAGCTTATATTCCTGAGTGCCAGCTTGAACACAACGGCCCAGATGGCTTATCTCACGCCAGACAAGCAAGGACAACTGACTCGATACTTTCAATTGATGGCAACAAAGACCCAACACCCTGCAAGAAAAATTCTGCAGGCCTTGGGTTACATGGCATCCTGCATACTACTAATTCCATATGCCAGACTGCATATGAGGAAACTACAATGGTACCTAAAGAATGTATGGTCTCAACACTGTCAAAATTTGGAAACAGTTATACCACTAATCCCTTGCCTTCAACAATAGTTTCAGTGATGGGCTCAAGCTTGTCACCTCAATAAGGGACAGCCTTTTACACAACCCACAGCCAGGCAAACACTGACAACAGATGCATCAGATTACGCCTGGGGAGCACACATGACAGGCAAATGTATTCAGGGCACGTGGCCCGCAGAGCAAAGGCATCTTCACATCAATCAAAAAGATGCTAGCTGTACAAAATGCCCTTATAGCTTTCAAGGACCTGCTGCATCCAGGACAACTACTGCTAAAGACAGACAACACCACAGTTATGTGGTAAATAAGCAAGGGGGCACTCATTCCTACCCCCTATGCAGACAAGCTATGACCTTGTGGAACACAGCTATAAACCTTCAAGTTCATCTGCAAGCACAATTCCTGCCAGGAGAGAAAAACACACTGGCAGATGACTTGAGCAGAAACATCATGGATCCCCATGAATGGGAATTGGATCCACAAATATTCAGAATGATAACACAGAAATGGTGGAGCCCGGACATAGATCTGTTTGCATCCCCAATAAACTGCCAGCTACAAAAATTTTGCACAAGGAGTTAGCATCCACAAGCATGGAAAGTGGATACCCTCTCATTCAGCTGGGAGAACCTATAAGTATACGCTTTCCCACCACTACCTCTCCTGCCAAAGGTACTCATAAAAGCCAGGCAAGTACAGCCAAAGATGATCCTGATTGCACCAGACTGGCCACGCCAGCATTGGTACCCAATCTTAAGGAGCTTAGCACAAGAACCACTCTGGATTTTGCCTCAAATCCCACATCTGCTGACTCGGCACAACAATGAAGTACTACACAGCCAGCTAAAGACCTTAAACCTAGCTGCATGGAAGATTCCTTAGTCAAGCAAGCAGTGCCTCTGTCCAAGGCTGTTATGGATGTCATTCTGGAGGCCAAAGGCCTAGTACCAGGAAAGCCTATTCAGATAAATGGAAGAGATTCTGTGCCTGGAACCAAGCTCACAGCTTTGACCCTCTTGTCCCAAACATTCCTCACATACTACAATACTTAGCTGAGATGCTGGACAAAGGCCTCTCCTTCTCATCCATAAAAATCCATGCCTCTGCCATCTCTGCTCATTACAACACGGAACCACCAATTTTCTCTAATCCTCTGTTAAAACAGTACCTCAGAGGGGCTAAAAACATAAGACTGCCCCGTAGAGCACCTACTCCAACTTGGGATCTCAACTTTGTTTTGAAAAAACTAACTTTACCTCCTTTTGAGCCAGCTAACACAGCAGAATTAAAATACATCTTTTGGAAAACTGCTCCTGGCAATAACATCAGCATGAAGAGTTTCAGAATTACAGGCACTAATGGCAGTGGAACCTTTCCTCATTTTCCACCAGGACAGGGTGTCTTTAAGAACTAACCCTACATTTATGCCAAAGGTGGTATCCAGTGTGGCTCTAAACCAAACTGTTAATCTGCCAACTTTTTATTCTAAACCACAGAATAAAGGGGAGAGACTACTGCACTCTTTGGACATTCACAGGCAGTTACGCTTCTTCTTGGACAAAACCAAAGCTTTCAGAAAATCTGAGCAATTATTGGTAGCATATGCTGCAGGAGCACATGGAAAAGCCATTTCAAAACAGACCATCTCAAAATGGATAGGACATTGTATACGTTTCTGCTACACCATGGAAAAACCTGTATCTAGCAGCATTAGATCTCGCTGCACGAGGGCAATAGCCACTTCAACTGCCTACCTCAGGGGAGTACCTACCAAGGATATTTTGGAAGCAGCAACTAGGAGTTCTTTACATACTTTCACCAAGCATTACCATCTGCCTCTATACTCTAAATCCAGAGCTGGCTTCGCCACTGTAAGGGCCTTATAGCCTCCCCTAATGCCTTATAGAACCAGCCACCCTACCTCAGCTTTGGGATTATGCCCAAGTGTAATGACTGCAGCAGTGTAACACGATTAACATAGTACAGTTTTGTACTTACCATAAATGTAGATGTTCGAGTGTATACACTGCTGCAGTCTAGGTTACCCTCCCTCCTTCCCCTCTTACTGGCTGGTACATACCTATGTCTTCTACCCTTACTACCTATGGGGAGTATTTGCTGGTAGCTGTAAGTTGTTTTTTGATTTTCTTATGTATGTTTTATTAGCAGTTGGAATTGCCTACCTATTTAGAGGCACCTGACATCTGGGGCAAGAAAAACTGAAGAAAATGCTGTCGACTGCATCTTATATACCCCTATAGCACTGATGTCCGGGAGGAGGCGACAGCAACCGACGTCGGACCAAGACTTTGGAGCTCAGGCCGACTGGGGAACCACCTAACAGCAGGATAACCAAAGTGTAATGACTGCAGCAGTGTATACACTCAAACATCTACATTTATGGTAGGTACAAAACTGTACTTTAGTCTGCACATAGTTACCCATTTATCTTTGCTGATAGTTTTAGAAATGTCAGGATACACCATTCATTTATACAAGCATGTAACTTTTTTATAGTCAACAGCATGGCAGCTCTATAGAAACAATGCTAACACTTCAGCCTGCCTCCCCCAGCTAACTCTAGCTTAGAAATACAGTGCATTGTATGATATATACAGGTTTGAAAGGGCAGCCGATGTTGGTCGTGAAATAGTACTGGCTATGTACATGTGTATAAAATATGCAAACGAGTATATTTTATATCATTTATCATGGCATCATAATCTTTGTTGCTTTATTGGCCCTGCTCATTTTGCACTTCTGATTTTCTGGTAAATTCCTGAGAATTGCAGTTAGTAATGTCTGGCATTTTAGTTTCACACTGCTTTTTTCCTTGGAAAATGCATTTTTGAAACAAACCTTTTAACTTTCTAAGTGAATTAGAGTAATATTTAAAATGCGTCTTAAAGACGTGAGAGCTATGGATGCAGCAATGACCTCTTTTCTGTCCTTGCTGCTGAAAGACGGCACACTGGCATCTTATTTGGGCACTTAATGTTTGAGGAAGGCAATGTACCGACTGCTAAAAGTTATGATATGGATCAAAGATGGAATCTTCCATCTGAGCATTTGAAGGGAATACCATCATTTTTCAAACATCCCAGACAGAAAGGTATCTGACAAAAACATCTAACCAGAAAAGAATAACAAATTGAGTGGTAGAAGCCCACCTCTAAATTGACCCACTATTCAGTATGTTACTTTGCTTAGAATCCTGTTTTGTCTAAGACTGCAGTAAGCCATTCAAAGCTTTAACAAGTTAAACCAAATGAAGCTTCTGCTTGGTAAAAAGAAAAAAAAGTGTTGGCTGGGCAATACTCATCTGTACCCCTCAACCATGTGGGAGGCTTTGGCCCACAGATGGTTCTTAGTTAACCCCGTGGTCTCAAGTGAAAATAAAAATCCCCAAAGCTCTAAATCACTGAGTGCAAACACACCCACTGACAGGCATCATGAACAGTGATATTGGTGTTCTTGACAAGATGAAGCCTCATCTAGTACAAACTTTCACCAACAGTAGGGAAGCATACATTAAGAGGGTTGCATTTAAAACTGTATTGGATTTATTTGCAAAAACATTTCTATTGTATATAATTTGGTATACATTTGATTTTCAGGTTTTGCTATTCATTGTCTGCTTTTGGTATGTTGATATGAAATGAGTGAGGGAAAGACATCAGTGTTGCAAAAATCATGACTTCTACATAAAATCAGGCTTTTCCAAAAACTTATTAAAGACATCAAACTGGAAAATATTCTACCCCTTCTCCAACCACTTCATCATAATCCAAACCTCAAAATCAGTAATGTAATGCTTGACCTTACTAAATTTCCTCTCATCAAGGATCTCAATGTATGGGACATCCTCAAATATAGGTCTAAAACTCTTCCCAAGCTACGTTAATTCTTGGAACCAATAATAAATACACAGTTATTCTTCGACAATTAAGAGAAATTATACTTGCACAACCTTTCAATCTATCTCCCAACCTTCAGGAAATTAACAAACTAGTCAAAATTATATCTGTAATCTCGAGCACTAAAAAAACAATCTCATCCTCTTACAAACTATTGAATACTTTGCTATACAACTCAAACTGTCTCTTCTCCAACTATTGGAATACCGTTGGCTCTCCTATTACAGAGGATCAAAAACTCTCAGCCATAAACTCTACTTTAGAACTCTCCCTTTTTAAGAAACTCTTATATACCCAACTGATGCTAAACAATAATTCTTATTACACTCCTGTAATACTTAATAAATTTAACCCCAACTCATCCCCCTCTTGTACTTGTTGTCCCTATCCAAGAGCGGATCTATTACACATTATGTGGTATTGCAACCACTCTCACAAACTCTGGTGCTCTCTAAAAGTTTGTCTGCAAAAAATGGGTTACTACACCTCCACTCTTTCGTGAGAAACAGCCATTCTTCATATTCCTACCTCCAAATTATCTAAATTACAACTTCACATTTTAATTATTCTTTGTTCACTTATTAAACTATACATCACTAATAATTGGATGGATCGCACCAAACTTAGTTGGAAAAGTTTCAGAGAGATGGCTTACAAACACATTTCAGCTCATAAATTCATTATAAAGGGTCCCAAAAAGAGAGCCTATTTTAGTAAATTATGGAAGAAACTTATAGATTTAATTCTTACTGAATAACTTCCCATTCATACATTTAGTGCAACATGTATCCTTATCCCTGTTAATTAACGGAGAACCACTGTTAACTCAATTAATATTATTTTTTACTACTTCATGCAGTACTCCTGTAGAGGAATTGTAGCACATTATGTTGTAAATATTGTATATAATTGTTTTTGGTTAAACTGATTACAATGCTTTCCTTGTGTTTTTCCTTTCCTTCTCATATGTACTGTTTGGATACTCATAATATCCTGTAATTATTCAACGTTTCATTTTAATGTTCATAACTGCAATGTTTTCCATTTTTCTGTATGCATTGTTTCATATTATGGAAAATAAAAGAAATATTTGAAAAAAAAATCATGACTTCTGTCCCATGTTGCTATTTAATGCCTAACCACTATAGATTGTATTATGTAGCAACATCCTGGAAGAAATGAGAAGTGCTAAAATGTTTTAAATCGGCCTCTGATAGGCTCATAGAACTATGTTAATAGCTGGTGATCTGAAAATGGGATGAAACTAAATGCTAAAATTAGTGTTGTACATTTGTATGGAAAACACACCCACTCCAAAATGAAGATGTAAGATGCCTTGGAGCACAGGTAGATGATCCAATGTAGCACAGTTATTTCCTCCGAATCCAAGCAAGTCCTTACGCTGTCATATTCTGCAGTGGTCAGGCACATCATTGAATACACGCTTCTCCTTTTGGGAATGCATCTTGCTAAATATATCAAGCATTTGGAGAGACGTCAAAGAATCTTGACAAAAAAAAAAAATAGTCGGGGGCCTGAAGGATTTGAACTAGCAAGAGAGGCTGGAAGCCTTGCTCCACATTCAGTGTCCTGTAGACCCCTTAGTCGTGATTTGGCCTTACCTTCTGAGCTGCCAGGGATCCAGTTGAGCAACATGTCTTATTTTTTCACAAATAGTCCAGCAAACATCATAGACAGACATCTGTGCCTTCATCAGCAAATAGCTCATGGTGGAGAGACAGATGTCTCATGCAGTAACTGCCCCTTCTCTTGAACTTTCCTTTCAAGTTCAAGCACTGTGGCACACCACATCTAATTCCCTCATGAATACCCCAGTATGGTTTGCATATTGCTCCTTGAATAAAAGGAGGTAAGGTTTAAAGGTGGCACTGGCAAGGCATAATTGGCTGCATGACCCAACCACAGCAAATTGCTGTAGGTTTGTCTTTTTATAAGTGAAAAGGCAGCTAGAATGAGATGTTTATTCTGATGACACAAGATCTAATAGACATGGAAGAAGTGATTACTTTTTCCTGATTTTTTTTCAGCAAGCATAAAATTTGAGGTTATTGCTGTAGCAGTCCATCATTCAAATATTCTCCTGTTAATGTAGTGCGCATTGTGTAACAGCTATAAAGTATTTTTTTTCTGTGAATGCATGTAAACACCATGTACAGTTAAGCAACAAGCAAAATATAAGGATCAGCAGGCATTACAGTCCTAAAGGTACGTGTCCCTCCCTCTAGTGGATTACAAAGCAGTTCATGGTGGAGACTTCTATTTTAACTTGAAGATGAAATGTGACATGCTCTGCTACAGTATGCATGGTCTGTAAAATGTATTCTAGTCTGTTAACTGTTTTATAATCTGTTTCTTCCAGATTCTTCCTTTGACAGCTAGCACTGCCCCCTGTTAATCCCTAGTATGAATCCTGTTAACAGCACTTAGGAGTATCAAAACTTAATCAAAACTGCTAATATCACATAAACCAGACTGTAAAAAATGGTCCAGTAGTTGTGATCGAGACCAACCAATAGAATTACAAAATTGATGATTTAAAACAAGTGAATGAACAATCAATGAAAGAATATTGAAACAAGATAAAAAAGATAAAATTGTGTAAATATGAAGAATTGTTCTTCAAAGAATTAAGTAGTAGCAGGATAATGAAGCCAGACAAAGGTGGGGGATAGATGCTCTTTGTGTTTCACTGCTGCAGTCATCACACTTGGGTTATCCTGCCAGGAGTAGCCCTCAGTCGGCCCAAATACCAGAGGCTTAGTGTTTCTGCGTCAGTTGCTGTCATTGCAGGACTGACTTCAGGTCATCAGTGGTATAACATCAGGCAGCCGACGCCATTACACCAGTCTTTCTTGCCAAGCCCGAAGCAGAAGCAGTTCACATGAGTGCCGGTCAGCCACTACCTGAGTTTTCATTTCCGAAATTGAAGTTGAAGTCTTCTAAAGCAAAACACCCCATTGGGGATCCTTTTTTCTTGCTCTAACCGATGTCAGAAATAGTTAACAATTGTCTCACTGTGGAAAGCAAATACCGTACTGAGATTTCCATTCTTACTGCATTATCTATTTAGGCCCAGACCACGACATCCCTCGCTGTCGGTTTTGTGCTTTGTTCAACGCCAGAACTGTGTCTCATTCAGCCCTTATCTTAGCTAAATACGTTTGCTCTTGATCTCCGTATTCCGAAATTACTTTGGTAAGCCATCCGACTACCGATTTTCCAAAAAAAGTAAGAATAAAGACCGCACGGGTTCAAAACTGCTGATGACACTTCCGTTAACCTAGTCGCCAGTTCGCTGGCACTGAGGTGCTTTTGTAGCCCCTGATGCCTGCTTCTTTAGATTCGCAGGCAGCTACCAAGACCCGTTCAGAGTCCGGTATGCCACGAGACTCTCCAACTAGGATCCTGCAGATCTCTACCTTGGATGGCTATGGAGCCGCTGAGCAGGCACCAGCTTCCAAGGAAGTTCTTCACACTACCTATATTCGACACAAACCAATGACTTCTTTTCCATCTTCAGTTCTTTCTAAAACTACCAAGTTTCTAAGACCTAGGGTACGAACTACGCCTAAAAACAGATGACCCAAGCTCAAGCACCTGCTTCCATGTCTCCTCAAATGCTTAAAATATGGCAGAAGACCTTATGCTGATTAGGGGAAGCCAGCTTACCCCTTCTAAAAGAAAGAGATTTGTCTGCAGCAGCTTTATCTCACCAGGAGTCTGACGACTCTGAGGTTTCTAATTATGAAGACATGCCCTTGTCTGCATATGAGGATTCATATGCAGAGGGATTCATTCCTTCTGCTTCTCCTCCAGAGGATTTTTCTTTTGGTGAAACCCTGCATACTTTGAGAGCGCATTTCCATTGGGAATGCCAGGATTTTCCTCAGTCCAAAAAGAGACTCAGGGAATTTTTAGATTTACCACAGCGCAGACCCTTGGCTATTCCTCATGTTCTGGATGTCATGAATGATGTTTACATGGAATCCAGTCTCAACTCCTGATACTCTACCACCTGCTACCAGGAAACCCGACTGGTATTAGAGTCCCTGACTCAACCCAAATTTATTTTCAAAAATCCTACTGCTGACCCAGAGGTAGTCTCCCAAGGACCTAAAGGAGTAAAAGCAACCACAGCTAAGAATCCCACCCCTTCGGACAGGGATTCCTGAGCTTTAGACAGGTTAAAAGAAGTATACACCTCTGCAACTCTTGCCATTAGAGCATTACATTGTCAGTTCCACAAGTTGAAATACCAGCAACATACAATGGAACTTCTTAAACAAAAATTGTCTACCTTTCCAGCTTGTGCAGAAAATAAAGAATTACAGGAGCTTGTGCATTCTGCAAGCCAAGTTGCTAAGCATACCCTGCAGTGTGGGTTTGATGCCCTAGAAGCATCTTCCAGGGCAACAGTCACGGGTTCTATATTTAGAAGGCATGCTTGGCTTAAGGAACAGACCTTGCCAGCTCATGCCAAATCAAAATTATTGGATGCACCACTGAACAAAGACAATTTGTTTGGCACCAAGGCAGAAGATGTTTTAAAAAAAATGGAAGAAAAAAGATAAATCTATGCAGACAGACTTTTTGCAAGTCCAGCCTCTGAGATTCAGTAGGTATAGCCCCTCCAATCACTGGTCTTTTCCAGCCCCCTCAAGGCCGGCTCAGACTAGACCTAGGGGTAGCAGACCCCCCCCCCCCAGACAGCAGTCCCAGGGAATGCAGAGATCTGAGCGATGGAGTACCTCCACTTCTAAAACAGGGAGTTCTAAGCCATCCCCTTATGGCAAGAACTCAATGACTTTTCAATTCCAACCCTTACCCCTGGCAACCTGCTTGTGCCCCTAGAAGGAAAACTTGCCTCACATGCAAAAAACTGGGCCTCCACCAACTACTGATGGGTTCTCAACAGTGTCCCATGGGTACAATTTTTTTTTTCCACACACTGCCAACCCCAAAAGGGTTCCCAGATCTTCCTCCAAACCAGTGGGCAGAGGCCCGAAACCAAGTTCATTCACTGCTGTCCATGAGGGCAGTACAGCCTGTACCTGCAGACCAGATAGGCCAAGGATTCTATTCCAGACTTTTCCTGATACCCAGAAAAGAGGTCACCTGGCACCCAATCCTAGATCTATCTGTTCTAAACACCTTTCTGGTGATACCAAAAATCAAAATGCTCACCCTCCAGCAGCTTCTTCCTATGCTATCCAAAGATGCTTGGTTAGCCACCCTAGACCTAAAAGAGGCCTATCTGCACATCCCAGTCAGGGACTCTTACAGGGAATGTTTACGTTTCCGGGCAGAATATATGCACTATCAGTTCTCTGCACTTCCCTTTGGCTTATCCACTGCTCCCAGAGTTTTCACAAAATGCCTGGCTCCAGCCATTGCTTTTTGCAGACAAAGAAATATTCAAATTTACCCATACTTGGACGACTGCCTGATTCAGGCAGACAGTCAGGAAAAGCTGTTGCAGCACCTGACCTTTTATAAAGGACCTACTGACCTCACTGGGGTACACTATAAACAAAAAGAAATCCAAATTAGTCCCCAGTCAGAAAATTGTACTCCTGGGAGCAAGCAGCATCCCAGATGGCATTCCTTTCTTCAGAAAAACAAGCCTATCTGACAGGCTATTTCTCTCGCCTATCCACCAGAACCCAGTTATCTACAAGGAAAATCCTGCAAGCTCTAGGGTTCATGGCTTCCTGCCCTTCTACTAATTCCATATGCCAGACTGCATATGAGGAAACTTCAGTGGTACTTAAAAAGCCTTTGGTGTCAACACTCTCAGGATCTGGAAAATATCATACCTATGATACCTTGTCTAAGGACAATTGGTCCGACTAGCATGTATGATTTCTGATGATGCCATGTTCATGACAGAAATTGACAAATTGGTTGGTATGTTTTGTAAAAGGGGTTACCTTCATGAGTTGCTGGATAGTATTAAAGTAGTAGTCCAGGAAAAGAGGCAAAATGGTTTTCTATAAACCACTATTACCTATTCATGATGGTCTTTCCCACGGCCCATTCCACGACAACTTGTTTCATGACACAGCCACTAATTGAGGCCTTTGAACGTTCACGAATAGCCACTTTTTCTGTCAACAGTTATGAAATTGTTGATGTAGTGCACAGCTTTTGGCCAATTGTGATGAGTATCGATGAAGGGAAAAGGTTATTTGGGGATAACTCAGTTCAACAAGACCAGATAAACAAATGAAAAAGAACAAAAAAAGCAGACCCGAATAGCTGACAAGCCAGTACAGTTTTTTTGTTGAGTCAACGTTCTCACTGAATGAGTGTAGTTCCACCAGTTGAAGTAAATCCAAAAGCGAAAGATTTTAACGCAAGTTTAATTTCACAAAAAAAGAAGCGTTTTCGCTGTAGACTGAGCTGCAGCTTCATCAGAAAACATTTCAAATCAACCGCCAAAAGCAGGCTTTTAAAGGTCCCGCCCATTAATAAAAATGATTTGCGCATACATTTAAAATTGTATTAAATTAAAAAATTCAATGAAAAAGGACATTGTATACTGTGTTTAAATATTTAAATAATAAATAAACCCCAGTTACCATTCTTGAGCCATATTAACAGTAAGATAGTGACAATTCTGAATAAGTTGTCAGAAAGCTGTTAAACCAATGAACAACAGAGTATGTCAAGAATGTGATTTTTAAACTGGTTGAAAATTAAAAAATATAAAAATACTATACCAATATTATAATCATGACATTAAAAAGTTATCTTTTGTAGCTTCTCATTTTTAAAACACAAGAGATGTTACAGTAATCATTCAACCCCGGATGTGAAAATGAATCTAATAGCAACTGCCATTCCAACTCCCTATTTTCAAGTAAAAGTGATACTGGTCCTCCTCTTTCTGGGCTTAGTTACCTGGTCAATAGCTATGAACTGAAAGCTGTGCCCTTGATTCCTAATGACATGTTTTGCTAGGGCGTTCTCTTTTTTTTAACTTCCTCATGGCATAAACATGTTCGTATAGCCTATCTCTCAACCTGCGGTCAGATTTGCCAATATAAAATGCTTGGCAACAGTTACAGATGGCTAAATAAATTATTGATTTAGACTCTCAGTTGAGTTTGTGAGCTATTGTATATTTCCTGCTACGAATCTCAAATGAGTTACCAACCTTGACCAAGTGACAGTACTTACAAGACCCACATTGAGAAGAACCTTTCATTTTACTTAACCATTCCAACGTCTTCGGTCTCTCCAAGAGAGTTTTTAAGTTATTTGCCCTCCTGTATGTAATCAAAGGTCTACTTCCTAATTTTTCTAGTAGTAATTCATTATTGGTTATAAAATACCAACTTTTATATAAAATATTTTGAATTTTTTTTTAGTCAATATTAAAAGTAGTTATAAAACTATTAATATAAGAAAGTTCAACCTCACTATTAATTAATGTTGAAGTTAGTCATGTCTAAATTGTCAACCCTTACTTCCAAAACCACGTTATTAACTTGGTTAACATTAGTTTTATGTGGTAAAAGGGGGGGGGGTACTGCCCGTTAGATCTTTTAGTAGACACTTCATGTAATAGCTCATTAGAGTTAAAGGGTACTCCCTATTGACAAACATATTTTTCAAAATGTCACATTCTTCCAAGAATAAGTCATCTCTACTACACATCCTTGCTGCTCGAATTAACTGTCCCTTTATGATAGCCTTCTTTTGTTTATAGGGATGGCAGCTGTTGAAGTGTAGAAGTGAATTACAATAAGTTGGCTTTCTATAAATCTTGGAAAAATATTCACCTTTTATTATGTCTTTGTTAACTTTACGTCAAGATAATCTATATCCAATTGTGAAAATTTTGACGTAAATTTTAAAAATGTAGTTGAATCATTCAGTATATTGACAAAGTCTATTGCAAATGAATGATCACCATCAAAAAGGATGAAGATATCATCCAGGTACCTTGTGTAGAATTTAACTTGTTCCATTCTACTAGCATTATTAAAAATGTTGTTGTACTCCCAGTAAGCCATAAATATATTAGCCACACTAGCTCCACATGGGGAGCCCATTGCTACCCCTCGTTTTTGTAAATAGTATTTCTGATTAAATATGAAATAGTTAGACGATAATATAATGTCGAGGAGCTGGGCCACTATATCGATCTCATTTTTAGGAGCTTCCAATTTAATTAACATCAGTGTGATCCATTCAATGGTTTCTAAATGAGGTATAGACGTATATAGATCAATAACGTCTATGGTAAGGAAATTAAATGTGTTACAGTAGTAGATTTCATAAATTTTGCTTAGAAACGACCAAGAATCCTTACAAATGTGTGACTTCAAGTATTTAGATAAAATGCTTTCTACCAGCTGTGCACTAGGATATGTGAAGGAAAGACTGCTATCAATAAGGGCTCGTAAAGGTGGGTTAGACATGTTTTTGTGAATTTTTGGAATCCCAAAAATCACTGGTGTTTTAGGCATAGTAATGTCAATGTAATTATAAGTATCAATGTCGATACTGCCACCTATAAACAAGTCCCTTAAGTAGCCTCTGGTCCTAGAATATGAAATATTCATTTCGTTCAAAGATGATACACTGTAAGCTGAACTGTTAAGGACTAATTCCATCCTGTCAATGTATTTAAAGTTGTCAAAAATAACAAGACCACCCCCTTTATATGGTTTAATTACTCTAACTGGGGCTTTGCACAAATCATCAAATGCCCGTAGCTGTTCTTCAGTGGTGTTAAAGTTAGAGTAGTCATTCTTAGAATAAGAAACTGAAGTCATGTGTCTGATATCCAGCTCACATAACTTTTCGAATAAAAACAATCCAGTATGCAAGGGGGGGTTATAAGTGCTTGCTAGTTTTAGACTAGAACCTTTAGCAGTCACACTGTTAAACAACAATTTTAAATTAAGTTTCCTTACAAAACATTTTAGATCAATTAACGTCTTAAGATTACATTTAGTTGTTGGACCAAACGTATTTCCATATGCCAAGAGTTCTATCAGGCAAGGGGGTACATTAAAACTGGAAAAGTTATAAATTGTAAAGTCTCCTTTTATGTATGTCAAAATATTCAAGTCACTCGGAGGGTTTAAGTCAGAAGTGGAATCAACAGTCACTTCCTTTTGTTCCAGTTCTTCTTGTAATAAGGCCTGAAGTTCGATTTGCCTAAAAAATGCTTTTCAGAATTATCACCTCTTCAATGTGCTTCATTATTTTGTTGGCCACTCCTAGTGTTATGTATTTTTGCTCCTTTACTGCACCTAGGTGTGTCATCATCCAAATCGTTATAGTGATCTTCTTCAATGTCAAAGTCATTTCTTTCTCCTAGGCCAACATGATTTCCTTCATTTTCACTCACAGTTACTGTTTTAGCACTGTTAAATTTATTTATACCTGATAATTTAGGGTAAGCTGTATTGTTGGAATAGCTCAGCCTATCTCTTACAAGTTTTTTACTTTTAGTAGTCTTAAATTTTTCCACGAGTCCATCAATACTCGTGAAAATCCGGGTATAATCATATTTATATCTGTCAAAATGAAGGTTCTGTTTCAGGTTGTTATCCAAGGAATTAACTTCCTCAATTAGCTTGGTAATATATATGTTATAATGTTTTGAAATTAATTCCAGTAATTGCGCCCCTTGATTATCAAAAAGTGTTATTAATTCGTTGTGAAAAAGTGTCATTAAACAAACCAGTTGGAGAAAAAGATGAACGAAGACCTTTAGGAATATTTTTTTCCATTAAGCATTGTTGAAAGTAAGCTACCTCTAATTGTAGCTTTTTTAATTTCAACAATTTAGTGTCAAAGTCTTTCAAAGTCTCAGTAATAGAATTGTCACTTACTGTTCTTATAGTTGCTCCCATAGCCGGTAGTTCCTGTTGATTCCCAAAGCTCAAATTATCAGTGTTATGTATCCAAACACCGAAATTCAGAACTCCTATAAGCCCTGGGGGCATGGGTAGACTGGAGACGTTGGGTGGTGGTAGTATCCTACTCGTCGAGTTCAAGTTAGAAGTAGGTATATTATTTATAGTATCCGGGGTGTCCTGGTTACGAAATGCTTGTCCTGGAGGAATAGAATCCAAGCCCGGTGTTGAATTAGTGCCGAGAGAAGGTAGTAAAGTTCCATTTTGTAAAACCTGGGAGGACAAGCTGTGTTGTGCTGCTGCAGTTGCCACTACGCTTAAAGGTGCGTTAACGCGTTGATCCAAGGCATCAAGTTTATTAGTAATTAAGTCCATCCTGGTGGTTAAAGCGCGAATGAGAGTTGCTAGGTCACTTTGATCCTCCGCAGCAACTACATTAGTTGCAAAAATCACAGGGCTGGTCGGGCTAGAAGGGCTGCCAGATGCCATACTTCAGTTCAACTGGTGGAAACTACACTCATTCAGTGAGATCGTTGACTCAACAAAAGAACTGTACTGGCTTGTCAGCTATTCGGGTCTGCTTTTTTTGTTCTTTTTTTTGTTCTTTTTTATTTGGGGATAAGCCAAAGGTTGTTTTTAGAAGGGGAAGGTCCTTCAAGAACTTCCTTGAAATAACTGATGTGAACTGTATGATTAGACCCAAAAGCATGTATAAATGTTATCATTGTAACTATTGTCAGCATATTTTAATATGTGAATCATTCTTTATTAAGCATAGGAAATTGTGGGTTATAAACATTTCAATTGTTTAAGTAAGGGGGTAGTGTACGGAGCTCCTTGTCAATGTTGTAGGGCATTCTACATTGGAAAGACTAGCCGTAAGCTGAAAGAGCGAAAGGAAAGAATACCAGTGCACTGTACAGACATATTTCTGTTTTTCCTGATCCTTATTTTAAATTTGTTGTGATGGACCATATTGAATGTGACCCAATGGGTTTTAGTATAGGAGAACATCTCCACAAAAAGGAATTGTTCTGGATTTTGATGTGCTATCCCCCCCCCCCGCATCTTAATGACTCCTGTTCTGTCACTCCAGTCCTAAAATTGAAAAGTTTGGAGGGGTGTTGTAAACAATTCATGCTTATTGTTTTTACATAAATGTTGTACTTTATCCTAATGTCACACCTGGTTACTAATTAATTTTATGTACATATTTACACAATTTTATCTATTTTGTTTCAGTATTCTTTCATTGGTCATTCACTTGTTTTAAATTGTCTCTTTTGTAATTCTGTTGGTTGGTCTCAATCACATGAATACTGGACTATTCTTTATAGTGTCTGGTTTGTGATATTAACAGTTCTGATTAAGTCTTGATACAAGACAAAAGTGCTTGACTGCTCTGTTTGTTCATTAAACGCTTTGTGGTTTGCTACTAGCCAGTGCGGTGCCTCATTGGATTTCGGTTCTCCTGGACCTCCCATCAGTTTTTGGTTTTTGGTTCCTGATTTGTTTGTTGGATTTGAGCACTTTAAGTTTGAATTTTTTTTTCCATTTTCAGTGAGTAATCACAGTGCCTCATATGCACTACAAAAAGGCCTACCAGTCTAGGACCCTAAAAAAAAACTACTGCTCTTTTATACTCTTATTACCCTTTAAGATGGTTTACTAAAACCATAGTCTAAACCCTGGAATGAGTATAGTTGACAGTGGCTTCTTACTCTAATAGCTTAGGCATTTCTTAACTCTACTTGCCCATAAAACTAGTAGCACTATGTCCTTGACTTAGCATACAATCACACAAAATATTGCAAAGAAATTCTGCCAACAAACAGATGTGCATTGGATATGGTTGTCCATTTATAATATCTCCAGGGCAGTGTCATAAACCTCTGTGTAGTTTTCTTCAGGTGCTCTGTCAGTCATGGTGGATTCCCTTGAACCTGTTCTTCATATCCACTACATACTGTTAAGCTCGTATGTAGTTAGCCTGGAGGATTTTTTAATTTAATTCTTAATTAGGTGATAATGAAGCTGATGGTCTGAGCCACAATCAGATCAAGGTCTCATTTTTGCTGGCTGTAGAGCGCTCTTCCTTTTGCTACATATGTACTCATTCTAATTTTGGTATTGACCATTGGGTAATGTCATTGTATAAAACCCATCTTGTTTAGGCTGTTGTAAAGGGTTTGTAATGACTATTGAACTTTCCAGGCAGAATTCTTAGTCTATATCCTGATTCACTTTGTACCCCAAGACCAAACTTGTTTATACCGCAGCATTTGCTTTTTCATGCCTTTCCACATCTGTAGTTGGAGCATAAACTTGCATGCCTGTAATGCTGAATGGCTTGCCTTTAAGTCTAACAGGTCATTAATTTATTTTTGGGCTGAAATCTGAGCACTGCTTATGACGCCCCTTTTTTAATCAATAAGGGCACTCCATTTTTTCTGCAAGACTCTCTTGTCCATAGTAGATCAGCCCATGGTTTATATATTGTAAAATGGCCCATTCAGCTTTATATCAATTGGCTAAATCGTTACACATCTCCAAATGCTGATCAAGATACAGAAGAAATGATGTGCTATTTTCTCTTACCTCTCCAGTCACATACAACCATAAAAAGTTTTCTTCCTCAAATTAGTATCCTGCTCTAAAGCAAATTGTACACGTGTGTGTGTGTGTGTGTGTGTGTGTGTGTGTGTGTGTGTATGTATATATATATATATATATATATATATATATATATCATATATTTGTCTTCTCAGGTTGAATACATGCCGCTTAAGAAAAATGTACATGCATAACAAGAACGTTTTACCTTTGCATAAGTGAAAGCAGCAGCATTCTTATGCATGTATATTTTCCTTAAGAGATGTTTGTTTGACTTGTATGAGAAGTTTTGGCAAAAGTGATTACATGCTTTTACACCCTTGGGGTGTAACCAGGCATACTAAGTATATTCCAAGACTTGCATTGTTCCAGAAGCAGTTTGGTTTTATTACAGGTCAGAAGTCCAATTCATCCACCTACAACCACTTTTTTTCCACTTTTTCTTTAAAAAACAAATGTGGTGGAATGACATATCTACTAGCTCTTAAAGCTGTTCATTCTTCAGGGCAGTTTCTTTCTGCCTGCTGTTTTACTGGCTTTCAAGTGCATTAAAAGCCAGTTAGGTGCTTCATTCTCCACTTTTTTTGTAATTGGTAAGTGGGACAGATAAAGCTACATGTAGTATAAATGCTGAAGAAAGTGAGTCTTTGCATCCATGTTGAGAACACACAAAAGGGTATGTTCAATGAGACCCGATAATATCCTTCTACAGTTTGAACTTATGGAGGTTCATACTAGGCTATCTGCTCTAGGGCATTTATAAGCCTAGCCTGAATGTGTTTGGCTTTCACCACCCATTTTAAATTTATTTTGCTATGCCCTTTTTCGAGGTTAGTATACTGTGCCTCTAACAGTGACACAGAAGTGATACCCAGGTTAAACCTACGATCTCCCATCCACTCATCAAGATTCCTCTTGAAGAGAGTCAGTGAGGGACTTTGCCTAACCTGGACTGGGATTTTATTCCAGAGTGAAGGGAGCCTCTGGGTTATGAATCTGTCCCTCCAGCATGTCCTATTTATTTCAGTGCTGAGGTTCAAGTCTCTCGAGCGCGTAGCTCGATGGGATTTGGATTTTCTGAGGTGCAGCATGTCTATTAATTCCGGGTTGGACATGGCTTTATACGTCAGGCACAGATCGCCTCTGAACAGGTGGTATGCCACTGAGTAGAGCTGGAGTTTCTTTAACCGGGCAGCATATGGCATCTGTTTGAGCCCTTTGATCCTCTTGGTGAGGTACTTTTGGGGTCTTTCCAGTTGCTGCAGGTGTCTGGTAAGGTACATCCCAAAAAGGGCATTGTACTCAATTATGGCCCTGATGAGGGATGAGTAAAGAGGCACAATGACGTCCCCTGATCTAGATGTGAATCCCTTCATGATTAGGTGGGCTATATAAAATGTTTTTCTAACCACTTTGGCCACGTGGTTGTCAAATGAGAGATTGCCATCAACTTTGGTCCCCAGGTCCCTAATTACTTCTTCTGTACTTAATGGATTACCACCTATGTGGTAATTTGTGGGCACTTCGTTTTTGCCAAAGGGGATGACTATACACTTTTTGGCATTTAGCTTGAGGCCATGTCTCTGGCACCAGTTGTCTGTTTCTATGAGGCCCTTTTGGAGGATGCTTGTGTCGGCTGGAGAGTCGATTATGGTGCCCAGTTTGCAGTCATCAGCGAACTTGGTCAACCACAGTCCTTCCGTGTTGGCCTGTACCTCCGAGAAATATATACCGAACAAGAGAGGTCCCAGGACTGAGCCTTGTGGGACACCACTTGTTACTGGTTTGGAGTCTGACATGGCTCAAGCAATTCTAACCACGTGGGTTCTGTCCTTGAGCCAGTTTGCAATCCATCTAGTGACATAGGGGTTTATATTTAAGCTGGTGAGCTTATCTGTAATGCCCGAGTGGGGTATTATATTGAAGGCTTTTGCGAGGTCCAGGTAGGCTGTGTGGACCACCTTCCCCTCGTCAATGGCCTTGGTGACTGTTTCAAAGAAATCAACCAGGTTTGAGGCAGGATCTGCCCTTAACAAAGCCGAACTGGGTAGGCTCCAGTGTTTGTAGGTCCCCAATATCTTTATTTATGAGGTCCATGATGATCCTTTCCATAGCTTTGCAGACCAAGCTAGTCAGGCTTATGGGGCGATAGTTTCCAGGATCCGTTGAGGGACCACTGTTGCTGTACGCCACTCTTTGGGCACATATCCTGTAGTAAGGCTGAGATTGAACAGTAGTTTTATGTTTGGGTTTAGCTCTTCTTGGAGTTCATGTAGGACGCAGCCCAGGACACCGTCTGGTCCCATTGATGCTGTGTTTTTTGCTTTGGAGAGAGCGGCTCTTACCTGAGCATCTGAGATGTCAGGGGGGCAGCACTCTGCTAGGATAGATATTTGCCCTTTTGGTGGTGAGGTGGGGGAGAAGTTTGCGCTGAACCTGTCAGCTAGGATGTTGGCAATGTATGTGGGTTTGGTGTATTTTTTGTCATTTTGGACTAATTCTGAGCATATCTGGGAATTACCACCCAGGTTCCTAACATAACTAAAGAAAGCCTTGTGATTATCCTTAGTGTCCTGTGCAGTTTTTCTCTCAAAGCTGGCTTTAGACAATTTTATGTATGCCCATAGTTTTTTGCTAATACTGATCAGTGATGCATTCCCTTTTTGAGATTTTGCTCTATCATTTAGTAGCTTCCTCCTTCTATTGTATAGTTTGTTTATGACTGGGGTCCACCAGACAGGACGTCTGCCTTTGGAGGATTGGGTCTTGGTTTTATTTGGGATCGCATGATCCATGCATTCTTGAAGGTGTTCATAGAATGCGTTTATAAAGGATTCTGCGGTCTGGTCCGTATTTTCCACAGGCCCGGAGGCTTTGAAGGATTCCACCTCAGTTTTGAGCAGTGTGAAATTTGCTTTAGAGAAGTTTTTCACTGTGGTTTTCTGGGCAGGGGGTGGGGTCGGGATGTGAATATCCAGTGAGATTAGTTTATGGTCTGATCTTACCAGTGAGGGATACACTTCTGGTCTGGAGCATAGAGTCCCCATGTTGGTGATGATCAGGTCCAGTATGTTTTCCCCTCTTGTGGGAGTGGTAACAAGTTGTTCCATAGCATTTGAGTTTATAAATTCTAGGAACCTTTGGGCTAGGGTGTTGGAGCTAGATTAATGCTCCCAGTCTATGTTTGGGTAGTTGAAGTCGCCCGATATAATGGTGTTTGGAGAGACCTTCATATTTTCCAGTGTTCTCAGGAAGGCCGAGTGGGGTTCCTGGGTTTGGGAGGGTGGTCTGTAGCAGGCTATAAACTGGAAGGCAGTTTTACCCACTGTTAGTTGCACATGAATAGTCTCTGATGCTTCGTGCTTTGCCACCAACCTGGAGGTGTGGGTATCTTTGACGAATATCGATACTCCCCCTCCTTTTGTGGTTCAGTCCAAGTTTTGGGGCCGAAAAGCATGGTATGAGGTATAACCTGGTAGTGCTGGGGTGCTCTCGGGAGCCCTGAACCAGGTTTCTGTTACTGCACAGATATCTATGTTCTCCATGCTAAGGAGAGTTTCGAGTGCATGCATCTTGAGGTTTAGACTTCTGGCATTGAGCAGCATTACTCTTAGTTTCTTATCACTTGTGATACCTATGGAGGTGGGTTTGTCTTTTGAGCCTTGCCTAAAAAAGGCACTATGGGGGTAGCAAGAGCCTTTGCCAATATCCGAAAGCCCAGGGGTGACAGGTGCAAGCCGTCCCTAGCGAAGCATCGTGGCTTGTCGAGCATATCATCCCAAGCTGACAGGCATTGGATCCCCTTTGAATGACACCAGTACTTAAGCCAATTGTTGAAATTGATCATCTTGTCTTCATATTGTGGCATCATTCTTGGTGAGGGTAAGATGCTACTCAAGGTCAGGGTCATACCGGCCTGGGCTACATGCTCAGAGAGCTCCTTTACGTCTCTCTTCATGTAGTCCAGGGAGGTACGTTTCAGGTCATTCACACCAGCATGGACAATGACTGAGTCATATTTGTACTTGCCTTGGAGTGACCTGAGTGCTTGTGTTATGTGGCGGATCCTAGCGCCCGACAGGCGGCTCACCGTGACCCTCTCCTTGTTCAGCCTGGTGAGCGGGACGTCAGTATGCCTGATGATAGTCGCCTATTACAAGTGTATCAGGTGTGTTTAGTCTTAAGGGCTGTGACTGTTCGGCACACTGGCTTTGTGAGATGTGTTGCACGTGTTTTGTTTTGGGATAGCGGCTGCTTGGGTGTCTGCTTTGGAGGTCTCTGCTGCTTTGGCAGATCTTTATTTAGAGCCTCCGAGTATGTTTTTGTGTGATTATGTGTTTGGTTTGCTGTCGTGGTAGGTCTATGTGAGACTGGAGTTGTAGTGAGTGTGGTTTCCTTCTCCTCCTGACTGGTTATGCCATTACTGAGTTGAGAGAGCTTAGCCTCCAGTTTGGCTATATGGTTGCATCTCTCACATGTGTTGGAATTTGTTGGGAGGAGGAGAGGGTTGTCTGTGTACATGAGGCAGTTGTAACATTGCCTCAAGATTCCCAGATTCACCAGCTGGACCGGAGAGGAGATTGACAACTGACCTTTGGACATGCTAGAATAATATTGGGAATTCCTTAATTGAAAACCAGGGCCAGTGGGGAGTGAGGGTGTAGTGCTTTTAATTTTTAGTGCCGACTTATATAATTGCTTTAGTGAGCAAGTTCCAGGTAACTTAAGTGCAATGTGTTACAGGTAACTTAAATGCAAAAACGACACAGTAACTTTCTTTCAAGTGAAACAAGGAAATAAGTACAGTAAGCAATGCAGATATCACTAGTGATCCACAGAAGCGCTGAGAAGCCGCGTATTAGGTGGAATTAGCATTCCAGGGAAATAACAAGCAAACAACAAGCATATAAACAAAGCTAGATTCAGCAGGCCTGGATCTAGTCTATGCTACAGCAAACAAGGTGTACCAATTTCAGTAAGATACAGTTCAAATATTCAGGCACTGTAAACCTTTAACCAGAAATTCCCAGCTCAGAAGGGCAGAGTCCAGCCTCTTCTCCCACAAGAGTGCAGACCACAAACCTTCTTAATGTTAAATAACTGGCCTGAAGCCCAAGCGCTTAAACCAGAACTAATACACTTTAAGAATAACAGACACTGGGCTTTCAGTCAGCAGTTCCCAACTTAGAAAGATGAAAGCTACCTGTCCTGCCACCACAGTGCATGCCACAAACCTTCCTAATGTAAAACAACTGGTCTGAAGCCCAAGTGCTTAATCCAAAAGACTTAGAATGATAGCTACACTTTAATCAAGTTACTACCAAGCAGTAATAAATACAATTGAATACTTTAGAGAATGCCTGGATTAGTGCTCAAGTTACACAAACAAAGCTAGATCCAGCAGGCCTGAATCCAGTCTATGCCACAGCAAACAAGGTAGTGGAAAAATCTCAATTGGGCTGGATATGCATTATCTTACTGTTAAGAAATACCTGGATTGCATCAGTCAGACGTTTTCAGAATGAGTGCTTTGAGAGGGAGTTGTTATGCTAGCTTTGGCACATCAGCAACCAGGACTGAAATACATTACCTATTGGGGGTGAGGAGTGTCGTCCCAAAAATGTCCTATCCCTGATGAAGCATTTTATGTGCAAACTGCTGGTGTTAAAGTTTTTTGTTGTTCCTGGTGACTGGAGCTGGTTTTGTTGTGGGTTTGATTCTTGTCTTTATCCACTTGAGCCTTCTGTGGTTGTAGATTTTGGTGTTGCAGAAGGGTGCCGGGCAGGGACAAATACTCCCCTCTCTCTATTTTTGTTAGTTTTTACAGTGAAGATCCACTGCAGTCCTAATTGTTTTAGTACAGTGATCTTAAAGATCGCTACCAGGTTATTTGCAGATGACCGTGTGATACTTTCCAGGGCAACAGAGAATTCATTGCCCTACAACACGGACTTGGGCAGTTAGTCAACCGTCTCGGCTTTGTCTTCATCTGAAGATGTGATAAAACTTTTCATCAGTTTAGTCAAACATCCTGAGCTAATTTTTATTTGCATTCAGTTAGCATCCTGTTTGAGACATTCAGTACTTTGTGTTGTAGTATCTCAGTTCTACTGAAGTCATGCAACATCTTAAAAAGAATGCTAATGTTTTAATATTATGCAGTATATGTAAATACATTGTTTAACCTCCGTAGGTTTTTTTTTAATTCTAAGCATCTGCTTCCTCATATGGTACCGTTTACTTGTACTTGACTTTTTTTTTTCTATTGCACTACCTGTAATGCTTGTACATTTTTTTGTTTTACTTTTATTTCATTTTTTTTATGTAATTGGAGCTTTTCTCCCCGGGTCTCCACTGAAAATTTTTTTTTTTACCCAGTTGGACCATCTCCGTAAACACATTTCAAATAAATAAGCTAGATAAAAATGGCAGTCATGCCAGTCAACAAGGCAAGGCTGAAGGGTCCTCCCTTCCCCATTATAGAGAGGGTAGAGCATGAAGACATTTGGGAGTGATGGAGAAGCAATGGGTGGGGGTTATCCAGAAGCTAGCCGAACTTAGATGACTGGGTGATAAGTCAGGTCATTAAAAAATTGATTTTACCAAATATGCCTTCCCCATTAGTTGTATTCTGTCTTTATGAACCTATGTGATTGATTTAGATATGTGTAGAGAGGCAAGAGACTTCAGCTGTGTGTGCATTGATTTGTTACTAGTCCAGTTAATGCATGTAATGCTGTGGCTGAGATGAGAGCTATTAATTGTAAAGACGTTATGTGGGCCATGTAGTAGCATATGGCAGCTAGTAAACAGAGAATGGAAGGCCAGAGCTTTAAGAACTATGAAGGAAGGTTGGGGTGAAAGTTCATGAACATTGGGTTCACTTTCCTTGTTGATAATAGGTAGCTACTGGTCATAATTCATGATTGTTAGCACATGACGAGCTGTCACTAACAGTACAGAGGAAGAACTAATATTACTAGAATTTTGGTGGACTGCAAGAAAAGCTTGAGACCTGTGCTAGAAAGTGGCTGGAATCACCGCCAGTGATAAGAGAACACAGTAATAGAATTTTGCTGCATTGCAAAAACAGGATTGTGATCTCTGCTAAATGGTGGCCAGAATAATGTTGAACTTTCAGAGAAAGTCTAGAAGTTTAATTAAAGCACATCAAACTATTACTATTATAAAGTGTTGGGTTCCAAGAGGTAATGTACTGTAGAAAAGTTTAAAAAGAAAGCTGGATTAATCAGTTGGAGGGATGGGCAAATTATAGAGGATAAAGCTTGGAAGAGTGTTGCCAAGAATTAAACATACTGGCCTTGTGTATGGTGTAGTTTTAAGAATTTTATTTAGAATGGCATATTGTTACTGTGAACGTTGTTGAAAAAAGCTGGAAACCAGACTCCTCTTTTTGGGGATGTGGTGCAGGGGAGTTTTCAACGTGACAGAAATGTGTTGATACACAAGCACTTTGGTAGGAGTTCAGATAGTTATGTTGTCAGAAATGTAGAATGCCTTTGCCATTGTACTCTGCATGTGGATGTTTGTCAGCCCTCCTGATGATTTAAGTTAATGTAATTAGCATGCAAAGGTTAAATGATGAGTTTGCCTAGGTGGGTATAAAGAAATGCTACAGTTCATTGGAAGAGTTCTTAAAATTATTTTTGTAATTGTATTTTTGTGTAACTGAACTCGATTGTGTCTTTGTGATCTGTAAGATTTTTGTACATCTTTTTAGTGCACAACAGAATTGACTTATCTTTGACCTATCTGTGTCCCTGTGAAAAGGGCTGAGCAGGGGTTAACCTGTTAAATAAAATATAAATACATTAAATACTAATTCTTCAGAATGTCTAGGTACTGGTACATTTTTTCTTCCTATTAAATTACCCAAGCATTGATGACTAAATATAAGAGTTGTGTCTTTTGGCTTTTCCCGGTTAGGGGTCGCCACAGCGGAACTCCAGTCCGCTAGTGATTGGCAATAGATTTTTACGTGCCAAGTAGCCGGCCCTGATGCACAATCTTCAACGAAGGTACCCCCATTCACGCATGTCTCCACACAGAAGACGCTCTAGCTGAGAATCGAACAAGACGTCTTACTGTGAGGCGATAATGCTACCGCGGCACCACCACCGCAGTAGGATGACTAAATATAAGAGTAATGTATTAATTTTTCTAACTGCGGTTACTCCTTTTTCATATTTGACGTCAGCCAGTATTTGTGTTCTGTTCCCCATAATATAGATTTTCAAATTAAGGTCACCCCTAATTGTCCATTCTGCCTAGAGTTGAGAGCATTATAACTTCATTTTTAGTAACGCTGAATTCCAAAATAGTTTCCATGCCCACGTAAAGGAAAACTAGATGGTATTGTGAAAAGTGAGTCTGACTTCTGTAAACACTTACAGGCAGCAAATTTCAGTGTCCACAGTATCTCTGAAAATAAACCCCATTGACTTTGGCACGTGCATATTTAGATATATTCTAATTAAGAATTACATGTGGTTGCACTATGATAGACTTCTGTTCACTGTATAGCAAATATGAGATCTTGTTTAGGTAGCTGCCGAGAAGAGTTCAGGGTTGTCTATCTCCAGCAAATTTTAGGAAAAAGAACTGATAGAATTTGTAACATTGCAGCTTTGCCAGAAAGGCTTGGGATCACTTTTTTGAGGTGACTGAGAATTCTTTCTTTCTATGGAGTACACAAATTTTTATTTTTTTTTATTTAATTTGTCTGTCTTTTCTTGACTGGAGTAGTCCAACTAGGCTAGTAGCCTCTCTTCAGTGGAGATCCAAGGTGGTATTTATACTAAGAGAATTTTGGCAAGGGCATTGTTGAATGTCCCCTACTCTTTTTGATAGGTGCCTCGGGATGTTTTGTATCCACATGAGCCACTGACAACTCTGGCAGAAGGGGCCTCATTGTAATGTCTCATCCGAATGATGACACACTCGTGAGTGCAGCACCCCCCCCCCCCTTAGGCTGCACTGCAGTATCAGCAGTCCATCTTTCTGGTGTGGCAATAGAACCAACAGCCGTCTTCACCAGATGCAAGTGTCATGCCACTAACACTGCTTGTGTCACTACTTTGGTTGCAAAAGCCTTCTTTCTGGGCATTTCACTTGAGTCCCTTCCTCCTGTTTTGTACCTTAAGTTCTAGTGTTGCTCTTCAGTCTGTGCTTTATGCTGTTGTATCCCATACTTTAAGTGCAATTCTAGTAGGTTGTTGTGCATTAGTTATGACTTCAGAAATGGTGGGTATTTGCTAGATGGCATCACGTGAACATAAAAGTATCTTGTAAAGGTGTTGCCATTTTCTGTACAGAACATTGCATCTTCAGCATTGCAAGTAGCAGTCCTAGTTTAGGGAATGTTGTTTCCTTTGTGTAAATTAGCATTTGACCTTCACTGAACTACTACATCCTCACTTTGGGATTTGTGAGTAAGTGTAGCATAGCCTAGAGAACTTGGGCAATAAATGTCCCTCTTTGGAAGCTCTCTGCATCATTTACCTTGATGTCCTACGTTTTAGGTGAACTGAGGTCCGTAGCACGTGTTTCACTGAAACTATCTTTTCCACCTATCAGGAGCAGCCTTAGGTCAACTGGTGCTCTAGGCAAAAGGGCTCCACAGCGCCCCCTACCACACCACCTGGTGCCCCCATCTTGATCTACCTACACCAAGTAAATACTGGAAAAGCACCCCTGCTAGAGCAGCGCCCTAGGCAGACGCCTAGTTGGCCTATGCCTAAGGCTGGCGCTGCCACCTATTGTCAGTTGATTGTTAGAGGCAAAGACCATGTTTTATTTCTAGAAAATTAATATTAATTTCTGCATAATCAGTGTTACAAAAGGCATGACCAGGAATGTTGTGGAGTGCAATTACTAGCCTGTGTCCATTGCAGATGCTATGCTGCTTAGTGAGGAAAGTTGTCATGCTAGAAAATGTGGTAAAAGACTTATGTATAGATAAACTTTTCTGGTGTATTTGCCACTTTGAATAGAAAATACATGTGCCGTTATTCGTTAGGACCAGTGAGGATAACTTTAGGAAAATGGAGAATTGCTTACATTATGTAGAGACATGTTTCAGCGAAAGGTTGGGTTGGGTTGACAGCTTATATCTTTTTGGGGTGACTATTGTATCTATAACCCACGTAAGTACCTATTGGTGTTAGTTTCATACACCATCCTTTGCACGGAACTAGAGAAGCAGCCTTTTGAGTTCTTATTTGCAGCATTCTGGAGAAACTAGGCAAATTTAAAATATCTTTGATAATGACAACGTCCAGAGTCTTGAATGCAAACATAATTCAAGAACATTTCAAATGTAGTATGTGGTAAAATCTCTTTAAGAAAACAATGCTAATCATCTTGGGCTGCAGGACATATGATCCCATCACTTGGCAGTCACATTAATAACTTCATGAAGGTTTGTATCCCATCCAAGTCAGTGTTTTGTGAGCACTCTGATTGGTAAATGTCGCATGGTGTCACAAACGAGCGAGTTGGCTAATTTTCTAGCCACTGAGCAGTCAGAAATAGAATGCACCCCCCCCCCCAAAAAAAAAAGTCAGCATTTGAGGCTTTCAGTATGGTGTTGGAAGGTGGTATGTATCTCTGTGGTCACGTTCATAGAATGTTTCTGTAAACTGTCTACAATTTGGTATTTCTGAATCGATAAGCATGTTTGGCATATGTTAGGAGTGTAAATTGCCATCACTCCTCCTCACTAGATCAGTAGCCATGGATATGCACTTTCCTGACTGTGTGAGCAGTCCGGATAATATAGGTATTCTGAGGCATTGTATCAAATGCCTCATGTAGACTACAGCCCACTTATTCCTAATAAAACAAATATGCAAAAGGAATAAATACACTTTAACGCTGGAGACAAAACTCTTGTCATACAACCAAAACTAATTGTGTAGGGATTGTCAGTAACATTTGCACCATGCCTTTACTACATAGGTTGAAGACCACATATGAAAAACTACTTATGCTGATGCAGTTACAGTTAAACTTCCTAAAAAGCTAAGACCTGTTGCACAGCACAGTCAAAAAATGGGTCCTCAGCCATTACACAAACACTCCGTTAAAACACCAACCCACAGCTACACATAGTAGCAGTGTCCAGTGCCTCTACTGCTAAGCACTTAAGACGAAAGAGAATGGAGCCAAATTTCATGGTCAGTGGTGATTTCTATAATAAGGCACACTGATGTCCCTCTCTCCACACTGAGTAACTAGAGAGTCACTGTTAGCTGCTTTTCCTGGGCTAGGATCCGACAAGTCTTATAGGCACTCAGGTCTTTGAACCACAGGTACCAGTGTGACTCTGTCATAGTCCATGTAGGTGCTATTGACCGGAGATGTACCTCCCTTGACTATATGAAGTGAGACATTATCAGGCTTGCTAATGGTGTTTCAGGTAAGTGTGAGCCTAGCACTGGGCAGCACACTACCTTCTCCAAAGATGGTGCCACCTTACCTACAGAAAATGATTCTGAACAATTGGCTTAGCTTCTGCTGTTAGTCCAAAGGGGGTACAATATTTGATGGCCTGGGATGATGGATTCACTAGACAATCTCGACGTACTGAAATGTTGAATTTCAGTACGTCGAGACAGAACAGTGGAAAGTGCGGTTGCGCGAAACTGCACTATGCCGAATGCGGAAGTGTAGAATCCGCAAATGTCAAATCGGCTGTCGTGGTGTCACATTTGTGATGTGTGGTGCAGTTTCTGGATTTATCCTAGGTTTCAGGTTAGTGGTGTGTGTGTGACGGTATTTGGTAGAGAGTTTAGTGTGTGTTTGGTGGTATTTTGTGTTTGTGTGTTTAGTGTGACCTCTGAGTTAGAATGCCCCTCTGCTTATAGGTAGGTTAGGTGCGTCTGTGTGCGTTTTGTTTTAGTGTAGTTGGGTGTGTGTATGTGTGTGCTTATGTGCTGTTGTGTGTGTGCTTATGTGCTGTGTGTGTGTGTGTGTGTGTGTGTGTGTGTGTGTGTGTGTGTGTGTGTGTGTGTGTGTGTGTCTGTATGTGAGAGTGGTTGCGATTGTGCTATTCTTGCTTTTGGGTTTTTGGGTATGTGGGATGTTATATGGTCCTATTTAGCCTACATTCTTTACTCACTGGTTCGGAGCCGAGAATCTGCTCAGACTCTGCCAACTATTCTTTAGCATGAAGTCTTTAATTGGCTCTGCTGATCCGCTATCCCAAGATGCACCTTGCCCTAGTTCCAGATCTCGTTTGCCGCTTATAGAGTCAGGACGTGGTCTCGCTTGGCTGTGGCTAAGTACCCTTTTCAAATTCTTTTTCTAAGTATTTTAGTAGTCAGTTGTATTGCAAAAGCTATTTTAATAGCTACTCTTCTATTTTTGGCAAGTTCTTGTGTGCGTTTGTGAGGACTGTTTGTGGTATCCCTCTGTTTCGTGGGCTAGGCCCGTTTAAGTTAGAGGACCTAGTTCTCTCCAGTGTTTTGTTTGTGCTGGTTTTTGTGTTGTGGGTAGTTTTCCCTCCAAGAAACGTTTAAATTAGTTTCCTTGGCAGTTAGTGTGTTTTGTTTTTTTTCCCCCGCCTTCCTCTTGTGTTGTCTGTCGGCTGAGTGTTGTGCGGTTGTTATGTCTAAAGAGCAGAAAGAACATAAACCCTCTGGGTTTAAGTGTGCCAAATGTGGCTACAAAATGTCCGTTACAGATGGGCAATTGATCTGTTTATTGTCTTGGTGCTATTCACCTGCAAGAGTCTTGCAGTTTTTGCCACGTGTTTAGCCCTAGGGTACTGCAGGAAAGAAAAAATAAACTGATTTTGTTATGTATAAAGAGCAGAAAGAACATAAACCCTCTGGGTTTAAGAAGTGTACCAAATGTGGCTACAAAATGTCCATTACAGATGGGCATTCCATCTGTTTATTGTCTTGGTGCTATTCACCTGCAAGAGTCCTGCAGTTTCTGCCACGTGTTTAGCCCTAGGGTACTGCAGGAAAGAAAAATAAACTGATTTTGAAGGGCCTGATTTAAGCCTTCCTTTGAGGAGGCCTTAGAGTCTTCTTAGTCTTCTAGTGCTAAATCTAAGCCTTCTAAGGCCAAGAAAAGATCTCCGGCTCTGTCTGCCTCTTCGGAGCCTTCGGAGAAGGTTTCAAAAGTGGATACTTCCTCCTCTGCTCCGTTGTCCTCGGGGCCGCAGGACGTATCTGTTGTACTGGAGTTGACCTCGGCTCCGATATTATTGGAGCCTATTCGGATCCGGTCACCCAGTGTCAGGCATGAGTCTCCAGGTAGGAGATCCCGATCTCCTTCTATTTCTTCCAAATCCTCTAGGCTGTCTGATTTGGATGTGGATGTTTTCGGCTCCGACCCAGTCGGCTCCGGAGCCAGTCCCTGTCCTGGTACCGATGATTCCTCCTCCGAGCACCCATGTGTCGTCGGAGCCACAGTGCTCCGTGCCGAGTGATGTTCTTGTGTCGCTCCGATACCCCAGGTGAGTCTATCTGAGCTGGCGTCTGCTCCAACCATGACCGTTCCATCCTCTGGTTTCGGTACTCTGGTTTCCTCAGTCGGACTCAAGGGAGATACCTCGGGACTCCTGTCAGTTTTGAGTCTCCCTCTTGGTGCATTGGCTCGGGGAATCTCTACTCCGGTCGTGGTCCCGGAGATGGGTTGGTCCTCTGATTCGGGGGGACCTGCCTTCGAGGCCATGAGGAGCGCACTGGCTAGATCATCAGTTACATCACCTGGATCGGTCACTCCATCCCCATACACCCTGGCTAGAGCCACTGACGCCCCCCTATCCATGGATGGCTGAGCCTGAAGGTCTGGGGATACCCCCTTGAGCGGTCCCCTACTTTCTGAAGGCCCCTCAGTCTGTGCTTGAGGAGCCCCCCAGAAAGATGTTGTGCAAGAGGAAGCACATAGACTCCCAGGACGAGTCCCTCACCTCTGATACCAACCTCGAGGAGTCAGAGGGGTCCCCGAAGTCGTCCTCCGATTACATCTTTCTCCAACATCCTGGAGATTTTGAGGCAGAGGCGTGACTGGCTTTCCAAGACCCCCTCTGAAAAGGAGTCGGGAAGGCCTTT
Source organism: Protopterus annectens (assembly GCF_019279795.1). Taxonomy (NCBI): domain Eukaryota; kingdom Metazoa; phylum Chordata; order Ceratodontiformes; family Protopteridae; genus Protopterus; species Protopterus annectens. The sequence continues at coordinate 673,124,627 of NC_056751.1, read as the reverse complement.
GGAGCTCAACCCTCCGCCTCCTGGTTGTCCCCACCCTTCGAACTGCTGGATTTGATTTGTCAAAGGGTGTGGGAGAACCTTGATTCCATGGAACCGGTGCCCAGACGTCCAAATAAGTTCCTTTCTGCTCTCCTGGGGGAAAAGTTCCTGACCATAGGGGTTTCGGTAGATGCCTTGGTGGTAGCGGCAGCCACTCAGCAGGAAGTTGCAGAGGCTTCTTCTTCCGTCCATCCTTCTAACAAGGAGTCCAGGAGTATGGACTGGTACGGGAAGCGTACCCTGTCTTCGGCGACCTTTACCTTGCAGTCGCTGAATTACCTTTGTCATTTCACTTTGCTCCAAAGAGATCTCCTTAAGGAGCTAGGAGATACTCTGATGGGTAACATTCCCGAGACGGTAGCGCAGACTGTTAACGCTCAGTTGTCTACCCTTGGTTCCATTGTTAACTCGTCCATGAGGCGCATATCTTATGCGGCCGAAGGGGCGAGTAGGGCAGCTAGCTCAGGTGTAGCTCTCAGAAGGCAAGCCTGGATGTGCCTGTGTCCTTTCGCGGAGGCCTTTAAGTCTTCCTTCACTGACGCCCCCCTTTGATGGGTCCTCTCTCTTCGGGACCAAAGTGAAAGACACCCTCACCAGATGCGAACAGGAGTCAAAGACACTATCTGCCGTAGGGGCCCGTTTCTCTCTCCCTTCTAGGCCTTACCCCAAGGCTCCGAGAGGGGGGAAAATGTGATTCAAGAAGTCTGAGGTTTTTCCCTGCAGCTCAAGGTGGCAGAGGAGAGAGATTATTCTGGAAGACGTCGTCCTAGAGGCAGAGGAGGCCCCCACAACTCAAGAGACCGTGATTCCTTTTGCAGATCTTCCTTTCAGCATTCCTGAGGCATTGCCTGACTGTGCTGTTCCGGAGCCAGTCGGGGGCCGAATTTCGTTGCATCCGGAAGACTGGGAAAGCATCACCCAGGATCGTTGGGTGCTTTGAATAGTTACCGGAGGTTGCACTATTCCCTTTTTATCAACATCCCCTCCAGTCAGAAGAATCCCGGACGTCCCACCCAGTCAACGGGATCAAGCAGCACTAGAAGTTGCAAAGCTGCTAGAAAAAGGAGTCATCCAACCAGTCCCCTCAGACCATATTGGATCAGGAACTTACTCAAGACTCTTTGGTGCCGAAAAGAACAGGGGACCTGAGACCCATTCTGGATCTCAGTCGACTGAATCACTACGTTCTGAAGTCCAAGTTCCGGATGGTCACGCTTCAGTCCGTTTTTCCATTGTTGGAAAAAGGAGTATGGGTGTGCTCCATTGATCTCAAGGATGCCTACTACCACATCAAGATGGACAAGGCATTCAGGAGTCACTTGCGCTTCCAGCTGGGAGCCAGTCACTTCCAGTTTCTTGCCCTGCCCTTTGGTCTCACCACAGCCCCCAGGGTGTTCACCAAGTGTTTGGCAATGGTAACTGCTCACCTGAGATGTTAGGGATTCCAGGTGTTTCTGTATCTGGACGACTGGCTTCTCACCACCCCCACCAGGCATCTGCTCGTTCAAGCCAGGGAGACTACCATAGCACTGTCAGCAACTAGGAATTACTTTAAACTGGGAAAAGTCTGCTTGCTGCCCTCACAACGTGTTGTTTTTATAGGCACAGAGCTAGACTCTATTCAAATGCGGGCCTTTCTGCCACAAGAGAGAATGTGTGCTGCAGTCTCAGATTCACACACTGTTGCCCCTCAAAAGAGTTCAAGCCAGATTAGTTCTCCAGCTTTTGGGCTCCATGACCGCCACCATCATGCTGGTGCCTCTGTCCAGGTTACACATGCGGATTCTGCAGTGGCTCCTTTCGGCCCAGTGGTCATTTCAGAAACTTCCTCTTTCTCACTTGATACTTCACGGAACTGTGCAAACAGATGGCTATGTTCCGCCAATCTGGTCAAAGGGAGGAGCTTGATTCCTATCTCTCCAGTGGCCACGGTGACCACAGACGCCTCCCAGATGGGGTGGGGGGGGCATTATCTTGGCAGGACGGTCCAGGGCACATGGCAAGATCACGAGGTACATCTGCACATCAGTGTTCTGGAGATGAGAGCGGTGTTTCTAGCATTGCGAGGACTCTAAGACTCTCTACCTCTGGGAACGATTGTGATACACTCGGACAACATGTCCGTAGTGTGGTACCTGAACAATCAAGGGGGGAACCAAGTCTTATCCCCTCTGCAGAGAGGCCATGCAAGTGTGGCATTGGGCGGTATCTTCCCAACAGTTCCTAGTGGCAACGCACATTCCGGGAAAGTCCAATGTGATAGCGGACAGGCTGAGCAGAGCTATGCTGATGACTTACGAGTGGTCCCTGAACAACCAAGTGGCGGTTCAAATTTTCAACAGGTGGGGTCAGCCTGGCTGCGATCTCTTTGCCAGTCCCCTCAATGCCAAATGCAGCGAGTACTTCACACTGATCCCCCCACAGAGGGGGAGTCACCCAGGGATGCTCTAGCCCACGATTGGGCCCCCCCCCGGTCTGGTCTACGCTTTCCCTCCGTTTCCTCTGTTACCAAGAGTGATTCAGAAAGCCATATCCTTGGGAAGCAGGATGATTCTTATTGCTCCACACTGGCCTTGACAAGTATGGTTCCCCTTTCTTCAGCAGTGCATAGTGGACGGTCCTTGGACTCTGGACCCAGTGCCAGACCTCCTGATTCACATGTCAGGGCCAGCTCCATCCATCCCTGCAAACCCGTAGGCCGACAGCCTGGCTGCTCCACTTCCATCACTAGTTAGACGACACTCCTTTTCACCTGTGGTGGTACACATCTTGTCTCATAAGTCTTCCACCAGAAAGATTTATTCCAGCAAATGGAAGAGATTCCCCATTTGGGCTCAGGCCCAAGGTTTGGACCCCTTCACAGCCCCAATTCCATCTGTTTTAGATTTTTTAGCCATGCTTTTCCATCAGGGCTCTGTGCCCGTTACCATTAAAGTGCAATTGGCTATTTCCAATTTCCATACATCTTATGAGCCCTCTCTTATGGGCCATAAACTCTGCAAGACTTTCTTGAAAGGCGCTTGGCTACTTTGCCCTCTTGTGTCAGAGCCTGCCATGCCATGGGATCTAAACCTTGTGCTACAAGCCATCACTTCACCACCCTTTGAACCGGCTGCCACCTGTGAATTGAAATTTTTATCCTGGAAAATGGCAGTTCTAATAGCCATTACATCGGCCGGAAGAGTATCAGAACTTCAAGCTCTGTCCATTAAACCTCCGTATTTGACCTTTCATAAGGACAGAGTTTCACTGAGACTCAACCCGTCCTTCCTCCCAAAGGTGTCATCCACTGTTAATCTCCATCAATCTATCGAGTTACCAGTGTTACCAGTGTTCTTTCCAAATTTTTCCAATAAAGCAGAGTTCAGGTTCCATCAGTTGGATGTGCACAGACAATTGAGGTTCTATTTACACAGGAATAAACAGGTTAGGAAGTCTGATCAGCTGTTTGTGTCCTTTTCAGAGAACAGAGCAGGTTGTCCTATTTCCAAGTGCACAATTTCTAAATGGATTAAAGATTGTATTTCCTTCATCTACTTGTCAGCAGGCAGAAGTTTACCTTTTCCCGTCAAAGCTCACTCTACCAGGGCAATGTCTACATCGATAGCTTACCATGCCAGGCTTTCATTGAATGATATTTGTGCTGCGGCCACCTGGGCCTCTCCTCACACCTTTTATTACTCATTACAAGCTGGACGTGGCTTCTAGGGGTCGGGCTTCCTTTGGTTCCACGGTTCTCAGGAGTATCTTCCTATGAGCCTCCCAGGATAGAGGTGCTGGGCACGCTGTCCCGTGAGTAAAGAATGTAGGCGAGATAGGACCACATAACATCAGTTAGTTATGTACTCACCATAATGATCGATTGTATGTGGTCCATCTCGCCTACATTCTTACGTACCCTCCCACCTGCCCCCTTCCTAGAGGATTTGGAGGAATATTGGCTGTCTGAACCCTTCAAGGTCAGTTGCTTTTTCTTCCTTGGCTAGAATTCCTTCCAGTTTGGTTGTGTATGGGTTATGATTGGGGTGGCTGCAAACAAGATCTGGGGCTAGGCCGAGGTGCCCAGCCAATTAGAGACTTCGTGCTAGGGAATAGTTGGCAGAGTCGGAACCGATTCTCGGCTCCGGACCCGTGAGTAAAGAATGTAGGTGAGATGGACCACATACATCGATCGTTATGGTGAGTACATACTGAACTGTTTTCCACTATTCAGTCTCGAAGTACTGAAATTCGACATTTCAGTATTTTGGGATTGTATAGTGAGCCTGGGATGACATGGTTGGCAGAACACACTGGTTTGCATCATCTCCTCTAAGTCTGTGGGCATTGGCAAAGACCTTTTCCACCCCCATAGTGCCTTTTTTAGACAATGCCAAACTGATAATCCACTGACTTAACTATACCTATCAAGGAATATCTGAAGATGGTATTGCTCATTGGTAGAAGTCTTAACAAGAAACTCAACTCCTGGAAGCCTTCCTCTCCTTGGAGAGTGTAGACGTTTGTGGAGTAACATAGACATGGTTTAAAGTCATGGGTAGTACCCTAGCAAAGCAAGGTTGTAATTCCTTTCACACTTTTAGACCAACTACTGCACAGAAGAGAACTAAAGGTGGAGGAGTGTCTATCTATATTAAAACCAATCTCCCATCCAGACTAGTTAGTGTATGACCCACTGGAACCTCATACATGTGCAGTTCTCCATAAACAGGGTCTTGTACCATATCCTTGCAATGTATAGGTTCTCTTCAGTGTCCTGGGAAACCCAAACTACCTATTTCAATGTAATAGTTCCTCACTGCGCAACACAATTTTCTTGGGGCATCTCAACTACCCCTTTGTAGATTGGAAATCATACACCACTTATAATACACAAGCCCGGTGATTCCTAAACTTTAATACCAACATCCTGGAACAGTTGGTTCATTCTCCTACCAGGGGTACAAACATCCTCATCCAGTGTCTTCACTTGTCCGATCTGATAATAAGGCAGTATATTGCTTCAACTAAAATTAAATCTCATTCCAAGGCTACACTTTCTCTACTAAGTGACATCTTGGCTAAATTCCAAGTACCCCCAAACCAAGTAAAAACCATAGCATATGCGGAGCTATTTACAAAATCTCTGTACAGCTATAGTGGTAGCTGTATAGAGCGTGCTGTGTCCACTCTTAAGAATAAGACAAACTCAAAAGTCAAGCCACCTTGGTGGAATTAGTGTCAATTGGTTATTCAAAACAAAATCTAAGCCAATTATAGAAGGAACAAAGCCATACGTACTAAAAGCCCACTGACCAATCTAAATGGGTAGCTAAGAGGCTAAGACACAAACACAAACTGGATCCGTACTACCAAAAGAAGCCCCACCACAGTGTATCCAACTGCCCAAATAAATCCTGCAAGCAAGATGAATTAACGTACTGTTTATTACAAAAAACAAAAAATCACACAAAGCGCTTTTTGTCAGGCCACAGCCCAACTTCTTCAGATAATTATACAACCTAGGCCATACACTATATAGAAAGTGAAAAGTCAGCTGGTTCCTGAATTGACAGGAATCAGCTGCTCTTAAAGTGGCAACCACCTTCATTCATTACCTAAAATATATAGCTTAAGTTCTAACACATTGTTTTAAAACAATATTTTAAAATAGTAGATAATGTAAAAAATCTAAAACCAATAATTATCTATTATGAAATATTAATACAATTAAAATTAACACTGTAGGTATGTATTTGTTTTTGTTTCGAGTATAATAAACCTTAAAAGCATTTAAATAAAAACATGTAAGTAAAAAACAGCAAAACCTGACTTAAAAAGCTGAAAGTCAAATGCACTCTAAGACAATAATATGCATAGACCATTTTAAACACAATATAATAGTCCACTCCTAACCAAATTTCTAAGTTGTAGAATGCACTTAATTGAATACATTTCGTTAATGCCCGGAGGGTAACATGCAAAGGTACATAATTGCCAATTCAGTTCTAATTTCTGTAAGAGCAAGGAAAGAGGCCCTAGTCTAGGGTCATAGGCAATACAATCTATAGCCCTAAAAGTAAAACCATGGGTGGATGATTTCATAGTGTGCCTGGCCAATGCGTTCTCTGATTTGTTAGACCTAATAGCGTATGTGTTCATACACCCTGTCCCTAAGCCTTCTGTCAGTTTTGCCGATATAGAAGGGCAGGACAGGTATGACACTTAGCCAGGTATACCACTCCCTTGGAGTTGCAATCAAATTTGTACTTAGTATTGTATTCAAAACCTCTTATACTAAATTTTGTTCCCTGCTCCATATATTTACAATAGGGGCATGACAAACACTTATTCATACCTGCATGGTTGAGTGTAGCAGAGTTTGAGTACCGAGTTTCCACTAGGTTCTTTAAGTTTTTTCCTTTTCTATAAACTATTCTAGGGAAGTGAATAGGACCTCTTGGTAGATGTGCATCCATGTTTATCAAGTCCCAATTTTTCCTTAAAATATTTATAAGATCATAACTGTCTATACAATACGTAATAATAAGCCTATTTTCATCTTCATTTAGTGTCCCATCCTGTAATGTACAACTGTTTGTTTCTAAACTCTGGTTACTTGATAATATTGCTTTGTAAAAGCCCACTTCTCTTTTATTTTTCACTTCCTGACAAATTTCTTGTAGGAGTGAAATAGGATAAACCTCTCTTTTTAAACATGTCCATAAGTGATGAGCATTCTTCAATGAACTGGTTGTCACCCGTAACCATTTGAGCTGCCCTTACAAATTGGCCCTTAACAGAACGTTTTTGATGGGCCGGATGGCAGCTACTATAGTGAAGAAATGCATTTGAATATGTTTCCTTTCTATAAATCCTGGCTTTAAAACATTGATTTTGTCTATCCCTACTTAAATCAACATCCAAGTAAGTAATTCTATCCTGTGAAAAATTATATGTGAATTTTAAGAATGTACTAGTGTTGTTTAAGTAAGTTAAAAAGTTAGAAGCCTCCTGTTGGTTACCCTGGAGCAAGATAAATATATCATCCAGGAAACGCATGTAATATTTAATCATATTTGTGTATGTAGTTGCGCCAAAGACATGTTCATGTTCCCAGTAGGCCATTACTAAATTTGCAAATATACTACCACATGGGGAGTCGATCGCCATTCCTGTTTATTGTAAGTAGTATCTGTTGTTAAAAGTGATGTAATTGTTAGAAAGAACTGTGTCCAATAATTCAGCCATAAATTTTATTTCATTCTGGGGGACTCCCATATGTAGTAATAAGCTCACCCATTCAATTCCGTCTGTGTGGGGAATTGATGAATACAAGTCTTTCACGTCTATTGTAAGAAAGTTTAAGTCATCTTGATAGTGTAGGTGGTTTATTTTGTCCAAAAATGTCCAACTTTCTTACAATAGATGTCAAAGACTTGTATTCATCAATTCCCCACACAGAGGGAATTGAATGGGTGAGCTTATTACTACATGATATGGGAGTCCCCAAGAATGAAATAAAATTGATGGCTGAATTATTGGACACAGTTCTTTCTAACAATTACATCACTTTTAACAACAGATACTACTTACAAAAAACAGGAGTGGCGATGGGCTCCCCATGTGGTAGTACATTTGCAAATTTAGTAATTGCCTACTGGGAACATGAACATGTCTTTGGCGTAACTACATACACAAATAAGATTAAATATTGCATAAGTTTCCTGGATGATATATTTATCTTGTTTCAGGGTAATCAGCAGGAGGCTTCTAACTTTTTAACTTAAACACTAGTACATTCTTAAAATTCGCATATAATTTTTCACAGGATAGAATTGCTTATTTGGATGTTGATTTAAGTAAGGATAGACAAAATCAATGTTTTAAAGCCAGGATTTATAGGAAGGAAACAAATTCAAATGCATTTCTTCACTATAGTAGCTGCCATCCGGCCCATCAAAAACGTTTGGTTGTTAAGGGCCAATTTGTAAGGGCAGCTCGAATGGTTACGGATGATAACCAGTTCATTGAAGAATGCTCAACACTTATGGACATGTTTAAAAATAGAGGTTATCCTATTTCACTCCTACAAGAAATGTGTCAGGAAGTGAAAATAAGAGAAAGTAGGCTTTTACAAAGCAATATTATCAAGTAAATAGAGTTTAGAAACAGTTGTACATTACAGGATGGGACATTAAATGAAAATAGACTTATTACTTATTGTATGGACAGTTATGATTTTATAAATATTTTAAGGAAAAATTGGGACTTGATAAACATGGATACACATCTACCAAGAAGAGGTCCTGTTGACTTCCCTAGAATAGTTTATAGAAAAGGAAAAATCTTAAAGAATCTAGTGGAAACTCTGTACTCAAATTTTGCTACATTTAACCATGCAGGTATGAACAAGTTTGTCATGCCCCTATTGTAAATATATGGCGCAGGGAACAAAATTTAGTAGAAGAGGTTTTAAATACAATACCAAGTACAAATTTGATTGCAACTCCAAGGGAGTGGTATGCTTGTCTGTGTCATAACCTGTCCTGCCTACTATATTGGCAAAACTGACAGAAGGCTTAGGGACAGGGTCTATGAACACACATATGTTATTAGGTCTAACAAATCAGAGAACGCATTAGCCAGGCACACTACCAAATCACCCACCCAGGTTTTACTTTTAGGGCTATAGATTGTATTGCCTATGGCCTATGATCCTAGAGGAGGGCCTCTTTACTTGCTCTTAGAGAAATTAGAATTGAATTGGCAATTACGTACCTTTGCATGTTACCCTCTGGGCATTAACGAAATGTATTCAGTTAAGTGCATTCTACAACTTAAAAATGTGGTTAGGAGTTGACTATTATGCTGTGTTTAAAATGGTCTATGCATATTATTGTCTTGGAGTGTATTTGACTTTCAGCTTTTTAAGTCCGGTTTTGCTGTTTTTTACTTGCATGTTTTTATTTACATGCTTTTAAGGTTTATTATACTCAAACACAAAACAAAAATACAAGTACATACCTACAGTGTTAATTTTAATTGTATTAATATTTTGTAATAGATTATTAGTTTTAGATTTTTACACTGATCTTTTACACTATTTATCTACTATTTTAAAATATTGCTTTAAAACAATGTGTTAACTGTTTAAGCTATATATTTTAGGTAATGAATGAAGGTGGTTGCCACTTTAAGAGCAGCTAATTCCTGTTGATTCAGGAACCAGCTGACTTTTCACTTCCTATATAGTGTATGGCCTATGTTGTATAATTATCTGAAGAAGTTGGGCTGTGTGGCCTGACGAAAAGCACTTTGTGATTTTTTTGTAATAAACAGTATGTTAATTCATCGTGCTTGCAGGATTTATTTGGGCAGTTGGATACACTGTGGTGCTTCTTTTGGTAGTACGGGTAGCTAAGAGGGTTAATGCTTCAGAGGCTCAATTTGAAGAAAAAAATAGCTTCTCGGGTAAAGGACAGTCGGAAAACTTCCTAAAGCTATGGCCTTAACGTCAGAGAAAATGCACAGAACTTACTGTAAATGGCATCACCCACACGGACTGTGGGAGGCCAGTGCCAACCTTTTGGCCGACAGGTTCAGCTCAAATTCCCCCCTCCCCGATAGTACAAAGATATACCACAATTCACCCATTCATTACTAGGGACCAGTCATCAACGCACTTTCCAAGGCCAAAACATAGCATCAGTGGTTCACGATAACATCTCGGGATACTTAATGAATAACATGGAACTTGTCCTCTGTCCAGTCACTTTTCAGATTGGCCCTGCAGTCAGATTTTGTGTCCAAGGAATGGAAGATTACTACAGTCATTCCCCTGTACAGAGGAGGTCCAACCACAATGGTGGCAACTACAGCCCCATAAGTAGTCTGGTCAGCATCCATATGTAAGGCCATGGAAATAATCATCATCGACATGATAAATGAAGGCATAGGTTACCTGAAAACATTGTAGTGGAGCCCCCAAGCTTGGTACTGGACCCGCTCCTTTTTGGCATCTATTTCTCTGAAGTGGAAGCAAATGCTGAAGGTTTATGGCTGACAGTTGCAGATTGCAGGCTGGGAGATATCAATTCCCTTGCAGTCACTAGCTTTCTTCAAGATGGCCTATATCTAACTAACAAATGGTGCCAATGCCATGGTCTTAAACTCAATGCTAAGAAGTGCATAATTGTACACTTTGGAAAGCCACCTATCCTGGCTAATTGCCATGTTGATAATATGCCCCTGAGAGTCGACCCAGTGGTTAGGGATCTGAGAACACACACGGACAGTAACCTTACCTTTGATCACCACATGTCCACAGTGGTGAGGAGATCCTTTTATGTTGCATGTCTTAAGGGCATGGTGTCTAGGACCAAAAGAGGTCATTATCCCATTGTATTCCACCCTTATCAGACCAGTCAAAGTACAGTGCTCCCTGTAGGTTTGTACATGACCAGGCATATGCAGCAACTAGAGCAACCTCGGAGGTTCCTTAGTAAAGGAATACAAGGCTTAACAAACCTGCCTTACACAGAGTGCCTCAAAGCCCTTTCCCTCTGCTCAGTCTTCTATAGATTGTTGAGAGGTGATCTGTGCCTAGCTTATAGGGTATCCGCAAACCCCACACTTTATGAATCTCCTCCATATTTGTAAGTCGAACACCACCAGAATTAGTATCTAGGGATCAGAGTTTTTTCTGCAACTTAAACAGAACATGCTGGAGAGACGTGTCCTAGAGACTGCCCCTCCTATGGAACAGGCTTCCCATCTATTACGCAGCTTAAGTGCAACCTAGACTAGTTGATGGGGAATGGGAAACTTGCACAGGGCCAGGCACACACATTACTTATGGACAGAGGTAGCTTATAAATGCCTGGCCTTCAGTGTCCTATTACAAACCACAGGACGCACAGCTCATCTCCACAGTGTGCCCCTCATCCTAATCCCCTAAGGTTAAACACCTTGCCAAATACACTAATCATAGGGGACTCAATAGTGAGGTGCACACATGTCCCACTCACTAGGTTGAATAAGGAGAAGGTAACAGTCAGCTGTCTATCGGGTGCCAGAATCCAACAAATAACATATGCACTTAGGTCACTCCCCAACAAGTATGACGCTGTCATTGTCCATGTGGGTTTGAATGACCTGAGATGCACCTCCCTGGACTACATGAAAAGAGACATGGTGGAGCTCTCTGATTATGTGGCCAAGGCAGGTATGGCCGTAGCCCTGAGCAGTATCCTATGATCACCCAGAATGATACCGCAGTACAAACAAAAAATTATTGACTTCAACAATTGGCTAAGTTTCTAGTGTCATTCTAAGGGGATCCAGTATCTGCTTGGGATGACTTGATTGGCAACTCTCGATGCTTTGCCAGAGGATGGCCTGCATCTGTCACCACTGGGCTTCCAGGTACTGGCTAAGGCTCTTGCACCCCTATAGTGTCTTTTTTAGGCAGTGTTCCAAAGACCAAATTACCACTGTAACAGCTATAAATGCAATCTGAGGGTCATGCTGCTCAAAGCTAGACATCTAAATCTCAAGATGCACTTGCTCGAAGCACTCCTCAAAGTGGAGAACATCGACATTTGTGCTGTAACGGAGACCTGGTTTAGAGGCAGCACCACTGCACTACCGGGCTATCACTCATTCCACACCTTTCGGCCCCGAAACATGGACCGTAGCTCCAAAGGCAGTGGTGCCTCCATGTTCATAAAGGATATGCACACCACCAGACTAGTAACCCAGTATAAATGCATCTGCGATACTTCAGGTGCAACTAACATTGGGTAAGATGGTGATCGAGCCAGGTCATAATCTGCTATAGGTTCCCAACCATGTCCCTAGATTCTCACTCCACATTCCTAAGCACCCTGGAATCTATCAAGGTCCAACCCAACACTCTAGGAGACTTCAAGTACCCCTCCAACTGGGAAAACTACTCAAGCACCAATACACTGGCCCATTGCTTCCTAGAATTAATTCCAATGCCCTGGACTAGCTCATTCTGACCCCCACTAGAGGAAGCAACATCCTTGACCTGCTTATTACTAACATGGGAAACCGTTGCTCTGCACCAGTAGTCACTCCCTCCCTGGTCAGAACTAATCACCATGGAAATCCACATCTCACCCACACCCCCCACAGGTGGCTAACTTCACGGCACCTATGCCATTGGAAAACAGCTGCATGTGTGCTGAATCATACACCAGTGCACTGTACGAACATGTACATAAATGAATGGAACTAGCCATACCCAACAGAACCAAGAAGCGCGCCTCCAAAAAAAAAAAGGAAACAAATCTGGTGGTCCCTTGCCATTAATTAACTCTACAACAGAAGGAAGAAACTGTTGCAGGAAAAGGTGAAGTCCCAAGACTGGAGAAACTCCCTTATTAGCCTCAACAAAACATTGAGATCCCTCATCAAATCTTCTAAATCCAGCTATGAAGGCAGAATTGCGACAGACACTAAAAACGATCACAAAGCCTTCTGTAGTTATATCAAGAACCTCCACGGCAATACCCAGATTTGCTCTGAGTTACTGCACAATGGTACCTCTTATACTGAGCCAACAGATATTGCCAACATACTGTCTGACAGATTCAGTGCCAACTTTACCCCTCCAGGACCAATCACAATACCGGAAGAATGCCAGGCACCCAGCATTACTGCAGCACAGGTTAAAACTGCATTATCCAAGGCCAAGAATACAGCTTCTGTGGGATCTGATAATATCCTGGCTGTGTTCTACATGAGCGACAAAGTGAACTGGCACCACATCTGTGTGCTCTGCTCAGTCACAGCCTCACCTCAGGCTTTGTCCCTACTGAATGGCATGCTGCTACAGTCATCCTTCCCCATAAAGGGGGAGCAACTACAGATCCTGGGAATTATTGCCCCATTAGTCTGAGTCTGATATGTAAAGCTGTGGAGTGCGTCATCATGGACCTGATTAAAAAAATATAGTAAATCTCCAAACTCTAGACCCCATGCAGTTTGGCTTTGTAAAAGGGAGATCATGCCTGCTCAACCTGGTTGACTACTTTGAGTCAGTCACCAGGGCTGTGGATGAAGGTAAGGCAGTACATGCAGCCTACCTCGATCTGACCAAGGCCTTTGATACCATTCCTCACTCAGGGAATTATTGATAAACTCACCAAACTAGGCAACCCCTATATCACTAGGTGGGTTGCAAATTGGCTCACAGATAGAACACAGTGTGAAAGTAGTAGACTCCAAGTCGGACTGTCTGCCAGTCACGAGTGGAGTCCCACAGGGATTGGTCATGTCCTGCTCGGCATCTGCTTCTCAAGTCCAGGCCAACACAAAGGGACTCTGGCTGACCAAGTTCGCAGATGACTTCAAACTGGGAGCCATTATTAACTCCTCAAGTGATGCAGACATCCTACAGAAAGGCCTCCGAGACTGGTGTCAAAACCATGGTCTTAAGCTTAATGCCAAAAAAAGTCATTCCCTATTCCCACTAATTAGCACATCGATGGGAGCCCACTGAACACTGAAGGCATTGAGAGATCTGTGGACACAGGTTGACAACCTCTCCTTCGACCACCACATTGCCACTGTGGTCAGAAAGTCCTATGTGGCACATCTCTTTACCAAGGGTTTTGCATCCAGGAAGAGAGGCCATCATATGTCTCTACTTTTCCTTCATTAGACCAATTGTGGAATATAATGCCCCATTTGGCATGTACCTCACTAGACACCTGCAACAGCTGGAGAGGCCACAGAAGTACCTCACGAAGAGGATCCTAGGTATTAAACACATGTCCTACATGGACAGACTCAAAAGACTCCAGCTATTCTCTGTCTCATATTGCCTACTTAGAGGTGATTTTTGCCTGACTTGCAAAGCCATGTCTGACCCAGCTCTGTTAGAAATGCTACATCTAAAGAAATCCAAATCCCTCTGCACCACATGCTCTAGAGACCTCAGCCTCATTGCCACAATCAACAGAACATGCTGGAGGAAAAGGTTCCTCAGCCAGAGACTGCCCATGCTCTGGAATGGACTTCCCATACATGTCAAGCAGAGCACCTCGCTGTCTCAAAGAGAAATCTTGAGTGGATGGATAATAGAAAGTTCACCCTGGAGATCACTCCAGTGGCTGTACTTGATAGAGGCACTGGGAACTAACATCGGTGGCATGATGCCAGGGCACTTCTATGGGCTAGGCTTGTAAAGACTACAGGGCCATTAGCTTAGTACACACCTATGAACCTATTTGAATACAGGATGTCATTCTTTCTGGAAAACTTGGCTAGGCTTAGAAAGGCCCCTGGGCCCAGTAACACACTGTGAATAAGCAAGAAAATTCTGGAATATTAGTCAGTTGCATGGTAGATGGACAGAAGGAAGCAACTCTCCTTGATACAAGTTAGGCCTTATGTCTGCTAGATATTATAAAGGTGTATCACTAGTCAGTCTTGGCCAAAATTCAAAAGATTGATAATGAATTGTATTAAGTTATAGATTAAACATTCAAGACAGACTAATACTAAATAACCATTCAGATGCCCTTTTGTTTTTGCTGCAGGATAATGAGACACTTTCATTTGGTAGTTTGGAAGCAGAGTTAGAAATGCTCAAAGAGGAGCAAACTTATTTCTGGGATAGGATTCAGAGCAAGGATATCCATCTAGAGAACGAATATCCCTCTGTTGCAGTCCCAGAAGAGAATAGAATGGACTTGTCACATTGAGGGTCAGGGAGGCAGAATGGACTCTCTTGCAGGTGTATGACTTTTTTGGATCAGGAAATTAAATGTGGTTTCTGGTGGCAGCCAAGGCAACTCGTATGTTTATGAATACACAGGAATTTCTTTCCTTTACCAATTCACAAGAAGCTATGAACTGTGAATGTGCAGGAGTTTTAATTCAATGAGTGGAGTACCTCCATATATGACCCCCAAATAAGTAAATAGCAGTCAGTAATGCAGGAAAACTAATGTTTTGGATAATGAACAGTGGAAAGAAAAATGCAGATGTTCGTGCTTCACTGCTGCAGTCATTACACTTGGGTTATCCTGCCGTCAGGCGGGCCCACAGTTGGCCTGAGTTTCAAGGTCTTGGTCCGGCGTCGGCTGCTGTCGCTTCTTCCCTGACGTCAGTGCGCCAGGGGTATAAAAGAAGCGGCCGATGCCATTTTCTTCACTCTTTCTTGCCGCGCAGTGCCCGAAGCAAAAGCAGTTTGCAAGTGCCGGTCGGCCAACTCCTGAGATTTCAAATTCGATTACAGAATTCTTGTGGGAAGCAAATACCTCAAGGATTTTCATTCTTACTGTATTCCTTGCCTAGGCCCAGACCACGACGTCACTAGTTGTCGGTTTTGTGCTAGATTTAACAAACACACTATTAAACATCGGTTTGATTTTGCTTGCCATTATTTTGGGCGAAGGTTTAATTACACAATGCCATCAGAACCACCGACGACCAGAATGCATAAAAACGCAAAGATAAAGATAAGGAAAGGCTTCCGAGGTCCAAAACTGATGAAGCCTCTTCTAGGCCAGTCGCCGGTTTTCAGTGAGGTGCTTTCGCAGCCCCTGACACCTGCTACCTCAGAACCACAGGCTGCATCAGACTCCCACGTGGAGGTGCCTAGGCCTCTGGAGCCTCAAGGTGTTAGGCTAACTGAGATTAACCCTTCAGATGGGTCTGGAGCCACTGAGCAGGCCTCAGCTTCTGAGGGTGTTTTCAGGCCTACTCAACTTACCATTACAACTACAGCCAAGACTAAGCCTACACTAAAGACAAAGAAGCAAGTGCAGCATTCACCTGGACAGGCCTCCATGCCTAAAAAACAGATGCTCAAGATGGCCAAAGACTTGATAACTTTGATCAGGGGTTCCCATCCCCTTCCTGATAAAAGGCCTAGGCAGGATACAGACTATGATTCCTCTTCTGACCAGGTTTCAATATATTCTGATTCCTGTTCAGACCAGGGATATTCTTTACCACCCTATGAGGATTCTGTTGCTGAAGAATCCATTCCTTCAGCCTCTCCTCCTGAGGATTACTCTTTTGGATTATATGTTGCAGGAGCTACATGAAAGGAATATGAGAGACATGCAGGATTATTTGTGGGATGAAGAGGTGTCAGAGGCAATGCTAGAACTGGCAAAGGAAGTCTGGGAGGGAAGGAATGGACCGGAACAAAATAAAACATCATGATACATTAATGGCGTTAAGTATTGGAGGCAAAATAAAGCTATACAGCCACTTGGCTTGTGAAAGCATTCATTTGAATTCTTGAGATGACAGTGATATCTCACCCATGCAAACAGCCTGTATTACTGCTAAAATATAAGGGTACAGGTCTGTATTTGCCATCTTTTACAGACCAATTCAAAAACATAATCGCAGTTTGTTGCTATGGTGTTCTTGTTTTATAAAGTTAAAGAATCACTTGCAGGACTTTTTGAAAGTGATCAGTGTGAGTGTGTGGGCAAAGTAGTAGATATCTGACAGTATATCAGACACAGGGCTGCTGATGAGAGCTGTAAATGAGGTTGGCAAGTCACTAATAGTAAGCATTGATGCAGGAAAAAACATTTTGAGTCAAATTTTCCTGTCTGATGAATATTTTGAGGGCCTTTGGATTTGTGAAATAGTTTATAGACCTGACTGCAGCAAATTAGCTTGGGAATTGATATTTTTGTAGTGTTAGTAGCAGTACAGTTAGCAGTCCAGACTTTGATGCAGAAGACTAAGAATTTTATTCCCACACCTGTAGATGGATTGCTGACCATGCATTGCAGCAAAATGCTGCAAACCTGAGTGTGTCATCCTTTGAGTCAGACATTAAACAGAGGTCCCATTTGCTTGAGTGGGTAATAGCTCAGGTGTCAATAAAAGATTCAACAGATTCTATCATAGAGTAGGGGAAGTTCCTGATGCCCTTGTCAAATTCCCCCTAGAAGTATAAATATCATCTGGGGCCTCCCCTGAAGGGACCACTAGCTTAGTGGGACTAACCTAGTCAACTAAAGATAAGTTTATTCTGTTTGGATAGTTCAAATAAAAAGCACGTGGTGGTCTTTTTGAAAGGATCATAGAGAATCCATCAAGTGGTCCACTTTCACCAGTTTTACTCGCACTATACTTAGAGCCATTTGATGTTACAATATAGAATCTGTTACAAGATGGGAATAAGATGTCAAAATATCCCCTTTTGCTGCTGATATTCCTGACAGCATCCAAATAAGACATGCATATTCATTTTTTCCCTCAAATTTGGAGATGTGATACTTTTGGGCTATAAGATTAACAAATGCAAGGCTAGAGCAGTGACAATTATGCATTAGTATAAAATGTAATTCAAGTGTATATTAGAAGCTTCCCATAGCAAATATTTGGAAGTTTAGCTGGGAGAGTCCGTGTACAATTAAGTAATACTTGTGCAAAAAATAATGAAGAGGCTGAAATCTGACTTTGGAAGGTGGAAAATGGTAGGTTTGAGTATATAGAACATAAAACAAGTACTGATATTTTGTTTTGTTTCTGCTACATTCTGAGTTGTAGTCCTTGGTCGATAGTCCAGGCCACTACTTAACTGTATTTAATATATGATGGAAGGCGTACAGTGTTATTGGTGAAAGCTGGTGGTTGGAAAATTGGTATATTGGGAGAATTAGATCTGTACCTATACCATTGTATGGCACAAACAAAAAAAAAAAATCTGTACTTATTGCAAATGAAATACAGTGAAGCTAAATAAATTTATTTGGTTTGAGGGAGTGTGACAATGTGAGGTATTGAACTAGGGCAGCGTGTGTGTAACATGTGCCAGCACAGCTAGCTGGAGTTTTATGAAGACTTATTTGTATATCAAACTGATTTGTACACATGCTTGTGTTGTCCTGGAAGAGTAGATGTTAATCTCAAACTTTGAAAATAGTTTGAAATTAAATTACCTGACTTAAGCCACAAAGATAGTATTTTTCAGTTCTCAATGCAGCCAGCAGCAAAAAGTCTGTACTAGGAAGCTTCCTGTATTGTCATTGGGGTGAACGAATTGCTACTCTGGAAGGGTAGAGGTTTGAAATTGTGTTGACTTCTAGGAATTGCAGCTGATCTTAGGCTCATTGTGTATTGACACATGCTAAGTCCTGACAGCTTGTAGCCAAGGAGGGAAGCATGGGAACCAGAAGTCAGATGATCAGATGTATGTGATGTCATTCTGTAATCATTCACTAAAATAATGTTCAACACTAAGCAAGACTGAAGTCTCAGAGCATTTTGTTTTTGTAACCTGACAAAGAAGGATCTCTCACCTACTTCGTCTTGCCTTGCTTTAGTAATTAGTCTGGGAATAATTCTTTAGATCAGTCAGGAAAATATAATGAGATTTCTGTAACTGTGAACCTGACCACCTGTGTTGATTTTAATATTTCCTGAGAGTGAAACTCTGGTGTTTATTGTAAATATGTAGTATTTTCATGTCCTTTTATTGTTATTGAATATATTTAAACTTTTCTTTGTGGCTGGTCCTTTAGAGAATATTTTAACCTTTGAGAGTACTTGTATTTATTCAGTGACTGTGTGGCCACTCCTCCTCAAATATTTTAGTAGGATTTTTTAAGATTCGTATAGCTTAGCATATCATAATTTACAATTAAAATCATACATTTTGATTTATCAACAACCGAGTGAAAAACCTACATAAAACAAAAACTATTTACAAGAATGTCTAAATGAACAAATACAAGATATTTCTTCAGAGTAAACTTCAGTTTGGCTATTTTACAATCAATTCTCTCCAGTATACCTCTCTGACTTTTATCCAAGAGTTGTAATATGTAGTGATTCTTTCCGTTCTTATTTTGAGAATAACCATTTCCATTTGAGAGACATGACAAGCCACATTCTTGAACTCCTTAAGTGTAGGTGAGGTCTCACTTTTCCAATTCGTAGTTGTCATTTAAAAACAGTTTGCAAAAATTAATTCAAATTTTCCCCAAAATAATCCTAAGAGATTACATTCATAAAATGTGTTGCCAGTAAGCTTCCAGTTTTAATTTACATCTCCAACATCCTATTTTTGATTAAACATTATTTTTTATGAGATGCAATATAGATTATGAATACATTTCCAAGAGAATAATTTCCATTGTGATGAAAGAAGTTTGCCTTGAAGTCAGTATTAGTTTTTTTTTATCCTTTTCCTCAGGGAGATTATTAATAGTTTTATAATCCAATGCATTTTTTTATAATTTTGTGTTTGATTAATTTATACATTTTAGATGGTCTTTCCCTTGAGCTGTTTGATTGCCTATAACCATCAAAAATTATACAAGCTTAGGAATGTTTTGTCTAGTTAAGGAATACATTGACTCTTTTTTTTTAATATACTACCAACATCAATTTATTGTCTATATTGTAATTCATGATTTGTTTCATTTGAAGAACTTTTCCAGAATCCACCAATTGATGCCAATATAAAGTTTTCCCTTCCAAGTACAGTCATTTTGTTAATGTCAAGTATCAGTGTAATTCTACATACATGTAATTGGAAATAGTGACCAAGCCTTAATATCTGTGTGTCTATTCAGATAGTTTTAAAAGTAGTTAACATGTTAGTAATAAGTTTGGAATATGTTTATTTTTATGGTCTAGAATATAATATGTTACCATTCAATAAAAATTGTTAGCCAGGATTTTTGTATGTTATGACAACAATGAAGAATGTGATTGTAATCATATATGCTCTTTTATTTGTTTCCATCTAGCTGAATATGATTTTTAACCACAATGTCAATGTCTTGACAATAGATAAGGCATACATTTCAATGTCAGGAAAATTAATTCCCCCTGCATCCCAATCCTTAAAATGATTTAACACGGTTCTCTGTTTATTATGGTACCACAAGAAATTTATCATTAATTTTTTTTAAATTGATGTATATAATGTTTAGGAGGAGGAAGAGAGATTACTTGTGTCAAATGTGGTATTCTGGGGGAAATCATCTTAGCTAGGAAAAATGTGTCCTGCATATTAAAGAATTTATTCCATTTCTCCATGAAGCATTTTATTTAAGATACGAAGTTTAACCATTGTTTCATTCATATAATTTGTTAGTGATCCCTAGATATTTAATTTTATTGTCTAGAACTGTATATTTAGCAGATGTCCTTCTTATTGAAAATTATAAGTAATGTCTTAGTTTTATTTTCATCGAAGGCCAGCAATTCTTTGGAAGAGATCTATTGTATCAAATAAAGCTTGTAAAGATTTCCTGTGATCTTTCGGAGTCAATAAAATATCAGCAAGCAACTGAACTTTCAAGACTAAACTGTTATTAAAACATATGACTTTGATGTTTGCATTCATCCTAATACAATTTCCAAAAGATTCAGTGACCAGATTAAACAAATAAAAGGGGACATAGGGGTATTCCTGTTTCATACCCTTTGTGATTGCAGTAGATTTAGATATGCGTGACCCAGTCTTTATATAAGCTAGGGATTTAACATATAATAATTTTGAGTAAATTCTTGTGAAAATCCATATTCATGTAAAGCAATAAATCCCAGTAAACTAAATCTAAAGCACTATTGATGTCTAAGCTTACTAAAGTCATATTTTCTGTGAAACTGAAATCCGTTAATGTAAGATTTCTTTTAATGTTATAGTTTGTATCTCTTGTAAATCCAGTTTGATCTTTTTCAATAAAGGGCGCAACTGTTTTAATCTACTAGCATGTATTGCCATAAACATTCTATAATCAATGCTTAATAGTGATGTTGGTCTGTATAATGAACATTTTTTGTATCTTTATCTCTCTCTAGAATTGGATAAATTAATGTAAATTCCCAGGAGGGGGGGGTTGTTTTAACTTAAGGTATATACTTTTAACAGTAAGCCTAAAGCTGCTTTAGTTAATATACTTATTGATTTGTGATTTAAGCTCTGTCATTGTAATATATTTATCAGTTAACTTTATTTGATCTTCTGCTAGTTTTTTCTTTTTAAATATTTTAAAGAAGGATTTTATTACATTCTGGGGTTCAGTTTCTGTGTTATGTAAGTTAATTAACTTGGTGTATTCTGAAAGTCTCTAAAATACCTTGTGAATCTGAAACACTTCGTAGTACACAGACTTTAAACTTTTATCTGATTCGATTTAGCAAACTGTTCTGTTTTGTTCTTTGCTTGTACTGTCATAGACCCAGTATAAAGACAATTAATACAATTGTTTAAATGTTTTTCTTTTTTGTTTAAAAGAAAGATTTGAACAGATGTTAAAAACGGTTAATTTTCATGTCATCACATATATCAATAAAGTCTAGCTGGGAACAACAAATTACTTTAAATTGGTTCTTTTTCAACTCTTTTATTAAGGGAATAAATTATTTTCTTCAGACTACTGCTGAGGAATAACCATTAATCACATCTTATGTTGTAATTGAATTTTACTGGTAAATTTGACCAGGCAGTTTTTATGAACAATTGTTTATCTTGACTGGAGAAAAATCTTACTGCAATAGATCTTGGTTTAATATTTATATGTTGAATGACAAAGGGAACACCAATAATTTGTGAGCTCTTTGGGAAGCCAGGAAGTGAGAAAGTTAACCATGTTATCACCTTCAGTCTGTTCAGGTAGACCATAAATGCACAGATTATTCCTTCTGGATCTGTTTTCAAGATCTAATCTGTCGAGTAGCGAAATATTTTAAGTAAAATTCCCCTGATGTTCTACTTCAGATATTCTGCCTTCTGCATCATTTAATGTTTCTTCCATGCTGGCAGTCTGGGTTTTTTGGAATGAAATAATCTCCTGTAGCTGTTCCATTATAATTCTTCTTTGAAAGTATCACACTTGTCTATTTTATCCATCTTCTTGATAGATCTTGAATGCTGTTTAGCAAGGATTGTAATTCCTTCTTTAAAGTCTAGTCCTGAGAATTATTCTTTGAGTTGTTCATGTTTAAGAACTGACAGGGCCCTTTCTGCTTTAAATGGCAGGGATTTGAAATGTTAAAAGCTCGAAACTGAGATGTAAACTTTGAAACTTAATAGAAGATAAACTAAGAAACTGATATGTCCACAACCCCAAATAAAGCTAAGAAACTGTGCTGTTAACTTATCTTCTGAAAGCCTTACTGCACTGGTCAGAATGCTACCATTTGTATTTAATATTAATTTTAATGAACATAATTTGGTACCATTGCAAGAGCCTTACAGCACCTGGATTTGGAGGGTCTGGTGGTGGTATAACTATCTTATAGCCTGGGCAGAAAGGGGGATAGCTAGTAAATCTGTGCCAGCCTTTCCCAGGTGTGTGTGTGTGTGTGTGTGTGTGTGTGTGTGTGTGTGTGTGTGTGTGTGTGTGTGTGTGTGTGTGTGTGTGTGTGTGTGGTGGGGGGTATCATTTGATCTTCAGGAAATGTAGCTCACTTGAAACGTTAGCTTCTTGTATTACAAATATAGAGAAAAAGGACTTGGCACAAGAATGAACTTTGAATGTGATCGGCTAGATGAATTACTGAGAACAGACACTAGTTTTGAAGTGTAAAATTACTTAACTGGGACACACTTTTAATGAAGTCAGACCTAACCTTAGAAAATGCTGAGATATATACAAAATTAGTGATGTTACTAATACATAGTTTATATAATTGACTGAATAACTTGGAGCATATAAGGAAATGAGTCCAAACTATAGAGATCACATTGTAACATTCATGTGTGAAAAAGAACCATGAGTTGCACAGAAGTATAGAACAATTGAAAATCAAGCATTGCACATAGTATGTAAAGTATTCAACATTTAATTGGTTTTCTAGATAATATGACAGAATAATTTTACACAAATGTTAAATTTAAAGTTCAAAATGTATATATTTTCCACAATATGAAAAGATGGTTGTTACCGTGAATAAAGTAAAAAATGTGAAAAGTAGAGAATGCAGTAGACCAATTGGATAATCTGCTTGGTAAAAAAAAGTTCAGAATTAATGGTACCAAAATTAAATTGGACATGGGTGCAAGGTGTTATATGCAGTGTTTTTTTGAAGCACTCAAGGTGAAGGTCACTGAAAGGAAAGCAGAATTCGCATTAACGTAAT
This sequence comes from Protopterus annectens, assembly GCF_019279795.1. NCBI lineage: Eukaryota > Metazoa > Chordata > Ceratodontiformes > Protopteridae > Protopterus > Protopterus annectens. Next base: position 673,101,500 of record NC_056751.1, on the reverse strand, counting down.
CAGGGCACCAAGTGAAACCATCTGATGAAAAAACAGTTGACAGGAATATAAAAATTGTGTATTTTGCTGGGTGGCTCAAAGGAGAAGAATCAGCAACTTGTTTGGGCTGCTTTGTGAAAACATTGTGGTTTTCATTACTGTGAAGAAGGTAAATATTTTCTTTGGAGGAGGATCAAGTGGAGGGCAGAAGTGAGGGAGATGTTCTTATTTTTTAATTTTTTTCTGGTATTTTCTGTTTTAACTCTTTTATAAAAATGCATACTGGAACTGATTTGTAGAGAACTTTGAACTGCAGGTAGTTCAAAATTTATTGTAGGGAACTTTGAACTGCGGGTAGTTAAATTTATGACGTTGTCTAGAAACAATACCTCTTCAAGTTAGAATTTGGAGTTCATCCTGATTTTGGAATTTTATTTAATGTATGTTTATCAGGAGGATGGTAGTTCAGTAGTTTAGTTTTACTAATTGCGGTTTCTAAAAGGGTTATTCTGATGGATAGTATTCATGGGTGTATAGCTTTAAAGTGTCTGCTTGTTCATGCTCGTAATTTAGATATCTGCTACCAGACTTGGTGTTTCAAAATGTAGAAACTTGTATGATTAAAGAAAAGAAGCTGCTTAGCAAGCCTTTTGTATTAATGTATTTTATTCCTTTTCACAGCAAACCCAATGTTATTTATCAGCCAGCAGAAAGAGCAACAAATGTAAGTGTTTTTTTTTTTTTTTTGTGATTTCACATGATTTAGGGTAATTGCAAGCATGTTGTCTACAGATAGCAATTCTGAAACTAGTGCCTTTACATACCAAAAAATCTGGGGTTCCTTCATCCTTGTGAGCTCTGCCTCTGCTTTTATTCACTAGAAGGAGTTTAGAAAATGTGGCATTTTAATGAACTGTTCAGGAAAATTTATCAAATTCCAAGAAGTTATTCATTCAAATTGCAACCCTTGTTCCAAGGAAAATTTCTGAAGAAGGCAATGTGAAGTGATCTTTTATTTCTGGATGGTTAATGCTGTGTGTTGGACACTGCAGACTACCCTACTAGGCTTTAGCTCCAGCTGTTACAACTGCTGTTGTATAGGTCTATGGTTAAACCAGTGATGGCTTCTTTTGATTTTTAGATTTCCTGTACTAGATCCTAACTGGTACCACCTAAATTACATCTCTTCCATGATTAAGAAGGTAATTTGGAATATATTGGGCCCCATATATGGTGGATATAAAAAGTTTACAGACTCCTGTTAAAATGCCAGGTTTTTGTGATATAAAAAATGAGACCGCAATAAATCATTTCAAAACTTTTCCCACCTTTAATATGACCTATAACCTGTACAATTCAATTGAAAAACAAATCTGTTAGTGGAAAAAAAAAATGCACAATACGCTGGTTGCATAAGTGTGCACACCCTTAAACTAATACTTTGTTGAAGGACCTTTTGATTAAATTACAGCATTCGGTCTTCTTGAGTGCACACCTGCCATCAATTAGAGATACTCTAACTCCAAACAAAGTGCAGCTGTCTTAGTAGGATTTTCCTGACATTTACTGAGTTGCCTGTTACAGCAAAAGCCATGGTTCACAGGGAGCTTACAAAGCATCAAAGGGATCTCATTATTGAAAGATATCAGTTAGGAGAAGGGTACGAAAAAATTTCCACAACATTGGATATACCATGGAACACAGCGAAAACAGTCATCAACAAGTGGCAAAAATGTGACAACAGTGACGTTGCAAAGAACTGGATATCCCTCCAAAATTGATGGAATGACAAGATGAAAACTGGTCAGGGAGGCTGTCGAGAGACCTACAGTAACACAGAAGGAGCTGCAGGAATTTCTGGCAAGTGCTGGTTGTGTACTACATGTGACAATATCCCGTATTCTCCATATGTCTGGCTTATGGGGTATGGTTGCAAGACTGAAGCCTTTTCTTACACAGAAAAACATCCAGGCCCAGCAAATATTTGCAGAACAATACGTCAGGTCTCCCAAAAGCATGTGGGAAAATGTGTTATGGTCTGATGAGACCAAGTTTGAACTTTTTGGCCACAATTCCAAAAGGTATGTTTGGCTCAAAAACAACACTTCTCATCACCAAAAGAACACCATCCCCACATTGAAGCATGGTGGTGGCAGTATCATGCTTTGAGGTTGCTTTTCTTCAGCTGGAACTGAGGCTTTAGTCAAGCTGGAGGGAATTAACAGTTCCAAATACCAGTCACTTTTGGCCCAAAACCTTCAAGCATCTGCCTGAAAGATGGAGGAATTTCACCTTTCAACGTGACAATGACCCCAAGAGTACATCCAAATCAACAAAAAAGAGTGGCTTCACAAGAAGAAAATTTAAAGTTTTGGAATAGCCCAGCCAGAGCTCAGACTTAAATCCAATAGAAAATCTGTGGGGTGACCTGTAGAAGGCTGTGTGCACAAGAGATGCCCTCGCAATCTGACAGATTTGGAGTGCTTTTGCAAGGAAGACTCTGCAAATATTGCCAAGTCAAGATGTGCAATGCTAATAGACTCCTACCCAAGAAGACTGAGTACTGTAGTTAAATCAAAAGGTGCTTCAACAAAGTATTGTACATTTTTTTATTTTTTTATATTTTTCCCTGTAATAGATTTTGTTTTCAATTGAATTGTACAAGTTATTGGTCACATTAAAGGTGGGAAAAGTTTTGAAATTATTTATCGTGGTCTTGTTTTTTTAGATCACAAAAACCTGGCATTTTGACAGTGGTGTGTAAACTTTTTATATCTACTGTATATTTAGTTTGTTCTAACGTTATGCTGTTTTTCTTGTGCAACTTATGTATTGTCCAAGAGACACTACCTGGCTATTTGTCTTGCTGCTAAGGATTTAAGACTGCTAAAGAAGTCCAGCAAGCAAAGGCTTGCTTTCTTTGTACAATATGTGCAAAGTGTATGATTAGTTAACCCATCTGGTCATACCGGTTTGTACACTGTCCTAATACTAGTGATGGTTTTTCCACTTAGTCTGAAGAAGTCTAACAGTATCCCTCGAATAGGCGTTAATGCTACTAAACATGGCCATGAGTGCTAAGATAACTAGAATAGCTTTTCAAATTAAATTGGACTGAAAGCATTTATAATTGTTTAGAGAATTAAGACTGCTGCTCTCATAGTTTGTGATTTGAATTTACAGAATGTCTCCATTTAACAAGGTATGTTCTTCATATGGATCACTTTGGTAGTAGTATTAATGGTGTATGGGAAATAGCCGCAAGTGGCATTCTCCATCGATGCAAAAACCTAACTGCATCCTTCATGTGCAGTGCAGACAGCTGGTGCCACCTTTGGTTCTGTTTTGCTACAGGAGTTAGCTGTTTTGGTGAAAGTCCATGGTTGCTTGATCTTGTTTCCAAACCCAGTGCTCCATTTTGCAGGAGTCTTTGAAAGTTAAACGCTGCATTAAAGAAGTTTTTTTTATTGATTACTGTTTTTTTCTAGTGTAGCATTTCCTCATGAACAATTCCTGAGGAAACCATTGCAAGCTTTGCAAGTCTGAAAAGCTGTTGTAATTGTCACACTGTTCATAAGCATTAGCAGTCTGTTTGTGCTTGATTACAGAGCCCCATCTCAAGGTAAACTGCCATCAAATTTGTGCAGATTTCATTTGTAAAAACACACAAAGGAAGGCCTCTTAATGTACCTGGTAAAGGCAAAAACGCTGTAAGGTCTCATGCAGGTTTGAGTTAAAATAGCCATTCATTGAAATTGGGAGAAAACTGCTCTTCCAATAAGTCATAAAAAACGTAGGTGTAACATTTTTCAGGATGGCAAGACGTGAAAGATCAGATTAGGGAAAAGAAGTTTGCTTCTCTGGTTTCTAATAGGCTTTAGAATGCTAAACCCATGTGATTTCCAGCCCCTGTGTCCGTGCCTGTTTTGGCTACTGGCCTCAGTCCCTTTGAAGGTCAATATGTTAGTGGCTTTGTACATGTTCTCATGGGCCTCTTTCCAGATGTCATACACTTTGTGGAAGTGAATGCCACTTTTCTCAAAGCAGCTGACCCCACTTTTGCATATTAATAACAACTCCAGCTGGTAAAGAAAGGCATGGCTCTCCTGACTCTGGTAGTGCATGATAGGTGACTTTGGGACAGAGTGGAGTCGGTCAGTCCTTTGTGGAAAAACATTGGTATAATGGCACCAAACGTAGACATACAAGTAGTGCACATCCACCATGTTTGAGGTTTTACAGGCCCTGACTAACACAGCAAGGCTTTGCAAGATTTTTTGAAGACAGAAAATCTTTTTGCAGCGTGGAAGAGCTTGCAGCAGGTCCCCATTTAGCCCATCTCTTTGGGCTTTCAGCCAAGTAAATGGAAAGCAGGTTTGTAAGATTTTCACTGAAGACGAGGAAGGTTTAGAATGTACTACTCTCATTACTCCCCCACCCCCAATACAGTTCAGATGATATAGGGAGCTAGTGAGACCCAAAATGTGATGAGCCGGACGTTTTAAATGTGATTCCATGAAGTATCAGATATAAACAACTTATCTGGACTTGCTGGATATAGATGAGCTCATTCCTACCACTGTTTCTCCAATGTCTGATGCCTTTGAAGACGCCTTTGAGTAGGTATGTTTGAGCCGGTCTCAAAAGTACTAAAGAAACTGAATACACAGACTTCATAGTACCTTTTACAAGATTCTGATAGTAAACCTGACAGTGGTTTACTTAGGTGTGAACAAGATCTCCAGATTGGCTTCTGACTAGATGATAGAGAGACGATAAGTTGGGTAGAGAAGTATACATGTTTTCCTCTCTCACTTTCTGTGCCATTAAATTGACAGGTGCTTGTGGTAAAGTATTTGGGAACAATCCTGAAGCAACTGAGAAGATTGCCTTAAAGTAGGGGTGAAGCACTGAGACTTTGTCTTTTGGTTGGCTCGGCCAGTGGTGAAAGTTAATACGTATCATATGGGGACATTGTGATAGACACAGAATCTAAGGTAGGAGATATGGATTATCAGAAGACATGCTTGGCTAAGATGCACACACATGAGTAAACGCAGCCAATACACTCTGATGACCAGCTCTGCATGCATGGGAGTTACTTTTGCCCAGCATTGAGTATTCCAAGAAAACCCAGCAATATAGCAGATCCTTTCAGCAGTCTAAGGGCAGCATCCATGAATGGAAGCTGAACAAAAGCAATCAACATCAGGTTTACATATGACAATGTTTGATCTATTGTGAACCAATGAAATAACGTGATTTCATGTTATACATTTGCATAACTGTGTTTTCACAAAATCCCTTTGTTGGACATTTGCATGTGTATTTATGCTATCCTTATAGTGCTTGTTTTCATTTTTTTTTTTTTTTTTTACATGTATACTGTCAGACAGATGTTCGTTTGTTGTATATACTATACTTTTTGGAGGAGCATTTCTCTGGCTCCCATTAAAAAGGGCTTTGTTGAGCTCAGTCTGACTGTCCCAGTTTACAAATGAATACATTAATAATGCCAAAAATGTAGGAGTTCGAGAAATGGACTTGCTGACCTCTGCATGCATCCATAAACTGAGGCATGCACGAGGTTGCTGTGAAGAAATTGCATGATGAGAAGATGCTTTTTTCTCTGCCGTGGAGCACCATATTTCCCATATTCACAAACTCAACCAAGAGAACTTGAGTTCTACAGAAAGCGAGAACATGTACCAAGAAGATTCCCTTGTCTCCTTTCTTGCAAGATAATATTGGATGTTCTTCCATATCACTGCTGCAGTATTCTTTAAGGGATCTCCTGCCAAGAATAGCGAACATCTAGACAGTATACCATAGCCTTTAGATTTTATGGGCACCATACGGCGCACTTGTGCTGCTCACGTAAGGCATAGGGCAGTAAAGGTGATGTATGGATGCAAACACTTTACCACTAGTCCAAACACTATATTGTTGAACATCAGTCTGAACGCCTTTCTGCCATGCTGATTACCAAGCTGTTTTCAGATAAGTTCCAGTTTCTTTGCTTTTTTTCTTTATTGTATTGCACTTGTGTTCATGTCATCCCAGAAGGGAGATGTCAGCATGGGAAGCAGATTCCCCATAAAGACTGTCACATCAAGTGTTGGGCATTTCCCGCGACCATATGCAGTGCTCCATCTGTGAGGTGTTTGTCCCTAGGACCTTTCGTAATCACGTCTTGCTTATCCACATATTTTGAGAACCCCTTACTTAAGCTGTTGACCCAGGGTAGTATGCCGGAATCCTCCCATCTCAAGGGTCAGCCATCTGCCAAGAAAGTGGACAGAAAGCTTAGGCCTGATCCAGTTGCTGTCCCGACTCCCCCAGGTCTTTCTGTAGAAGCTAAGGAAGGCCCTGAAGACCATTGCTGTGACCCTGTTGGAGGCCAGCATGGATCAGAATTTTCACATGTACTTGGAGGCTTTTCTGACATCCTTTCCTTGAGGGGAACACTCTATTCCTGAGGGGCCAGGAGAGATTCTTCAGAGTTTGGTAAGGGAAGAGATTCCATCTATGATTATCAAATCTCACCAAGGGTCTGGACCACTGATATTCTTTCTGGTGAATGTCCCACCCAAGAAAAAAACAAACACATTATTTCTGTTAAAGATCCCAAACGCGAATGGCAGAATTTTGCTCAGTACTTTAATGGCCTTGAAGACTCCTCAAGAGGTAACTGTTCAAGCTCCTCTCTGGTCATCCACCCCTGTATAAGAGGCCTAGGGAATTGGATTCCTTTTGACTTTGGTTCCAAGGAAGGGGATTCTTTGAGCCCAGACACCCCTTGGAAGAATTATCCTTTGGGGATACTGTTACTCGTATGATGGAGTACTTCAAATGGAATTTCCCCCAGGTCTCTGGCATTCAGAAAAGATGAGCTTTTACAGATGGAGTCTCCTAAGCCAGCTGCAGTTTCTTTTGCTAACCCGTTTTGGATACCTTTTCTGCTGCCTCTATAGCTCCTGATTTTTAACTCCCAGTTCCTAAGAAACCTGACTCTTCCTACAAGGTGCATGAGGATTGCAAACTTTTGCACAGGTGCCTTTCTGATGATCCTTCAGGGGTTTCATTTTCATTTCTGTGGCTACACTTCCCAGATCACCCGTCTCTCTCCATAAAATGCAGCTGTGATGCTGCTGATGACTTTTCCAGGGCTGCTGCTTTTGGCTCAGTGATAAGGTGCTATGCTTGGCTATGACTACAGGCTTTACCTGATATTAAAGCTAAGTTTATGGATGTCCCTCGGGATAATAACCTGTTTTGGGACCACCACTGATTACCTGTTTTTTCAGGATAAGGGTAAGGCCTTACAGGAAATCAAACATTTTTGTCTCTCTTGTCCCCAAATTCCAGAGCAGTTACCCTTCTATATCCTCCTTTGTCTGCCGACAGATTCGCCCACCTCTTAAGAGTTAAGAAGGGATCTAGGCATATTCTTCCTGTTAAATTGACTTGTACTCCATCTCTAAAGCCTTCCTTTCAAGACAAACCTGTGTTTGGCATTTGGCCTCCTCTTCCCCTCAGCTAGGACCCAGTCTTTCCCACCTTTGTGTCCCTTCCAAATCGGTATTGGAAAACCTCTGATTCCTGTTCGCCATCTATAATTTGTCAGGGGTATTTTTATGGTTTGGAATTCCACAGCCACCTCTGGAGCAGCTTCTTCATTTTCAAGAGGTTTTGCAGTCCCTTTTGGATCAGGGCACCATTCAGCCTGTTCCACTCTCCCAACTGGGAAAGGAGGTTTTACCCCAGAGTGTTTCAGTGTTTCTGGTTACTCAGAAGGAGAGTCCTTGAAGACACATTCTGGGTCTTTCTCTGCTCAACACCTTTCTCAAAATCCCTTCTTTCTGAACATTGTCTCTTGGACCTCATTTCCTTTTCTTATTCCCCAGGCCCTCTTGATTTCCCTGGACCTCAAGGATGCCTACCTTCACATCCCCATTCATCCTGTGTTCATGAAATTTTTTCTGTTTCTTCCTCTCATTTTCAGTTCTCTGCTTTGTCCTTTGGCCTTTGAAGTGCTCCAAGGGTATTTCCTGTCATTGTCTTTTGCAGACTTCAAAGGATACAGATTTCCCATCTGGATGACCTGTTCATTCAGTCTCCCTCTACAGAACATCTGCTGCTTGGTCTCTCCACTTTACCACTTGTCTCTTCAAATTCTTGGGTTCACCATAAACTTCAAGAAATCTGTTCAGATGCCCTCCCAGGTTCATATTTTCCAGGGGTTCCAGCTTCAGACTTTCTGTATTAGCTTCACTTCCTGCTCCAAAGATTTAGTTTCTGAGAGCCTTTTTCCAGTTTCTCCATCTGTCCTGTATTAAGGGCAGGGATATTCTTCAGCTTCTTTTGAATTATGGCCTTAACTATTCACATGCTTTCTCTCACCAGACTGCATGTGAGGAAGCTACAGTGGTACCTCAAATCAGTGTGGCTTCAACATTGCCACCCTGTGGAGTCCCCTATTGCTCTTTGTTGTTTCAAATTAAAGTTTCAGAGGTGGGTTCAACAACTCTCTCCCTTCCAGCCTACAGTTCTGTCTCAAGAACTGCACACAGATGCCACAGACTTGGAATGGGGGACCTCTTGTAGAGAACAATCTAGTGGCAGACTCATTGAGCAGGTCCAGCACACAGGCACATGAATAGATGCTTCACAGAGATGTGTTTCTGGACATTGTTCATCAGTGAGGTATTCCTCAAGCAGATCTTCTTGCCTGTACAGACAACTTTCTCTTTTGTCTTCCCGAGTACCAAGTCATCTGGCTTGACAGGTGGATGCCCTGTCTTTTCCATAGGTGGAAATGTTTCTTTTTGCCCCCTCCCCTTTTTCTTGCCTCCAGTTGTGCATAAAATAAGATTTGAGTTTTCCAAAGTCTTGCTGGTAGCTCCCCTTTGACCCAGACAGCATTGGTTCTCCCTTCTTTATCACTAGGTCAGGGGCCAACACCATAAATTACCTCACTTAGTGGATCTTCTCACACAAGAGAAGGGCTCTTATCCATCCTGCATTTTTTTTTCCTGAGGATGCCTCTAATGTTTTGAAGGAGACCTTGAAATCTAATGCAGCTATGTCATACCTGTCAAAATAGATCCCCTTTTATAGGTTCATAGGGAATTACAAGGCTAACAGCTTAAGACCCCTTACAAGCCTAGCCAATATAACCGGATTTTTTACCTAATGTTTGGTCCCTAGCAGCAAATGGATGGCATAGGTTTGTACCTAGGAGATGCTAGGTGCTGTAGATAGGGGAGAGTTAAGGGATAGGGCTTTTAGTCTGTCCACACAGGACATGTTAACACTCTAGTTTCTTTGTGAGGAACCTCTGAGTTTTCAGGAGTATTCGACTTCCCAAATTATGATAATGCATTTTTTTCACATTTACTTTTAGACCATGGCTCTGGCACCAATCATTTGTCTGATTTAGATCCTCCTAAAGGATATTTGCATCAATGAGTGATTCCAGGATTGCCCACAGCTTGCAGTCATCTGAAGACTGTCATCCAGAGGCATTCCTCATTAGCCTTTACTTCAGAGAAATGTATTCCAAACAGGAGTGGTTGGTCCCAGCAGTGAGCCCTGTGGCACACCACTATTAATGGGCCTCTTGCTGGATCTGGATTCACCCACTTTAAAAACTTGTGTCCTGTCTGGTAATGTAGCGATTTATGCCCAGATGTTAATCGTGTTTCACTGTTGCAGTCATTACACTTGGGTTATCCTACTGGCAGGCTACCTGCAGTCTGCCTGAATTCCAAAGTCCTGGTCCGGCATCGGTTGCGGTCGCCTCTTCCCTGACGTCAGTGCACCAGGGGTATATAAGATGCAGCAGATGCCATTTTCTTCAGACTTTCTTGCCGCACGGTGCCTGAAGCAAAAGCAGTTCGCAAGTGCCGGTCGGCCAACTCCTGAGATTTTTGAAATTTAATTTCAGATCCGAAGTCTTCATTAAAGCGAAGTACCCCATTGGGGAAATTTTTCTTGCTCCAGACCGATGTCAGTAAAAGTTAACAATTGTATTTCTTGTGGGAAGCAAATACCTCATAAGGATTTTCATTCTTACTGTATTCCTTGCCTAGGCCCTGACCACGACGTTGCTTGTTGTCTGTTTTGTGCTAGATTCAACCAATGCGCTATTAAGCATCAGTTCGATTTTGCTTTACATTACTTTGGCCGAAGGTTTAACTGCATAATGCCATCAGAACAACTGACTACCGGAGTTCATAAAAAGGACAAAGAAAAGGACAGGCATCCGAGGTCCAAAACCGACAGCCTCTTCTAGGCCAGTCGCCAGTTCTCAGTGAGGCGCTTTCGCAGCCCCTGACACCTGCTACGTCAGAGCCACAGGCCACCTCCGACTCCCACATGGAGACAACTAGGCCTCTGGAAACTCAAGATATTAGGCCTACAGAAAACTATTCCCTCAGATGGGTCCAGAGCCGCTGAGCAGGCATTTGCTTCCGAGGGTGTTTTCAGACCTACACAGCTTACTGTCAAGACCTCTTCAGCAGCCAAGGCAAAGTCTAAAACACCTTTAAAGACAAAGAAACAAGTACAGCATTCTCCTGGACAGTCATCCATGCCAAAGAAACAGATGCTTAAAATGTCTAGGGACCTAATTACTTTGATCAGGGGTTCCCATCCCCCTCCTGATAAAAGGCCTAGGCAAGACACTGACTATGACTCCTCTGACCAGGTTTCTCTTTCTTCTGATTCCTCTTCAGAACGGGGATATTCTCTTCCTCCCTATGAGGACGCTGACACTGAAGAATCTATCCCTTCAGCCTCTCCTCCTGAGGACTACTCTTTTGGGGAAACCCTGCACACGGATTATTCAGAATCCAAGAAAAGGCTCAGAGACTCTTATTGCCTCAGCACAGGCCCCTTGCTATCCCCCCTGTACTAGGTATTGTTGATGTATTTTCTGCATCAAGTTTGTCTTCTGATTCTTTACCCCCTGCACTGCACCAGTTAAGCCAGATAGGTACTATAGGGTCCCAGATTCTCATAAATTTCCTTATAAAAACCCTGCTGCTGATCCAGAAACAATTTCTCAGGGTCCCAAAGGGGTCAAGGCTTCCACTGCAAAAAAACCCTGTTCCCTTTGATAGGGATTCTAGAGCACTGGACAGATGGGGGAAAAAAGTTAACACCTCTGCTACTTTAGCTGTAAGGGCTTTAAACTGCCAGATGTTCATCGTGTTACACTGCTGCAGTTATTGCACTTGGGTTATCCTGCCATCAGATGGTCCCGCAGTCGGCCAGAGATCCAAAGTCTTGGTCCGGTGTTGGTTGCTTTCTCCTCTTCCCTGACGTCAGTGCGCCAGGGGGTATACAAGATGCATCCTACACTATTTTCTTCAGTCTTTCTTGCCGCGCGGTGCCCGAAGCGGAAGCAGTTTGCAAGTGCCGGTCGGCCGACTCCTGAGATTTTTCGAAGTTGAATTTCAGATCCGAAGTCTTCAATAAAGCTAACTACCTCGTTGGGGAAAATTTTTTGTTGCCTCAGACCAATGTCAGAAAAAGTTAATAATTGTATTTCTTGTGGAAAGCAAATACCTCATAAGGACTTCCACTCTTACTGTATTCCATGCCTAGGCCCTGATCACGACGTCACTAGTTGTCAGTTTTGTGCTAGATTTAACAAACGCACTATAAAAAGACGTTTTGATTTTGCTTTGCACTACTTTGGCCGAAGGTTTAATTATACCATGCCGTCGGATCAATCGATGACGTCAGTACCGAAAAAACGCAGAGACAAGGATAGACAGGCATCCGAGGTCCAAAACAGACGACAAAACCTCTTCTAGGCCAGTTGCCGGTTCGCCAGTTCTCAGTGAGGCGCTTTCGCAGCCCCCAACACCCGCTACCTCAGAGCCACAGGCCGCTTCCGACTCCCACGTGGACACAGCTAGGCCTTTGGAAACTCAAGGTATTGGGCCTACGGAAACTAATCCCTCAGATTGGTTCGGAGCTGCTGAGCAGGCATCGGCTTCTGAGGGTGTTTTCAGACCTTCACAACTTACCATTAAAACAACAGCCAAGACAAAGGTACCTTTAAAGACAAAGAAACAAGTACAGCATTCTCCTGGACAGTCCTCCATGCCTAAGAAACAGATGCTTAAAATGGCCGAAGACCTCGTTACTCTAATCAGGGGTTCCCATCCCCCTCATGAGAAAAGGCCTAGGCAGGATACAGACTGATTCCTCTGATCAAGTTTCCATTTTCTCTGATTCCTCTTCAGACCAGGGATACTCTCTACCCTCCTATGAGGATTCTGATGCTGAAGAATCTATCCCTTCAGCCTCTCCTCCTGAGGATTATTCTTTTGGGGGAACTTTACATACCACGAGGGAGCATTTCCATTGGGAAAGTCAGGATTACTCAGAATCCAAGAAAAGGCTCAGGGATTTCCTTTTATTACCTCAGCACAGGCTGCTGGCTATTCTGCCTGTGCTAGACATTGTGGATGATGTGTTCTCTGAATCCAGCTTATCTCCTGATTCTTTGCCCCCTGCTCCAGCCAAGCCAGACAGGTACTGTAGAGTCCCTGATTCTCACAAGTTTCTTTACAAAAACCCTTCTGCTGATCCAGAAACTATTTCCAAGGGTCCAAAAGGGGTTAAGGCTTCCATTGCAAAAAATCCAGTACCCTCTGACAGATTCCAGAGCTTTGGATAGATGGGGGAAGAAAGTATACACTTCTGCAGCTTTAGCAGTAAGAGCTTTAAATTGCCAGTTTCACATTAAGTACCAACAATATTTAATGGCTCAGTTAAAACAGAAAATGCTTGCAAGCTCAGAAGCTCCTGATTGTAAAGAAATGCAGGATTTATTGCATGCAGTTGAACAGGTGGGAAAACATACTCTGCAGTGTGGTCTTGATTCTTTAGAGGCCTCTTGTAGAGCCGCAGTTACAGGTTCTGTGATTCGAAGACATGCTTAAGGCAAAATTATTGGATGCTCCTTTACAGCATGATACCTTGTTTGGTGTTAAGGCAGAAGAGGTGTTAAAGAAAATGGAGGATAAAGCTAAATCTATGCAAACAGTCAAGGATTTCTTACAGGTACAGCCATCTCGGTTTAGCAGAAATTGGCCAACAAAGAATTTGTCCTTTCCAGTGACAGGCCACAGAGAGGCAGATACAGACGCCCAATAGGCAGATCTCAACCCCAAGGCTCAGACAAACGACAGTGGGGCACCTCAACCCCAAAAGGAGGTGAGGACAAGACTCAATCTTACAGGAAACAGTCCCAATGACTTTCCCCTTTGTATGCCAAGCACGTCCCTTTTGGAAGCCCCCTTAGGGGGGAAACTAGCACTTTTTTCTCAAAACTGGCAAACAATCACCCAAGACAAATGGGTTCTGAATGTTGTGTGTCAAGGTTACAGGTTCCACTTTCTTACTTTACCAAGGCTAAAAGGAATGCCAGACCTGCCACAAAATCAATGGGCAGAGGCACAAAAACAAATTTCAGCCCTCATGGACATGAGTTATTCAGAAAGTACCACAACAGGAACAAGGACAAGGATTTTACTCAAGACTCTTCCTGGTCCCCAGAAGGGACAAGGCCTGGAGGACCCATACTAGACCTTTCAATTCTGAATACTTACCTGGATATTCCAAAATTCAGAATGTTAAAATTACAGCAGCTTCTACCCATGCTGGGCAAGAAGGCTTGGCTTGTTGCTCTGGACCTCAGAGGCATACCTGCATGTCCCTGTCGGACAAAATTTGCAGAAGATACCTCTGATTCAAAGCTGGTACAATGCACTACCAATTCTCTGCACTGACCTTTGGCTTATCTACTGCGCCCAGGGTCTTCACAAAAGTGCCTGGCACCAGTAATTGCATTTTGCAGACAAAGAGGAATTCAAATATATCCATACCTGGATGACTGCCTCATTCAAGCAGAGACAAAGGACATTCTTCTACAGCATCTGGCATTTGTAAAAAGGTTGCTAATTTCTCTAGGGTACACAGTAAATGAAAAGAAGTCAAAACTAGTGCCCTCGCAACAGATTATATTCCTGGGTGCCAGCTTAAATACAACGGCCCAGATGGCTTAACTCACACCAGACAAACAAGTTCAACTAACTCAGTATTTTCAATTACTGGCAAAAAAGTCCCATCTCCCTGCAAGAAAAATTCTGCAGGCCCTGGGATTCATGGCATCCTGCATTCTACTAATACCATATGCCAGACTGCATATGAGGAAATTACAATGGTGCCTAAAGAGTGTTTGGACTCAACACTCACAGTTTAGAAGCAGTAATACCAATGATTCCCTGCCTACAACAGGAGTTTCGATGGTGGGCACAGGCATGTCACCTAAACAAGGGCCAGCCTTTTACCCAACCCACAGCCAGGCAAACTCTAACAGATGCTTCGGATTACGCCTGGGGAGCACACATGGCAGGAAAATGCATTCAGGGCAAGTGGACCACAGACCAGATGCATCTTCACATCAATCGAAAAGAGATGTTGGCTGTTCAGAATGCCCTAACAGCTTTCAAGGACCTTCTGCATCCAGGACAATTATTAATAAAGACAGACAACACCACAGTAATGTGGTACATAAACAAGCAAGGGGGCACTCATTCTTATCTCCTATGCAGGCAAGCCATGACCTTGTGGAACACAGCTCTAACATATCAAGTTCACCTGCAAGCACAATTCCTGTCGGGAAAGAAAAATACTCTGGCAGACTATCTAAGCAGAAATATCATGGACCCTCACGAATGGAAATTGAATCCACAAATCTTCAGCATGGTAACGCAAAAATGGGGATGCCCAGACATAGATCTTTTTGCCTCCCTACTGAATTGCCAACTACAAAAATTCTGCACAAGGACTTATCACAAACAAGCATGGAAAGTGGGCACTCTCTTGTTCAGCTGGAAAAACCTAAAAGTTTATGCCTTCCTGCCACTGCCTCTCCTTTCAAAGGCACTCCTAAAAGCCAGACAAGAAAAACCACAGATGATCCTGATTGCTCCAGACTGGCCATGCCAGCACTGGTACCCTATCTTAAGGAACTTAGCTCAAGGACCACCATGGATTTTGCCTCAAATTCCACACCTTCTGACTCAACAAAACAATCAGATCCTGCACGGTCAGCTCAAAACCCTAAACCTAGCTGCATGGCAGATACATTAGCCAAACAGGCAACACTCCTCTCTAAAGCTGTTATGGATGTCATTTTGGAGGCCAGGAGGCCTAGCACCAGGAAAGCATACTCAGAAAAATGGAAGAGATTCTGCGCCTGGAGCCAGGCTCAAAACCTTGACCCTCTTGTTCCAAACATTCCTCAGATTTTACACTACTTAACTGAGATGCTGGACAGAGGCCTATCCTTCTCATCAATTAAGATCCACGCCTCTGCCATTTCAGCACATTACAACACGGATCCTCCTTTATTCTGTCATCCCTTGCTAAAGTAGTACCTCAGGGGCTAAAAACATAAGACCACCCCAGAGAGCACGAACACCGACTTGGGACCTCAATTTCGTTTTGGAAAAACTGACCCTACCACCTTTTGAGCTAGCCAACACAGCCGATCTAAAATTTTTATCATGGAAAACAGCTTTGCTCCTGGCAGTAACTTCAGCATGAAGATTCTCAGAGCTACAGGCATTAATGGCAGTGGAACCTTTTATAAATTTTCATCAGGACAGGGTTTCTTTAAGGACAAACTCTACCTTTATGCCAAAGGTGATATCTAGTGTGGCTCTTAACCAAACCATCCATTTGCCAACTTTTTATCCAAACCCCCAGAATAAAGAGGAGAAACTTCTGCATTCTTTGGACATACACAGGCAGCTACGCTTCTACTTGGACAAAACAAAAGCTTTCAGGAAAACTGAGCAACTGTGTTTGTAGCATATGCTGCAGGATCACAGGGCGAGGCTATCTCAAAGCAGACTATATCCAAATGGATAGGACACTCTATTAGTTACTGCTGCACACAGCATGGAAAATCAGTCCCAAATACCATTAGGCCACATTCCACCAGGGCAACAGCCACTTCAACAGCCTTTCTCAGAGGAGTACCTACCAAGGAAATTTTGGAGGCTGCAACTTGGAGTTCAGTGCACACCTTTACCAAGCATTACCACCTGCCTCTTTACTCTAAATCCAGTTAAGGGATTTGCCACTGCAGTTCTGCAGGGCCTCATAGCCAATCCACCCAACCTAAGCTTTGGGATTCTACCCAAGTGTAATGACTGCAGCAGTGTAACACGAACATAGTGCAGTTTTGTACCTACCATAAATGTAGATGTTTGAGTGTTTACACTGCTGCAGTCCAGGTTACCCTCCCTCCATCCCCTCTGAATTAGCTGGTCTTATCTATACCTTTCTATCCTATACAACCTTTGTGGTGTATTTGCTTGTAACCGAAGATATTGTTTTTATTTTATATGTATATTTTTATTAGCAATATCTATTGCCTACCTATTGGGGGCAGCTGACATCTGGGGCAAGAAAAACTGAAGAAAATGGCGTCGGATGCATCTTATATACCCCTGGCGCACAGACGTCGGGGAAGAAGTGACAGCAACCGACGCCTGACCAAGACTTTGGAACTCTGGCCGACTGCGGGACCGCCTGGCGGCAGGATAACCCAAGTGTAATGACTGCAGCAGTGTGAACACTCCAACATCTACATTTATGGTAGGTACAAAACTGTACTTTTCACATGCTTAAATATCAGAAAATGCTTACAAGCTCTGAATGTCCTGAAAACAAGGAAATGCAGGATTTATTGAATGCAGCTGAACAAGTGGGAAAGCATACTTTGCAATGTGGTTTTGATTCATTAGAGGCTTCTTGCAGAACCGCAATTACAGGTTCTGTAATTCGAAGGCATGCTTGGTTAAAAGAACAGAGTTTACCTGATCATATTAAAGCAAAATTATTGGATGCTCCATTACAGCATGATACTTTGTTTGGTGTTAAGGCAGAAGAGGTATTAAAGAAAATGGAGGATAAAGCAAAATCAGTGCAGACAGTAAAGGATTTTTTACAGGTTCAGCCACCCAGATTTAGCAGGAACTGGCCTTCTAAAAATTGGTCCTTTCCAGTGTCAGACAGGCCACAAAGAGGCAGATAGAGACACCCAAGAGGCAGATCTCAGCCCCAGGGCTCATACATAGTTTCATAGTTTAGTACTAGGCTATCTGCCCTGGGGCATTTGTAAGCCTAGCCTTAGTGATGTGGCTTTTGCCACCCCATGAAATGGTACAATAATGTACAGAATAAATTTAGAATAATGTGCCTCTGTCTAGTAGTGACACAATGAAGGTCCCCTTATGTAATAGAGTTAGTTTACTGTGCCCCTGTCTAGCAGTGACACAGATGTGACCCCTGGGGTAAACGTACGATCTCCCATCCACTCATCAAGATTTCTCTTGAAGAGAGTCAGTGAGGGGCTGTGCCTAATACGAACTGGGATCCTGTTCCAAAGCATGGGAAGCCTCTGGGTTATGAATCTATCCCTCCAGCATGTCCTATTCATACTTGTGCCGAGGTTTAAGTCTTTAGCTCTCGTGGTCCTGATGGATTTGGATTTTTTGAGGTGGAGCATGTCCATCAGATCCTGATTTGACATGGCCTTGTACGTCAGGCAGAGATCACCTCTGAGCAGGCGGTATGCTACTGAATAGAGCTGAAGTTTCTTTAGTCTGGCAGAATAAGACATATGTTGGAGACCCTTGATCCTCTTGGTGAGGTACTTTTGTGGTCTCTCCAGCTGTTGCAAATGCCGGGTGAGGTACATATGGGGCATTGTACTCAATCATGGGTCTGATGAGGGAGGAGTATAGGGGTAAACTGACATCCTTGGATCTGGATGTGAATCCCTTCATGATGAGGTGTGCAAGGTAGAATGTTTTTCTAACCACTTTGGCAACGTGGGTGTCAAATGAGAGGTCGCTGTCGACTTGGATCCCTAGGTCTCTGATTACTTTCTCCTTACTCAGTGGGTTGCTGTCTATGTGATAATTTGTGGGTACTTTGTTTTTCTCAAAGGGGATGACTATACATTTTTTGGCATTTAGTTTAAGGCCCTGACTCCGGCACCAGTTGTCCGTTTCTGTGAGGCCTTTTTGTAGGATGTATGTGTCCGCTGGTGTATCGACTGTGGCACCTAGTTTGCAGTCATCTGCGAACTTTGTCAGCCACAACCCTCCCATGTTTGCTTTAACATCTGAGAAATAAATGCCGAACAAGAGGGGTCCCAGGACAGATCCCTGTGGGACTCCACTTGTGACTGGCTTTGAGTCTGACATTGCTCCAGTGATTTTAACTTTATGGGTTCTGTCCTTTAGCCAGTTTGCAACCCATCTAGTGACATAAGGGTTTACGCTTAAGCTGTTGAGCTTATCTATGATGCCTGAGTGGGGTATTGTGTCGAAGGCCGTAGCCAAGTCCAGGTAGGCTGTATGGACTGCTTTGCCCTCATCAATGGCTCTAGTGACTGTTTCGAAAAAGTCAACCAGGTTCAAAAGGCAGGATCTGCCCTTTACAAAGCCAAACTGGGTGGGGTTAAGTGTCTGTAGGTCCCCTATGTCTCTGAGTTCCATAATGATTCTTTCCATAGCTTTGCAGACCAGGCTGGTTAAACTTATGGGGCGGTAGTTCCCAGGGTCTGTAGAGGTACCCCCTTTGTGGAGTGGGACCACTGTTGCTGTACGCCAGTGTTCAGGTACATATCCTGAAGTAAGGCTAAGGTTAAATAGCATTTTTATGTGCGGGTTTAGCTCCTCTTGGAGTTCACGTAGCACGCAACCCGGGATACCGTCAGGTCCCATTGATGCTGTGTTTTTAGCTTTGTTTAGGGTGGTTCTCACTTGGACATCCGAGATGACAGGGAGATTACATTCAGCTGGGATAAGTATTTCTTCTTTTGGGGGTGAGGGAGGGAAGAAATTTGCACTGAACCTGTCAGCCAGAATGTTGGCAATATCTGTGGATTCGGTGTATTTTTTGTTGTTGTGAACTAACTCTGAGCATATCTGAGGGTTTCCGCCCAGGTTTCTAACATAGCTGAAGAAGGCTTTGTGGTTATCTTTATTGTCCTTAGCGATTTTTCTCTCAAAGTTGGCCTTGGATGTTTTTATGAGAGAACGTAGTTTTCTGCTAATGTTGATCAGAGATGTCTTCCCTTTATGGGATTTTGCTCTGACGTGCAGTAGCTTCCTTCTTTTGTTGTACAATTTGTTAATGGCTGAGGTCCACCAGACAGGATGCTTGCCTTTGGTGGAGAGGGACTTGGATTTATTTGGGATTGCATGATCCATGCATTCTTGGAGATGTCCATAGAAAGCATTTGTGAAGGATTCGGCATTGTGGGATGTGGTATCCACTGGCACAGTGGGCTTAAAGGATACCATCTCATTCTTGAGAGTGAAGTCTGCTTTTGAGACATTTTTCACTGTGGTCTTTTGTGCTGGGGGTGGAGGTGGGATATGTATATCCAGGGTGATTAGTTTGTGGTCAGATCTCACTAGTGAGGGGCATACTTCTGGTGTGGAGCATTTTGTCCCCATGTTTGTGATGATCAGGTCTAGTATATTATCTCCCCTAGTGGGAGAGGTGACTAGTTGTTCCAGTGCATTTGAATTTATGAATTCCAGGAACCTTTGGGCTAGGGTATTAGGGCTAGAATAATGTACCCAATCTATGTTTGGGTAGTTGAAGTCTCCCAGTATGATGGTATTTTGTGATACATTCATATCCTCCAATGTCTTCAGGAAGGCTGAGTGGGGTTCCTGAGATTGGGAGGGTGGTCTGTAACATGCTACCAGTTGTGTATAGCAGTTTTGCCTATGGTTAGTTGCACCTGTATGGTCTCTGATGCTACTAACCTGGAGGTGTGGGTGTCCTTGATGAATATGGACACTCCCCCCTCCCTTTGTGGTTCGGCCCGGGTTTTGGGGCCGAAAAGCATGATACGAGGTATAGCCTGGTAGCGCTGGGGTGCTCTCAGGAGCCTTGAACCAGGTTTCAAGTTACTGCACAGACGTCAATGTTCTCCATGCTGAGGAGTGCGAGTGCCTGCATCTTGAGATTTAGACTTCTGGCGTTGAGCAGCATTACCCTTAGTTTTTTTCCATTTTTGTTTTCTAAGGAGGTGGGTTTGTCTTTTGAGCCTTGCCTAAAAAAGGCATTATGGGGGTGGCAAGAGCCTTAGCCAATATCTGGAAGCCCAGTGGTGACAGGTGTAAGCCATCTCTTGCGAAGCAGCGTGGCTTGTCCAACATGTCATCCCAGGCAGACAGACATTGGATCCCCTTAGAATGACACCAGTACTTGAGCCAATTATTAAAGCTGATCATCTTGTCTTTGTATTGTGGCATCATTCTTGGTGAGGGCAAGATGCTGCTCAGGGTCGGGGTCATACCAGCCTGGGCTACATAATCGGGGAGCTCCTCTGTCTCTTTTCATGTAGTCCAGGGAGGTACATCTCAGGTCATTCACGCCAGCATGGACAATGACGGAGTCATATTTGTACTTGCTTTGGAGTGAGTGCGTGTGTTATGTGGCGGATCCTAGCTCCCGATAGGCAGCTCACAGTCACCCTCTCCTTGTTCAGCCTGGTCAGCGGGACATCAGTGTGTCTGACTATAGTCACCTATTACTAGTGTATTAGGCATGGTGGTTGGCCTTAAGGGCTGTGATTGGTTGACACACTGATTTATTGAAGTATGTGTTGCATGTATTTTGTTTTGAGGTGGTGGATTTTTGGATGTCTGCTTTGGGGAGCCTCTGTTTTGGTAAGATGTTCTTCATCTCACATTGCTGCAGTCCTTACACTTGGGTAGTCCGCTGTCCTCGGTCGGCCCGAATATCAAAGTATAAGGCTGACGTCGGTCAAGGCGCTTTAGACTGACATCAGGACGTCAGGGTACAAATGCGCATGACCGACGTCATATCCTCAGTCTTTTTTGCCGCATGGTCCGATGCAGAAGCAGCGTTGCAAGTGCCGGTTGGCGTTCTGGAATTTTTCGAATTCGGAGTTTCAGACCGAGTCAGAGTTGGCTAAGTACCCCGTTGGGGAATATTTTAGTTTTTTCTTGCCTCAGTGGTTTACCGGATGTCAGAAAAAGTGAATAACTGTATTTCTTGTGGGAAACAGATACCGCATAGGGATTATCATACTTTGTGTATTCCTTGTTTGGGGCCTGAGCACGACGTTGTTGGGTGTCGCTTTTGTGCTAGGTTCAATAAACGCACTATTAAGCGAAGGTTAGATTGTGCCGGGTTGGTCTTCGGGAAGCGGTGCAATTATAATATGCCGTCGGATGCTCCGACGCCTGCTTCTTCGAAGAAGCGCAAAGACAAAGCAGCTAAACCCCGGTTAGAAGAGTCGTCCGAACCAGACGCCGGTTCTTTAGTGGCGTCTGTGGAACCGGTGGTTCCACCGGAGACTTCTCTGGTTTCTCAGGGGGAAACTTTGATATTGCAGGATGTGGCCTCTCAGGAGGCAGGTCAAGCTGAAGGGGCTTCTCAAGTTACTATAATCCCCTCACTTCCTAGGGTGGTTAGGCCCTCTCCTTCTGTTTCCAAGGCTTCTCCCAGAGGCAGGCCAGGTTTAGCTTCTGTTGGGGTATCTCCTAGCTCTTCAGGATCTGTGCCCAAGAAGCAAATGCTTAAAATGGCAGAAGATTTAATTACATTGATTAGAGGTTCTTTGCCCCCTCCTGATAAGAGGCCTAGGGTTGAACCAGAGTTGGGGAGTTTTGAGCAGGCTTCGGATGTGTCAGAGTCTTCGACTGAAGACTTGCAGGAGTATTCTCCTTATTCTGATTCTGATGTGGATGATTCTACTCCTTCTGCTTCTCCTCCAGAGGATTTTTCTTTTTCAGAGACTCTTCATTCCATGAGGGAGCATTTTAAGTGGGAAGGTCAGGACTTCTCTGATTCCAGGAAAAGGCTTAGGGAATTTTTGCTTTTGCCCCAGCATAGGCCTTTAGCTATTCCACCTGTTCTGGATGTTGTGGAAGATGTTTGCAGAGGCTTCACTTAATCCTGATTCTTTGCCTCCTGCTCCTGTTAAACCAGACAGGTATTACAGGGTGCCTGAGGCTCATAAATTTCTTTATAAGAGTCCTAGGGCGGACCCAGAAACTGTTAGTCAGGGACCTAAGGGTGTTAAGGTCTCTGTGGTAAAAAATCCGGTTCCTCCGGATAAAGAAGCCAGAGCTTTGGATAGATGGGGAAAGAAAGTCTATACTTCTTCCACCTTAGCTATGAGGGCTTTGAATTGCCAGTTTCACATGTTGAAATATCAAAATTATCTTCTTTCTCAATTGAAGTCTAAGGTAGATGCTCTGGCGGAAGGTATTGAGTGTAAGGAATTGCAAGATTTGGTACATGTCTCTGAACAGGTGGGCAAGCATTCGTTACAATGTGGTTTTGATGCTGTACAGGCCTCGTCTAGGGTGGCTGCCACTGGGTCAGTTCTTCGCAGGCACGCCTGGCTGAGGGATCAGAATTTATCTGAACATGTTAAGACAAGGATTTTGGATGCTCCTTTACAGTCTGATGTGTTGTTTGGTGCACCTGTGGAGTCAGTCTTGAAGAAAATGGAAGACAAAGCTAAATCTATGCAGGCTGTTAAAGATTTTTTGCAAGTTCAGCCTCCGAAATTTAGTAGGAATTGGCCTGCTAAGGGGTGGACGTACCCTTCTTATGATCAGTCTAGGGGTAGATCTAGACGTGGTAGAGGCAGAGCTCAGAGCTCCTTCAGGCCTAGAACAGGGAGTTCACCTGCACAATCTTCGGGTGAGGGCAGGGGCCAGTCCTTTCGTAAACAGGCCCAATGACCTACCTTTTCAGCTGCCAGATCCTTCTTGCCTGGCAGCACCTTTGGGAGGAAGGTTGGCGCTTTTCAAGGAAAATTGGAGTCTGGTTACCCAAGACAGATGGGTATTGGATATCATACACCAGGGTTACAGGTTTTATTTCCATACCTTGCCTCCTTTCAAAGGCATGCCGGACGTTCCTCCTCAGCAAAGACTAGAAGCTCACAAACAAATTTCTCTGTTGTTGCAAATAGGAGCCATACAACCGGTCCCTCTGCCAGAAGTGGGCCTAGGATTTTATTCTCGCCTGTTCCTAGTACCAAAGAAGGGGAACAAGTGGAGACCAATTTTAGATTTATCTATCCTCAACACTTATTTGGACATTCCCAAGTTCAAAATGTTGACATTACAACAGCTTTTACCTCTGCTGGGCAAAGACCACTGGATGGTGACTCTGGATCTCAAGGAAGCTTACCTTCATGTTCCTATCAGGCTAAGCTGCAGGAAGTATCTACGTTTTCGGGCTGGGACTTCTCATTATCAGTTCTCTGCATTGCCCTTTGGCTTATCTACTGCGCCCAGAGTGTTCACGAAAGTTCTGGCTCCAGTGATAGCTTTCCTCAGGCTGAGAGGAATACAGATCTATCCTTATTTGGACGACTGCCTGATTCTGGCCCAAGAAAGGGACGAACTTCTTCATCATTTACAGTATGTGATAGCAGTGCTAAGATGCCTGGGGTATTCTGTGAACGAAATAAAGTCCAGTCTAGTACCCTCTCAGGACATGTGCTTTCTGGGTGTGAGGCTGAATACAGCATCCCAGATGGCCTTTTTGACCCCGGACAAACAAAAGAATCTTTCCCTGTACTTCCGTCAATTGTCTCATCAGTCCAGGCTGACTGCAAGGACAGTCCTGCAAGCCTTGGGGTTCATGGCATCTTGTATTCTGGTGCTTCCCAATGCCAAACTGCATATGAGGAAGTTACAATGGTATCTCAAAAATGTGTGGACACAGCACTGCCAAGATTTGTACACTGTCATTCAGATAATACCTTGCATTCAAAAGGAATTTTTGTGGTGGGCTCAGGAATGTCACCTAAACAAGGGACTCTCTGTGACCCGGCCAGAGGCGAGTCAGATTCTTACGACAGATGCCTCAGACAAAGCTTGGGGAGCTCATCTAAATGGAAAATGGGTACAAGACACGTGGCCTGCCAGACTTCAACATCTACATATCAATTTGAAGGAGATGTTAGCAGTCCAATTTGCATTGATAGCCTTCAAAGACTTACTCCTTCCAGGGCAGGTGTTGGTTCTAACAGACAACACAACTGTCATGTGGTACATCAACAAGCAAGGGGGAACACATTCTTATCCTCTATGCAGACAAGCAATGATTTTGTGGGAGACTGCTCTCAGTTTACAGCTGAATCTTCAAGCAAGGTTTCTGCCGGGAGCACAGAACTCCTTAGCAGATGTGTTAAGCAGACGAATTATGGATCCCCACAAGTGGAAATTGGATCCTCATGTATTTCAGAAATTGACAGTGTTATGGGGAACTCCAGACACAGATCTGTTCGCTTCTCCACTGAACCACCAGCTGCCAAAGTTTTGCACAAAAAGGTTTCATCCCACAGCTTGGAAAGTGGATGCTCTTTCATTCAATTGGAGCAAGCTTCATGTGTATGCCTTTCCACCTCTACCTCTCCTCCCAAAGGTACTCCTAAAGGTCAGACAGGACAAGCCAAAGATGATTCTAATAGCTCCGGATTGGCCTCGACAGCACTGGTACCCATTACTGAGAAGTCTGGTAAGGGAACCTCCATGGCCTTTGCCTTCGATTCCACACCTACTGTCTCAGGAGGACAGTCATTTACTCAATGTCAAACTCCACTCTCTTCACCTAACAGCCTGGCATATTCTGTTTTAAACCCTGGTGGGTGCCAGCTTCCACAGCAAGTTTTGAATGTTATTTTGGAGGCCAGAAGGCCTAGTACAAGGAAAGTGTATGCAGATAAATGGAAGAGATTTTTCTTTTGGAGTGCAGCAAAGCAATTTGATATTTCTAAACCTAATTTAAGTGTGGCACTTCAATATCTTGCTGAGTTACTGGACAAAGGGTTGTCCTTCTCTTCTATTAAGGTTCATGCTGCAGCAATTTCTGCACATTATGACTGTGACCCACCTTTGTTTTCTCATCCTTTGTTTAAGCAATTTCTTAGAGGGGCAAAGAATTTAAGACCCCCACGTAGAGCTCCTACTCCTGCTTGGGATCTCAATTTTGTGTTGGAGAAACTTACTCTACAACCTTTTGAGCCTGCAGCTACTGCTGAGTTGAAATATTTATCCTGGAAGACTGCTTTTTTGTTGGCCATTACCTCTGCGAGAAGGGTTTCTGAATTACAGGCCCTTATGGCAGTTGAGCCTTTCTTGATTTTCCATAAGGATAGGGTATCTTTACGTACTAACCCTTCCTTTATGCCTAAAGTGGTTTCTAGTGTGGCTTTAAATCAAACTATTCATTTACCTACTTTTTATGCAAACCCCCAAAACAAAGGGGAAAAGATTTTGCACACTTTGGATATACACAGACAGTTGCGTTATTATTTGAGCAGAACTAAAGGGTTCAGGCAGTATCAGCAGTTATTTGTTTCCTTTGCTTTGAGTTCTCAGGGCAAGCCTGTGTCAAAACAAACTATTTCTAAATGGATTAGATTTTGTATTGCTTTCTGTTATTCCCATCATGGTAAGGAGATTCCAGCTGGGATTAGGCCTCATTCCACTAGGGCTACTGCCACGCCTACAGCATTTTTAAGGGGGGTGGCAACTAAAGATATTTTGGAGGCAGCTACTTGGAGTTCAGTGCATACTTTCTCTAAGCATTACCACCTTCCACTTTACTCTAAATCTAGGGCTGGTTTTGCCACTGCAATTCTACAGGGCATTTTGGCAGCTCCTCCTGCTTTATAGCTTTGCCATCCTCCCTTACCTCTGCTTTGGGATTCTACCCAAGTGTAAGGACTGCAGCAATGTGAGATGAAGAACATAGTACAGTTTTGTACCTACCATAAATGTAGATGTTCGAAGATCTACATTGCTGCAGTCCAATTTACCCTCCCTCCATCCCCTCTATTTTTAGAGGCAGTTGTGTGGTTTGGGTTGCAAATGTTGTGGATTTTGTATATATTGTACATATGTTTCGTGCAAGGGTGGCTAGTTGTTTTTTGTTGTCTTTTGGGTTTCACCTTTCCTTTTAGGGTCTTCTGACATCTGGGGCAAGAAAAGACTGAGGATATGACGTTGGTCATGCGCATTTGTACCCTGACGTCCTGATGTCAGTCTAAAGCGCCTTGACCGACGTCAGCCTTATACTTTGATATTCGGGCCGACCGAGGACAGCGGACTACCCAAGTGTAAGGACTGCAGCAATGTAGATCTTCGAACATCTACATTTATGGTAGGTACAAAACTGTACTTTTTTTATTAGAGCCTCCGAGTATGTCTTTGTGTTTTTATGTGTTTGGTTTGCAGTTGTGGTAGGTCTATGTGGGACTGGGATTGTGTGTGTGGTTACCATCTCCTCCTGTCTGGTCATGCCAGTCCTGAGTTGAGAGAGTTCAGCCTCCAGTTTGGCTATATGGTTGCATCTCTGACATGTATTTGTGTTTGTTGGGAGGAGGAGAGGGTTGTCTGTGTACATGAGACAATTGTAGCATTGTCTCAAGATGCCCAGATTGACCAGCTGAACTGGAGAGGACGCCAGTAATCTACCACTCGACATGCTAGAACAGTATAAGGGAGTGCTGTACCTTTAAGGAAGTAGATATTCACAGGGGTGGTAGGTAGATGTAGTGCTTTACTTAGTATGAGAGTGCTTACTTAGTAGAGAAGTATTGAGAACAAGTGCTAGGCTTATAATATAGTGAGTAGTCTGATTATACTAAGAGTAGAGCTTCCTTAAGGGAAAATTTGAAGAGCAGACTTGGAGCCAGAAGAAGTTTAACCGGCGCTGCGCTATGCGCACAATCGCGGATTTTAAACAGGGAACTACAAAAGAGCTAGAAATGGTCCAAAACAACCAATTACTACAGCTCTTGTGCTGAGGTCACTTCCTACAGGGACAGATAGGCTGCTCAAGGCTCCCCACTCCCACTGGTGAGCAAAGAAACTTCCTTCTATCCAAGTAAGGTAATGGACTACACAGGAACTACACCACAGCCCAGAATACAACAATGCCTGTAAACTGGTCTAAACTAGTCGAGGAGAGGCGGGAAAACACGGATTATTTCTTTGTTTTTTTGGTAGAAACACACAGAAAATGCAGAAACAGTGATAAATCAGTTACACAGGCTAGCACACTTTAGTGGGCAGCCTCCACAGTTAAATTAAACAAACAAACTTTCGATCAAATTCGACTAAAAAGTAACTTTAAGTGCAGATTTTAAAATAATGCAGCAGACAGTTAAACAGTTCAAGCTTGTTCAGGGTAAGCTACAGAAGCTATTCCAAGTGAAAAAAATGCAAAGATACTTAAATCCAGAAAGTAGTCACTTTTCTGAGTTCTCTGTAGCTAGGACCACTCCGCAGGACCACGAGGAACTTGTCTGAGTAGTACAGACCTAAACAATGGGGTGCTTCAGCCCCCAAAGGTGGAGAAGACAAATCACAACCTTATAGGAAACGGTCCCAATGACTTTCCTCTACCAATGCCAAGCACTTACCCTTTTGGCAGCACCCTTAGGGGGAAAACTAGCACTTTTTTCACAAAATTGGCACATAACCCAGGACAAATGGGTTCTGAATATTGTTTCTCAGGGTTACAGGTTCCACTTTCACACCCTACCAAGGCCAAAAGGTATGCCAGACCTGCCACACAATCAATGGGCAGAGGCACAAAAACAATTACTGCTCTCATGGACATGAGGGCTATTCAGAAAGTACCACAGCAAGAGCAGAGGCAAGGATTTTACTCTGGTACCCAGAAAGGTCAAAGCCTGGAGACCAATACTGGACCTGTCGACTCTAAATACTTTCCTGGACGTTCCAAAATTCAAAATGACACTACAGCAGCTTTTACCCATGCTGGGCAAGAAGGCTTGGCTAGTTACTTTGGACCTCAGAGGCATACCTGCATGTCCCAATTGGACAATCTTGCAGAAGATACCTCAGATTCATAGCTGGCTCAATGCATTACCAATTCTCTGCACTGCCCTTTGGCTTATCTACTGTGCCCAGGGTCTTCACAAAATGCCTGGCACCAGTAGTTGCATTTTGCAGACAAAAAGGAATTCAAATATATCCCTATTTGGACGACTGCCTTATTCAAGCAGAGAGCAAGGACATTCTACTGAAGCATCTGGCATTTGTAAAAAGATTACTAATTTGCCTAGGGTACACAGTAAACGAAAAGAAATCAAATCTAGTGCCCTCTCAAGAGAGAATATTCTTGGATGCAAGCTTAAATACAACTGCCCAGATGGCTTATCTCACTCATGACAAAGGCAACTGACTCCTTACTTTAAAATGATGGCAACAAAGACCCAGCTACCTGCAAGAAAAATTCTGCAGGCTTTGGGCTTCATGGCATTCTGCTAATTCCATATGCAAGACTGCATATGAGGAAGCTACAGTGGTATCTAAAAAGTGGTTGGACTCAACATTGCCACAGCCTGGAAACAATAACTGTCATTCCCTGCCTGCAACAGGAGTTTCGATGGTGGGCACTGGCCTGTCACCACAACAAGGGACAGCCTTTCACTTTAGCCACAGCCAGGCAGACGTTAACAGATGCATCGGATTATGCCTGGGGGGGCACACATGGCGGGAAAATGTATTCAGGGCACATGGCCCGCAGACCCTAATGCATCTTCATATCAATCAAGAAGAGATGCTAGCTGTACAGAATGCCCTGACAGCCTTCAAGGATCTACTACATCCAGGACAACTATTGCTAAAGATGGACAATACCACAGTTATGTGGTACATAAGCAAAGGGGCACACATTCCTACCCTATCTGCAGGCAAGCCATGACTTTATGGAACACAGCACTGACTTATCAAGTACATCTGCAGGCACAATTCCTGCCAGGAAAGAAAAATACTCTGGCAGACGAACTAAGCAGAAACCTCATGGACCCTCACGAGTGGAAACTAGATCCACAAGTTTTCAGCATGATGATAAAGAAATGGGGATGCCCAGACATAGATCTGTTTGCCTCCCCTCATAACTGCCAACTACACAGATTCTGCACAAGGACTTATCACTCACAAGCATGGAAGGTGGATGCTCTATCATTCAGCTGGAAAACCCTAACAGTTTATGCCTTTCCACCACTGCCTGTCCTCCCCAAGGTACTCCTAAAAGTCAGACAATTGAAGCCAAAAATTATTCTGATTGCCCCAGACTGGCCACACCAGCACTGG
The DNA here is from genome assembly GCF_019279795.1 of Protopterus annectens. NCBI lineage: Eukaryota > Metazoa > Chordata > Ceratodontiformes > Protopteridae > Protopterus > Protopterus annectens. Next base: position 673,072,272 of record NC_056751.1, on the reverse strand, counting down.
TACCCAATTCTAAAGAGCTTGTCTCAAGGCCCAGCCTAGACTTTACCTCAAATTCCTCATCTTCTGACCCAACAAAACAATCAGATCCTGCACAGCCAACTCGGACCCTTAAATCTGGCTGCATGGTGAATAATATAACCACTCAGGACACAACTCTCTCTAATGGATGTCATTTTGGAAGCCAGGAGGCCCAGCACAAGGAAATATTATGCAGAAAAATGGAAGAGAATTCTGTGCATGGAACCAGGCACAAGGACTTGAACCGCTTGTTCCAAATATTCCTCACATTTTACAATACCCAACTGAGATGCTGGACAAAAGCCTGTCCTTCTCATCAATTAAGATCCATGCCTCTGTCATTTCAGCTCAGTACAATACGGAACCTCCCATTTTCTCACATCCACTGCTAAGAAAGTACCTCAGAGGGGCAAAAAACATAAGACCCCCAAGGAGAGCACCGATACCTACATGGGACCTAAACTTTGTCTTGGAAAAGCTCACACTGCCTCCTTTTGAGCCAGCCAATACAGCTGAGATAAAATTCTTATCATGGAAAACTGCTCTGCTCCTAGCAATAACTTCAGCAAGAAGAGTCTCAGAGTTACATGCATTAATGGCAGTAGAACCTTTTCATCATTTTTCATCCGGACAGGGTTTCTGTAAGGACAAACCCAGCATTTATGCCAAAGGTATTATCCAATGTGGCTCTTAACCAGACCATTCATTTGCCAACTTTTTATCCAAATCCCCAGAGTAAAGGGGAGAGACATCTGCACTCTTTGGACATACACAGACAGCTATGCTTCTACTTGGACAAAACAAAAGCTTTCAGAAAAACTGAGCAACATTTTGTGGCATATGCTGCAGGATCACAAGGAAAGGCTATTTCAAAGACTATTTCAAAATGGATAGGACACTGCATTCGTTTCTGCTATGCACAGCATGGCAAATCAGTGCCTAAGAATATTAGGCCACATTCTACCAGGGCAGCAGCCACATCAGCAGCCTTTCTCAGAGGAGTACCAACCAAGGAAATTTTGGAGGCTGCAACTTGGAGTTCAGTGCACACACTTACCAAGCACTATCACTTACCTCTTTACTCTAAGTCCAGAGCAGGCTTTGCCACTGCAGTCCTGCAGGGCCTCATAGCCACTCCTAATCCTATTTAGACCCAGCCGCCCAACCTCAGCTTTGGGATTCAACCCAAGTGTAATGACTGCAACAGTGAAACAGATGAACATAGTACAGTTGTGTACCTACCATAAATGTAGATGTTTGAGTGTATTCACTGTTTCAGTACAGCTTACCCACCCACCATCCCCCTTTCTTTGCTGGGACTTATCTATAACTTCTCTAATCCTATACAACCTTTGTGATGTATTTGCTTGCAGATGAAAATATTGTTTATTTTAGTGTGTGTTTTTTATAAGCAATATGTATTGCCTACCTTCTTGGGGGCACCTGACATCTGGGGCAAGAAAAACTGAAGAAAATGGCGTCTGCTGCATCTTGTATACCCCTGGCGCACTGACGTCAGGGAAGAGGCGACAGCAACCGACGCCGGCCCAGGACTTTGGAATTCAGGCCGACTGCGGGTAGCTTGCCAGCATAACCCAAGTGTAATGACTGCAACAGTGAATACACTCTAACATCTACATTTATGGTAGGTAGACAACTGTACTTTTTGAAAGTTTATAATACACGAGTGTGGAATTTTCAAATGCCTTGGCCAGAACAAGGTAGGAGCCATCATCCATGGCCCTAGTGAGACCTAGTGATTTTCACAAAGAAGTTTGCTGGATTTGTCCTTAAAGCCAAATTGGGTTTTGCTCAGTGTTTGGAGGTTTCCCATGAAATTACTTATCAGAACCAGGATTATTCTTTTCATGGCCCTGCATATAAAACCAGTCAAACTTATGGTTCTGTAATTTACTGGGTCAGTTGATTGTTCCCCTTAATGCAGAGGGATGACTTTTTCTGTCTTTGACCCTACTGGGACAAAGCTCGTCTAGAGGCTGTATCCTAGTGGGCCCGATAGGTCCTGATTTTAAGCTGTTTGAGGCAACCTGGTATAACTTAGGGGCTTATCAAAGCCATGTTTTAGCTTTGAGGAGTGCAGTAGCAACCTGTTCTTTGGTGATAATTGGTGGGGGAGTGGTGGAGGATATTTCTTGGTAGCTGACAGTGATGGGGAGGTGAAATTTGAGCTGAATTTATTGGCCAGCAAACTTTCTATCTTCTGGCTGAATATAGGTGATGCCATCTGCAACTAATTGCACATATTTTTGGGTATTGCCCTTAAGATTGTAGACATAACTAAAACAAATCCTTAACTCTGTTCACTTCTCTATATAATTTGCTTCCATCTGTTCTGTAACCTGTTAATACCAGGGGTCCACAAGGGCAGCTTGTTTTTGCACTTTGACCTGGGTTTCTTTTAGTATTGTACTGTTGTATCTGTGCAGATGTTTATAGTGTTTCACTTTTGCAGTCCTTACAAATGGGTTATCCAGCTCCTGGTAGCCCGCAGCTGGCCAGAATACCAAAGTCCTTGGTATATGACTTCGAATGCCTCAGGATTAAGCCTGACGTCGGGTACAAAGGCAGGCAGCTGACGCCATTCCCTCAGTTTTCCTTGCCGCGGAGCCCGAAGCAGAAGCATTTCGCATGAGTGCCGGTCGGCCAATTACCTTCTTTTTGTATTCCAACTTCTAAAGTTGAAGACATCCTCAGATAAGTACCCCATTGAAGACCCTTTTTTCTTGCTTTAACGAATGTCAGAGGAAGTCAATAACTATCTTGCCTGCGGAAAACAGATTCCGCATCGTGATTTTCATTCTTACTGTATCACTTGTTTGGGCCATGAGCTTGACATCCCTAATTGTGATCTCTGTGTTTCTTTCCACCTGTGTACCATACGCCGTAGAGCTAGGATTTTATGTAAGTACTTTGGAGTTTGGCCTAAGTTCATCGGTATGGCGTCTTCTGATCTCCCGACTTCGGATGTGCTGAAGAAGTGCAAGGATAAGGACTGCGACAGGCTTAGTGTCAAATTACCAGATGGCATCCCTGTTGAGTTGGTTGTCGGTCCAGCGGTAGCCAGTGAGGCGCTTTCTTTGCCCCTGCAGTCTGCGGATGTTCAGTAGGCTTCTGCGGTGGCCTTTTCTGAGTCCCCCATTCCGCAGGCTTCTACTTCGTCTTCAGACTCTCCGTCAGTCACCGCCTCTGGATCTGGAGCCGCTAAGCATGCACTGGCTTCTAAGGCCTTTTTTCTCTGACCGGAGACCAGAACCAGACCGACTACCTCCGTTCACTCTTCTGCGGTGGCTAGGCCTCTTGAGTCCCTCTGGATTTCTGGCAAAAATCTACTCCTAAGCAGGTGCCGACCTCCCCTCTAATGCCTCCGGCTCAGATGGTTAAGATGGCTAGTGATCTCTTGACCCTTATCAGGGGCTCTCAGCCTCCTCCTCCTAAGAGGGCTAGGGAATTGTCCCCAGAAGTTTTGTCTGCCTCAGACTCCGAGGTTTCCAGCACCTCTGCTGATAGACACACTCAGCTTTTTTTCTGGTTTTGACTATTCTGATGCAGAGGACTCTATCCCTTTTGCCCGCCCCCCCCCCCCCAGAAGAATTTTTTGGGGGATACTCTGAATACCCTCAGGGAGCATTTTAAATGGGAAAGTCAGGACTACCCTCAGTCTAAGAACCGGATTAGGGAGTTCTCAGATTTGCCTCCGCATAAGCCTTTAGTTATCCCTCCGGTTTTGGAAGTTGTTGTTTTCATGGTGAATTCTTTGACGCCTAATTCTGTTCCTCCTGCTCCTAGAAAGCCTGATGGGCATTATAGAGTTCCTGATTCTCATCAGTTCCTTTTCAAGAATCCTACTGCTGATCTAGAGATTACTTTTCAGGGCCCAAAGGGTGTTAAAGCCACAGTGGCTAAAAATCCCATTCCTTCTGACAGGGAATCTAGAGCCTTCAATAGGTGAGGTAAAAAGGTTCCACCCTGGTTATTAGGTCTGTTAATTGTCTCTTTCATATGCTTAAGTATCAGCAGCATACTTTGGAGGCCATTAAAGCTAAAATCGCTGGTGTTCCTTCCCTGATGGGAGAGTAAGGACATGCAAGACTTATTGAATTCTGCCTCTCTTGTTACTAAACATTCTCTACCTTGTGGTTTTGACACTTGAGGCTTCTTGCAGGGCAGTGGCCACTTATTATTTTATTTTACATTTGTTGTCCGGGCTAGTCTAACTGGATATATGTCCATTTCCAGTAGAGGCCCGGGGAGAAAAGCTCCAAGCACTTGCAGTGACATAGAATACAATGTTTAGTAATTACTCAAGTAAGTTACAGTACATTGTCTGTGTTGGCAAGAACAAAAATAGTAATAAGTCGTTTAGTAGGTTGAAGTTAATATCAATAACAGAGAGATAAACAAAGACAATAATTAGAAAGTAAGCATCAAAGAATAGTATGGAAGAGAAGTGTAGAGAGAGCAAGAAGGGGAATAAGATGTCAGTCAGGGTTAGAGCATGGACAAAGCCAGTGAGATTTAAGATGTTCTTTAAGATGTTTTTTAAATTGGAAAGTTGAAGCAAGGGTGCACTGCTTCTGTTATTAGAAGACATGCTTGGCTCAGGGAACAGTCCCTTTCTGAACCTGTAAAATCTAAGTTGTTAGATGTGCCCATGCACAAGGACTAGCTTTTTGGAAGCAAAGCAGAAGAGGTGTTAAAGTTGGAGGATAAGGCTAAATCTATGCAAACTGGTAAAGATTTTCTGCAAGTTAGCAGGCATTACCCTTCTAAGAACTGGACTTTTCCTGACCCTAGTAAACAGTCGCACTAGGTCTAGGGGTTACAGGTCTTCCAGGGGTCAGACTTCCACCCCTCAAAAGGCTAAACACTGGCAGACTTCATCTTCAAAATCAGGGAGTTCTAAGCAGACTTCCCAAAGCAAGCATTCTCATTGACTCTGGCCTTCCTGTGCTTGCCTCTGTGGGCCCAGGGTTTCCTTTGGGAGGAGGGTTAGCCATTTTTGCAAATGTCTGGCACACTATCACAGATGACAAATGGGTGCTAAAAAGTTTCCCAAGGTTACAAATTCTCCTTTCACACCTTCCCGGTTCCCCAAGGATACCCAGACATTCCCCCACTTCAAAGGGCAGAAGCAGAAAAACAAGTTTCTTCCTTGCTAAACCTGGGAGCAATAGAGCCAGTTCCTGCACTTCAGATAGGCCAGGGTTTTTACTCAAGTCTTTTTCTGGTCCCAAAAAAGGGGACACTTGGCACCCTATTCTGGATTTGTCCATTCTAAACACTTTTCTGGTGAATTTCCAAGTTCAAAATGCACACTCTTCAGCAGTTGCTACCAATGCTGGCCAAGGATTCCTGGCTGGTGACCTTGGATCTAAAAGAAGTTTACTTGCACATGCCAATAAGGGAAAGTTGCAGGCAGTTCCTTCACTTCAGGGCGAGGAACAGGCACTTCCAATTTTCTGCACTGCCCTTTGGCTTATCTACTGCTCCCAGAGTTTTTACAAAATGCCTGGCTCCAGTCATTGCATTTTGCAGACAAAGAAACATTCAGATTTACCCTTACTTGGACGATTATCTTATTCAGGCAAACTCTCCAGAACAACTTCTAAAGGATTTGGGCTTTGTAAAGGACCTTCTCACCTGTTTGGGTTACACAATCAACGAAAAGAAGTCCAAATTAGTACCCAACAGGGAGATTGTATTCCTGGGAGCAAGTCTGAACACAGCCACTCAGATGCTATCCCTCCCTCAGGAGAAACAGATGGATCTTTTGAATTATTTCAAGAATTTGGTAAGCATGACCCAGCTCTCTGCAAGGCAAATCCTGTAAGCCCTGGGATTCACGGCTGCATGTATTCTGATAATTCTGATGATTCCATATGCCAGACTGCATATGAGGAAAATACAGTGATACCTTAAGAACCTTTGGTGTCAACACACTAAGGATTTAACTTGATTCTTCCTCGGATTCCATGCCTGCAGGCGGAGTTTCTTTGGTGGGCGACGGCCTGTGCACAGAAAAGGCCTACCTTTTTGTCCACCGCCAGCCAGCCAGAATCTTACCACAGATGCCTCGGACTACGCCTGGGGAGCACATTAGGAAGGCAGATGCATTCAGGGGACGTGGAGTTATCGACAAGTTCATTTGCACATAAATATGAAGGAATTGATGGCAGTTCAGCAGGCCTTGATGGCTTTCAAGCATCTTCTCTCTCCTGGTACTGTTCTAGTCAGGACAGACGACACTACAACCATGTGGTACATCAACTAGCAAGGAAGGACTCACTCTTACTCCCTGTGCAGACAAAGCATGAGACTATGGTCCATGGCAGCCTCTATGTGCATTCATCTGATAGCTCAGTTTCTTCCAGGAAGGCTGGCAGACAGGTTGAGAAGTCATGTCCTCGATCCTCACGAGTGGCAACTAAACAAGACCATCTATCACATCATTCAGCGTTGGGGCATTCCCCAGGTGGATCTTTCTTCATCTCCGACCAACCACCTTCTTCCAACCTTTTGTACTAGGGGTTATCACGACAATGCTTGGAAAGTGAACGTTCTGTCCTTCCCCTGGACGCAGTTATCTATGCATTCCCTCCTCTGCCTCTTCTTCCCAGAGTGCTGTTAAAGATGAGGGACGAAAAACCAAGGGCCATCATCATAGGCCCAGGCAGCATTGGTATCCACTTCCTTGCTGTCTCTCCCAGTGCTAGCCATGGCATCTTCCCCTGATACCAGATCTCTTGGGTCTGGTGGGTGGAAAAATTCTGCATCCTTACCTTCAGACTCTGCATTTGGCAGCCTGGCTCATAGTTTAAAACTTTCCCAACAGGTAGTTGAGGTCCTTTGTGAGGCCAGGAGGCCTAGTACTAGGAAATCGAATGCAGATAAGTGGAAACGATTCTCCATTTGGATGCAGACTAGAGGAGAAGATCCATCTCTACCTTTTCTTTCTCTAATTCCATCTGGCAAGCTTGCTTAATGGCGGACTTTCCTTCTCTTCTATCAAGATTCATGCTTCAGGTATTTCTGCTCATTGTTCCTTTGAGCAGCCCTTTTTTTTTTTTCTCACCCCTTGATGAAACAGTTCCTCAGGGGAGCTAGTAATTTGAAGCCTTCTAGAAGGGTACCTACTGTTGCTTGGGATCTTAATTTTGTACTTGAGAAACTTACTCTGCCTCCCTTTGAACCTGCTGCCTCAGCAGATTTGAAATTTCTCTCCTGGAAAACTGCCTTTCTCTTGGACATTACTTTAGCTAGAAGAGTCTCTCAGCTGCAGGCCTTAATGGCAGTAGAGCCTTTTATCACTTTCCGTCTGGATTGGGTTTCTCTTCGAACTAATCCCTTGTTTATGCCTAAGGTGGTTTCTAGCCTGACTCTTAACCAGTATCTCCACCTGCTTACCTTATTTTCTATCCCAATCAACAGAATAGAGGAGAAAGGTTGCTGCATCCCCCTGGATGTGCATAGACAACTTAGATTTTACCTGGACAGGACTAAACCTTTTCGAAAGACAGATCAGTTGTTGGTCAGTTTTGCTCCTGGAGCTCAGGGCAAAGCTATTTCTAAACAGACTATTTCTAAGTGGATTGCTCATTGTATTCACTTTTGTTATAGCATGGCAAGGTTCCTCCACAGGGTATTGGGACTCATTCTACTAGAGCTACCTCTACCTCAGCAGCTTTTCTAAGGGGTGTGCCTACTAAGGACATCCTGAAAGCAGCTACTTGGAGTTCTGTCCGCACTTTCACTAAACATTACAATTTGCCCTTGTTTTCTAAGTCCAGGGCTGGTTTTGCCACTGCAGTGTTGCAGGGCATTCTTACCAACCCTTAATCAGTGTTGTTCCTGCTCCCTTTATTTTTTTTTCCTGGGCTTTGGGAATCGACCCATTTGTAAGGACTGCAACAGTGAAACACTATGCACATAGTACAGTTCTGTACACTTGCCATAAATGTAGATGTTACGTGTGTATTCACTGTTGCAGTCCTGGTTCCCCCCTTCCATCCCCCCCTTTTTTCCTAGGGGCACAGACTGGATTTTTTCTTTTCCTGGTCTACCCTTTTTTGGGGGCTCATGGCAGTTAAGGCAAGAAAAACTGAGGAAATGGCGTTGGCTGTCTGCCTTTGTACATGACCTCCTGACGTCGGGGATAATCCGGAGGTAGCCATCGTCATATACCAAGGACTTATTCTGGCCCGACTGTAAGGACTGCAACAGTGAATACACTCTAACATTTACATTTATGGTAAGTGTACACAGCTGAACTTTGTTTATATGGCAGATATCGCCAAGTCAAGATGTGCCATGCTGATAGACTCCTACCCAAGAAGACTGAATAGTGACTGAAGTAGTCCAGAAAACACTGTACAAACTCTGGTATTCTGTTTCAAAAAAGGAAACTGGGTTTGTTAAATTGGCTGGTTTACTATGCTTTTTTACAGAAAAGCATAGCAAATTGGCTGAAAGCAGGCATCAGAAACGTTCAGTTGATGTCATAGTGACATCACAAAATGGATGGGAGAGGGGGCAGGAATGGCGAGGTTATGGGTGATGAGAGGTGTGGCTGTACTCCTGTTTTAGCCACAACAAAAGGTGGCAACCCTAATTGACAGACTCAAACTTGGTTATTTCATCATGGTTTGGTGTTTCCTACATTTTAATACCACTGTGGGACTATTTACAGGTTTTTAAATATTTTATACATAATTTAAGTCTGACTACATGGGGTCTAGCATCTTGAAGTGATCCTGATACCTCTAGGTATCCCAGAATGCAGTGCTTGGCTGTAAAAAAAAAAAAAAAAAAAAAAAAATTACATCACGCAGGCCTCTTTCTTCCTAAAGTTTCTGTGACTGCATTGATTTTACGTGCATACACTGGTGTTTTTCAGTCAGTTTTAAGTAACATTTCATGTCATTCAATGACTACTTAAAATGCAAACAGTGAAAATGCCACAGAACAGACTTTCAAAGTGCTTTTTACTGCTGCTGCTTTTTAGAATGGCTGAATTGTAGGCTTTTGTGAAGCCTGAATTGTACTACTTTGACTCTTCTCCCATCCCCCTTCACACCTAACTTCCCTAATTGTCAAGTGCTAAGGGTAACATGAGCTGTTACCTGCTGTGATTGACAGCTCACAGCAGGAGAATTGACTCGTGTACTGTTTTCTTGATGTTCATCGTGTTTCACTGTTGCAGTCATGACTGTAGGGTTCTCCCCTGCCGGCAGGCAGTCCTCGGTCGGCCAGAATCCCAAAGTCTGGGTCCGGCGTCAGCTGTTCAACCATGCTCCCTGACATCAGAGTGCCAGGAGTATAAAGCTGACAGCTGACGCCATTTTCTCCAGTCTTTCTTGCCGTGCGGTTATAGTAGTTCGCAAGTGCCGGTCGGCTGACTCCTGACTATTTTCATAAGGATTTTCATTCTTACTGTATTCCTTGCTTAGGCCCTGACCACGACGTAGCTAGTTGTCGGTTTTGTGCTAGATTCAATCAACGTACAATTAAACGAAGGTACGATTTTGCTTTTCATTACTTCGGTAGGCGCTTTAACTACAAAATGTCGTTTGATACGGTTCCGGCTACCGGAGTTCACAAACATCGCAAGGATAAAGAGAGACCTCCGAGGTTCAAATCTGATGATAGCGCACAAGCGGAGCCAGCTTCAGGTTCAGCCGTCGTCAGTGAGGCACTTTTGCAGCCCCTGTCGGCCATTTCAGAACCGATGGCCGAAACGGGCTCTCATGAGGAGCCAACCAGGCCTTTAAATATTTCTATTGCAGGACCTTTGGACAATGCTCCTTCGGATGGGTCCGGAGCCGCTGTGCAGGTTCCGGCTTCCGAAGGGGTTTTCAGGCCTACTCAGCTGGCAAAGACAAAGGCAAAGACTCCTAAATCAAAGACTGCAACACAGGCCTCTTCTGAACCGGCTCCCAAGTCGCAGAAACAGTTACTCAAGATGGCGGAGGATTTACTTACTATGATTAGGGGTTCACATCCCCCTCCAGATAAAAGGCCAAGGCAGGATGTTTATTATGATTCCTCTGATCAGGCTTCTGTTTCTTCAGTTTCTTCTTCTGACCAGGAATATTCTTTCCCTCCTTATGAGGATTCTGATGCTGAGGAATCCATTCCTTCAGCTTCTCCCCCTGAGGATTTCTCTTTTAGGGAAACTTTGCATGAAATGAGGGAACATTTCCACTGGGAAGGACAGGAGTATTCGGAATCTAAGAAAAGACTAAGGGATTTTCTTCTCCCCCAACATTAGACCCCTGGCTATTCCTCCTGTTTTGGATATTGTGGATGATGCTTTTTCGGAGGCTAACTTAACCCCTGACTCTCTTCCTCCTGCTCCTGTTAAGCCTGATAGATATTACAGGGTTCCTGATTCCCACCAGTTTTTATACAAGAAACCCTTCTGCTGACCCTGAAACCATTTCTCAGGGTCCCAAGGGAGTTAAGGCCGCTTCTGCCAAAAACCCCATTCCCACTGAAAAGGATTCTAGATCTTTAGAAAGATGGGACAAAAAAGTGTACACTTCTGCTACTTTGTCCATTAGGGCTTTACAGTGTCAGTTTCATATGCTGAAATACCAGCAATTTCTCTTGTCTGTTTTAAAACAAAAGCTTACTTCCATTTCTGCCTGTGCCGATAAGGAATTACATGACTTATTGCATGCCACTGAACAAGTTGGGAAGCATGGTTTACACTGTGGATTTGATGCCTTGGAGGCTTCTTGTAGGGCTGCTGCCTCCGGCACAGTCATTAGAAGGCATGCATGGCTAAAGGAACAAAATTTGCCAGAACAAGTAAAAGCTAAATTATTGGATGCTGCTGTTCAGCATAATGTTTTGTTTGGATCAAAAGCTGAAGAGGTGATTAAAAAGATGGAGGATAAGGCAAAATCCATGCAAACATTTAAAGATTTCTTACAAGTACAGCCACCAAGATTTAGCAGGAATTGGCCTTCTAAAAATCGGTCCTTTTCCACTTCAGACCGGCCTCAGAGGGGTAGATATATACGCTCCAGAGGAAGGCCTCAAACACAAGCTTCTTATAGACCAAGACAGTGGACAGGAACTTCTTGCCTGGAAGCCCCTCTCGGAGGAAAACTCTCTTTTTTATCAAAATTGGACTCTTATAACCCAAGACAAGTGGGTTCTGGATGTGGTTTTAAGAGGTTACAAATTCCATTTTCATACCCTGCCAAGGCCAAGCGGATGGCCAGACCTTCCAAAACATCAATGGACATGGGCCTTAAACCAGGTGGAAGCTCTTTTGGCTATGAAAGCCATAGAACTGGTTCCACTTTCAGAGATGGGACAAGGTTTTTACTGAAGGCTCTTTCTAGTCCCCAGGAAGCAAAACTCATGGAGACCCATTCTGGATCTGTCAGTCTTGAACACCTTTCTAGAGATTCCAAAATTCAAGATGCTTACTCTACAGCAGCTACTTCCAATGCTATCCAAAGATGCGTAAATGGTAACTTTGGATTTAAAGGAGGCATATTTACACATTCCCATCAGGCAGGAACGCAGAAAATACCTCGGGTTCAAGGCCGGATCGAGGCACTTTCAATTCTCTGCGCTGCCCTTTGGATTGTCTACTGTGCCCAGGGTCTACACCAAATGCCTGGCTCCAGTAGTAGCTTACTGCAGACTCAAGGGAATTCAAATTTACCCTTATCTGGACGATTGTCTAATTCAGGCAGACAGCAAGGATGTCTTACTCCAGCATCTAGAGTTTGTACAGAATCTCCTCAAGTTCCAGGGATTTTCTGTAAACATAAAGTCAAATTTGACACCCTCACAGCAGATAACTTTTCTGGGTGCTCTTCTAAACACCACAACCCAGATGGCATTTCTGACATCCGAAAAACAATTACAGCTGGCTTCAACTTTCAAAACCTTGGCAACTTTAACTCTATCTGCAAGGAGATTCCTGCAGGCTTTGGGTTACATGGCCTCCTGCATCCTTCTCGTACCATATGCAAGACTACACATGAAGAAAATACAGTGGTACCTAAAAAGTGTATGGTCTCAGCATTGCCACAGTTTAGACATACTGATCTCCGTCCTGCCTTGCCTTCAAAAGGAATTTCTTTGGTGGTCCAGGGCATGCACTCTAAACAAAGGGGAAACCCTTCTGTCTGCCTCCTGCCACTCAGATTCTAACCACGGACGCCTCTGATTATGCTTGGGGAGCCCATTTTCAGGGCAACTGTCTGCAGGGCCTTTGGACAAAGGATCAGAAGCACCTGCATATCAATTTAAAGGAAATGTTAGCCGTTCAGAAAGCTCTAATGGCCTTCAGGAATCTTCTACAACCAGGACAACTACTAATATAGACAGACAATACCACAGTTATGTGGTACATAAACAAGCAAGGGGGATCTCATTCCTACCCCTTTTGCAGACTAGTCATGGATCTATGGAACACAGCTCTAGCTTGCAATCTGGACATTCAAGCTCAGTTTCTACCAGGGAAGCAAAACTTCCTGGCAGACGGTCTGAGCAGAAACCTTTCGGATCCACACGAGTGGATGCTGGACACCAAAATATTCAGGATGATAACAGCAGTCTGGGGATGTCCTCACATAGACCTCTTTGCATCCCATCTCAATCAACTACAGAATTTTTGCACCAGGACTTTCCACAAAGAAGCTTGGAAAGTGCCCTATCATTCAGTTGGAGGAACCTCTCGGGATATGCCTTTCCGCCTCTTCCTCTTCTTCCATGGGTATTATTAAAGATAAAACAGGACAAGCCCAAGATGATGATCTTGCTGGCCCCAAATTGGCCTCGACAGTTTTGGTACCCAACTCTAAAAAAAAAAACCTATGTCTGGAGCCCCCTTGGGTTTTACCTCAGTCTCCAAACCTTCTGTCCCAACATCAGGGTCAGGTTCTACACTCTCATGTCAGAACTCTCAGCCTGGCGGCCTGGTTAATCCAGGGCCTTTGATTTCTTCTTTCCTACCCAAGCAGGTTATGGATGTCATTTTAGAAGCCAGACGTCCTAGCACTAGAAAATCTTATGCAGGAAAATGGAAAGATTTTGTTCCTGGATGCAGACTCAGGATTCTGATCCTCTTCTTCCAAACATTCCCTTAATTTTACTTTACTTGACAGATCTCTTACATAAGGGTCTCTCTTGCTCTTCCATTAAGATACATGCCTCTGCTATTTCTGCTCATTATAATACAGACCCTCCAATCTTTTCCCACCAGCTCATGGGACGGTTTCTCAGAGGAGCTAAGAATTTAAGACCTCCTAGATCTCCTCCCATTCCTGCTTGGGATCTCAACTATGTTTTGGAAAAACTAACCTTGCCTCCTTTTGAGCCTGCTGCCTCTTCTGACATTAAGTTTTTATCTTGGAAGCCAGCTATCCTGTTAGCCCTAACCTCTGCCAGGAGAGTTTCAGAGTTACAAGCTCTCTTATGGCTGTGGAACCTTATATTATTTTTCATCAAGACAGGGTGTCTTTGAGGACTAATCCTACCTTCATGCCTAAGGTGGTTTCCAAAGTGGCTTTAAATCAAACTATCCAGTTGCCATCTTTTTTCCCCACTCCTCAAAATAAAGGGGAAAGGATCTTACATTCCTTGGATGTACACAGACAACTACGTTTTTACCTGGACAGAACCAAGGACATCAGAAAATCAGAACAATTGTTTGTTTCTTATGCTTCAAGTTCCCAAGGTAAAGCCATTTCAAAACCGACCATTTCTAAATGGATTGCTTATGGAATCAGATTTTGTTATTCACACCATGGAAAGCAAATCCCAGGGAGTATACGGACTCATTCCACCAGAGCTGCTGCCACTTCTGCGGCCTTCCTCAGGGGAGTTCCTACCAAAGATATTTTGGAAGCTGCAACTTGGAGTTCAGTGCATACTTTTTCTAAGCACTACAATCTACCTCTCTACCCTAAGTCTAGGGCAGGCTTTGCCTCTGCAGTTTTGCAGGGCCTTTTAGTTGCCCCTTCTTCTTTATGACCACCTCCCTTTCTTTCAGCTTTGGGATTCTACCCTACAGTCATGACTGCAACAGTGAAACACGATGAACATAGCACAGTTGTGTACACCTACCATAAATATAGATGTTCGAGTGTCTTCACTGTTGCAGTCTGGGTTTCCCTCCCTCCTGTCCCCTCTTATTTTTACTTGTGTGGTTCCTTTTTTCACCATTCTACTGAGGTGTATTTGCAAAGGATATGGGACCTTTCTCATTTTGGGACTCCTGACATCTGGGGCAAGAAAAACTGGAGAAGATGGCATTGGCTGTCAGCTTTATACTCCTGGCGCTCTGACGTCAGGGAGCATGGTTGAACAGCTGACGCCGGGGACCCAGACTTTGAGATTCTGGCCGACCGAGGACTGCCTGCCGGCAGGGGAGAACCCTACAGTCATGAATGCAACAGTGAAGACACTCTGACATCTACATTTATGGTAGGTGTACACAACTGTACTTTCTAGGCTTTGTTTTCTGTATGGATGGGAGAAGGACCAGGGAGATTTGACATCACAGCATGAGTGTGTTTTAGGACGGTTGAGGTTATGTCAGTTTGGGTAGGGAATTGGTCAGAAAACTACCTGTATTCATTGGCTTTGACATCAGTGAATTGTAGTATGCAACAAGCTTTTACAGGGTGGGATAAAAGTTTTTGGAAAGTGAAACCACCACAGTACAGTAAAGTACTGTTGTTCTGGAGAGAAACAGTCGATATAAAATATTTTAAATGCTGTTTTTTTGTTTATTCATAGCAGGGACTCTAGGGAGAAAAAGGACAGAGAAGTTGAGCATTTAATAGTGAAATCCTGTTGTCCTTTAATGGTATGGACTGAGACAGTAAATGACTTTGAAAAATGTATAGAATGCCAAAGCACAGTGCTAAAATGGGATACTGGTCATAGTACTCGGTAACCTAACAAGTGCCCTGACGTTACCATTTTTAGAAATGTAGTAGATCTATGGTTCGTATAAAATACCACTTTACTGCAAAATGGCTTAATTTGCCCCCTTCTTAAAGACAAAGCTATAGGACTGACCCAGGCAATTACATGTCAGCTAATCACAGCAACGGTAAAGCGAAGCACAACTCCAGATACCATTCAATGAGATAAATGAAAAGTGTTTTATTCTAGGTTAGCGCTTTTACCACAAATGTGGCTTGTTCAGACCATGTTGGTCTGAAGAAGCCACATTTGTGGTGAAAGCACTAACCTAGAATAAGACATTATTTATCTCATTGAATGGAGTTGTGCTTCACTTTACCATTGCTGTGATTTGCTTTGTTATTGATTGCTACAACGGTACTGGTTTACCTGCTGGGGATTACTCCATTTTATTCTACAATTACACATCAGCTGCCTGATGTTAGTGGCCAGGAAGATGCTAGGATTATGAGAGAGAGGCTTCAGGCTTTTTCACGAACAGTCTTCAGATCCCAAAACCAGTATGGATTCCCTGCTAAGAAAACCTGCCAGCAGGTCTCATTTGTTTGAGGTAGTGTAGATGAAGGCGAGAGCACCAGGAGGAGGTCTGGGGAATTCAGTATGGCCTTTGAGTACCACATCAGGGACCCCTCACCCAGCAAAAAGGGCCGTAAAGTGGATGGAACGGCTGTAACGGTTTAATGTTTGAGGGTAGGCTGTTATGGGGGATGGAAATTATCAGTTTAGTGCTGTAAGGATCATTGATGAGATCTTATTCAGCGCATTTGCTTCTGATATGTCTGACTGGATGATGAAAATGGCTTACAAGGTACCTGGACAATCATGTACATGTAAAAAAAAGAAAAAAAAGTGTCAAATGAGGTTAATTGCAGCTTATTGAAAGATGCTGCAATTTGTATAGTAGAAGAATGGGGGATCGGTCGTGATGGGACATTGCAAACCATTTGTTGGGTTTTGGGGCTGTAGTCAAGGGCCAGTGGCAATATTGGCTTTCTCCTGCAGGCCTTGGGGCTGATCAGGCCACTGCATGGCCTGGTGAGCCATTCAATGGTCAGTAGACTAGGCTGCAGTAGGCTAATGGGACTGTGGCTGACAAGGGAACAATAACCTTAATATCTAGATGACTGCCACCTCTGACTGACTTTAGCCAAAGTCTTTGGCCATGCTGTCACTTATTGGGAATGGGAGGGTTCAGGGTTAATTGGGGGAAGGCTAGTAGCCAGCATCTCAGGATTCAGAAAGGATAATGAGGAAAAAAAAGTGGTGCTCAGCATAGGAAAGGAAAACAAATGCAAACCCTGACATATGAAGTGGCTAATGATAATACGTATTCTATGATGATGGGAATAGCACAGGTGAATTTATATCTGGAATTACATAATATGACTGAAGTTTATTTCAGAGCCATAGTTTTCACCACTGCGATAGCTGGGGTAAAGATGGCAAGCTATTCAGCTGTATATAAGATGTATGATGATATAATATGCAACAGACTCTAGAAGATTTAGGATCTTTTCCTGAAAGTGTTTACATAGCTATTTTTATACCCCAAGCAGGCTCCAAATAATTTTTCCTCATATAGACGGCAAATGTTGGAGGTGCATTGAATGCCTCTTCACCGACACATATAAAGACCGAACGCACTAAACCGTGAATGGGCAAAACAGCGATTTCCTTCCCTGGGAAAGAAATGGCTAGTACCAAACACACACTATTTAAAACATAACTAAGTGAGGGGCTGTGTCCCCACACCCACCAACTAAATATACCAACTCCGAGATCACACTACAGTGGGGTAAAGCGCAATGCTACGGCTCAGGTCAAGCGACTTTTTTCTCTGGGTAAAAAAAATCGCTGGCCTGAGCCTTCACTGTTTTCAGACTTTGGTCTTTGTGTCGCTGAAGAGGTGTTTGATGTAACGCCTCTTCGTAATTTTAATGTAGACCCCTGGGAATATATTTTCTGTGAGTATAATGACTTGGCAAACTTGTAAAGATTCCCTGTAGTCTACATTCACAGATGCTGGGTGAGCAGATTGGATTAACTAGGGAAGTTATTTTTTTGAGCTATGATGCAGAATCATGATTACCTAGGCATAGCAAGGCATTGCTTAATGTAATTATGATGGCTGCCAAAAAAGCAATTACTTGAAAATGGAAATCAAAGTCTAAACCAGCTTTATTAGAAGTAACAAAGATAGTAACGGAGATAAAAATACTGGAATTGGGACCTTTGGGAAAGTGTAGGAGCAAATTACGTTAAGAAAAAATGAGAAATGTGGGAAAATGTGGTATCAATACATGCAGAGGAAGAATGAGGTTTAAAATAAGGCAGGATTTGAATGAACTATGTAATGGTTGATTGCCAATGGCTGGATATAGTAAAAATGATGTATAATGTTTGCAGCTATAGTTGTGTTGGCACAGTTTGTAAGGTACAATGTTTACAACTGAGATTGTGTCATTTATGGTTTATTTTCATTTATATAAATGTAAGATTACCTATGCCATACATGGAAGTTTAAAACATTTTTTGTTTGTTTTAAAAAAAAAAAAAAACATTATGTTGTAAAAAAATAGGTTGGGAAAGAGTGCCTTTGCCTCTGCATGTGCAGCTATCAAAGATGATTTGTCCTTATACCAGATGATGGTAGTATGTCTTGCATTGGTAATTCCCTCTAAACTAGTCCACTGAGTGTTGGACCCTAAATGTGAAAGGCATTTGAAGACTGCGAAAATGAAGTCTGTTCATAGTTTTGTATAGAGTTAGATGGGGCAAGAATGGCTGATCATAACTATACCCAGGTTATAATAGATAACCCTTTATGTACCCCAGGATGGGAGCATCAAAACAATAACTTCATTAAAGTTGCCTTGAAATATCACATGGATTACATTATGGAAATGGATGCATCTGATGTGGTGATGAGAGACACCACTCCAAGATGAATACACCTCTGAATACACCTCCAAAGACATAAGCTAGAAGGCATGAGTGGGACCCCAACAGTAGTGAGCTTGAGTAGGGTAGTAGCATTGTGAGCCAGAAGGAAAAGTTGTTATGGCAGAAGCAAGTCAATGTAACATGAATGTCCCGTTTTCTATGCACTGTGGGATGTTCACTTTACCAAGAATGTGAAGATGCGACACCTGCGGCATGAAAACTAGCATTCAGTTATGGGAACATTCATCCGTTCCAAACTAAATGTGTTTTGAACTACTGTGAAGTGATGTAACCATGATGACTTTGTATTTCTACTATTTACTACTCTGATCACATGCATTGATACAGTTGATTACCTCGCATAGGTTCGTACTCCTGTAATGACCACTGCAGCCTTTATAAGCCTAGCCATCCATCCCAAATGTATCCTGCAAGTTTGTCCTTTAGAATTGTTTTAAGGGGTATATGTAAGCTAGAGAATGATTTACAGGCTGCCTCTAGAGTCAGAGGTGCCAGTCCAAGGGTAAAGTTTCAGTGGTCCAGCTTACACTTGAATAGGGTTAGGGAAGAGCTCTGCTTCACATGGATGGGAAACTTGTTCCAGCGAAGAGGAATTCTCTGAGACTCGTACTTAACATGTCCTATTTATTTTGTGAGCAAAGTTTCAATTCCCTAGATCGAGTATTTCTTGTACTGTTAATTTTGCAGATATGCAAAAGGTCCATCAGAGTGATCCAAAGATCCTATGTATACCAAGCATAGATTGCCTGTCTAGTCTGTATAATACAGATTCTAGGGATAGTGCTTTGAGGCAATCTGCATGCAGCATATTAATGCACTTGTTTCCTTTTTGTGAGCACCTCTGTGGGTGTTCCAGTTGCATGTGGAAGAGTTGTACTCTGATAGTTCTGATGAAGAGTACAGTGGAATGAAGAGTTCATGGGCCAAGATGCAATGCCATGCCTTTGCTTATAAGCTGAACAGCATAGAATGGCTTCCTTACTACCTTAGACACATGTTGGTCAAAGACCAGGTTGCTATCTTCATATGTCTCCGAATCCATGACTACTGGGTTTACTCTTGGATATGTTATTCTTGAGGTAATTTCCTGGGGGTAGCTGTCTTCAAAAGGTGTACTGTTATGCATTTCTTGGCATTGAACTTTAAGCTGTGATGTTGGCACTAGTCATACATGTTGTCCTTTCTGTAGCGTTTTAATGTTTTGGGAGAATTCTGTGACTACTCCCTGTTTGCAGTAATCAGCAAACTTGGTCAGCCAGAGGTCTTTGACATTAGTCTTGACTTCTGAGAACTAGATGCCAAAAAAGAGCGGACGCAGCACAGAGCTATGAGGGATTATGTTAGTGGATGGCATCTTTGAAGAGATGTGCTACCATCCTATGTACCTGTGTCAACTTGAGTCAGCTGACTATCCAGTGTGTAACATGAGAGCTTATGCCTAAGTCAGAGAATTTGTTTGCCTGAGTGAATTACCGTGTCAAATGCATTAGCCAGGTCAAGGTAGCAGTCTGCACTATTTTGCCCTCATCCATTGCTTTGGTGACCTCCACAAAGAAGTCTGCCAGGTTGAGTAGGCATTACCTGACCAGGCAAACCAGAACTGGGTTGGATCTAGTGTTTCAAGGTTTGTCAATATTGATCGCTTCCATGATGATTCTTTCCATGACATTATATATGAAATTAGTCAGACTTGTAGGTCTGTAGTTCCCAGTGTCCATTGATGGCCCACCCTTATGTAGAGGGGTAGTTAAGTTCTCCATTCATGTAGCACAACTCCTGTCAAGAGTCTCTGGTTAAATAGTGGCTCCAGCATTCCTGACTGGTCATGTTTCAGGCTATTTAAAAGGCATCCTGGGATTTTGTCATGGCCCATTGATGTGGTGGTGTTGGCCTCAGAGTGCATCTAGGACCTGCTCCCTAGTGATAGTTGGGTGGCTTATGTTTGGAATTTCCTGGGGGTTGGTTAAAGGAGAGAGAAGGGTAAAGCTGGAAATTAATTTGTTGGCCAACAGATTCACTGTATCTTCTGGCTCAGTACATGTGGCTCCATTTACAATCTGTTCAGCACACTGTTTACGGTCTTTGAGGTTTCTGACATAGTTAACAAATGTACGCTGATTTGTCCTTGGCCTAAAAGGTTATCTTGACCTCAAAACTGGCTTTGCTAGACTTAATATGTCCTCCGAGTTGTATTTTTAGATTAATGAAAGAGTTTTGATCTTGCCTGATGTCACACTTTCAAATCTTGGCTGTGACTTTTTTCCTTTCTGTTGTATATCATGTTTGTTTTGATTCTATTAGGGTGGTTTGCTTAAGAGTTTGTGCTGGACTTATTCCTGATTGGCAAAGCTGTCTCTGTGCATTTAGCATGATACATGAACAATTCTGCATAGGCAGCCGTGTTCTCTGGGTTTGAGGGTGCTTGAAATTTTGTCAGATTATCACTTAGTAATAAGATGGTAGACTTAGAATAGTTTCTAAATGGAAGAAGTTTAGCTAGGATCATGAGCTTGAGTTATATGACAAAGGACTCAGATTTATGTTCTGACCTCACCAGAGAGAACACTACACTAGGAGGAAGGAAGTACAGCATTCTGCCATGTTTGAGTACCGGCTCCAGTATGGTTGCTCAAGGTGTTACCACCATTTTGTGGCTGCATGAGTACAGCTCAGAGTATACCAATTATGCAGTAGTGTTTGTCTTTCGGCTTTTCACTGTTAGGGGTCGTCACAGCGGAACTCCGGTCCGCTAATGATTGGCAGTAGATTTTCACAAATGCCGAGGTGCCGGCTCGACGTCCAACCTTCAACAAAGGCACGCCCACTTACACATGTCTTTCAAACGCCACCCAACCGTGGGGAGGACATGCAGACTCCACAAAGAAGGCACTCCCCGCACTCCAGCCGAGAATCGAACGGGAGAACCTCTTGCTGTGAGGCAACAATGCTACCGCTGCACCACCACGGCTTCAAAAGAGATGTGATAAATATTTTAAAGTTAAAATCTTGTTTAGTTAATGTGTTTTAATAGCCTGATTGGTTAAATAACTTGTGTGCAATAAGCTCCTCATTTCACAAGTGTGTTTAAGTGAAAGTGTAGTGCTTGGAGAAATGCGCTGTGTTAGGGTAGGGTTGCTGTGTATGTGAGTAGAGGGGGTGTGATATGGAATTCTGGAAATTAATAGACATTTCCAAAAAAGTTGATCTGCAGCTGTATGTAAATGTTTATTTTGCTTTAATTCAGACTTGCTGTTTTTTCTCCCAAGCTGTAAAGTAAATGGGAGAAAGTATGTCTTGTTTGATACTGGCATAATACCACTTACAATGAAATAAAAAGATACATATGGCTCTGAATTTTTAAAATGTTAACTTTACCAAAGGCATTTTAATGGTAATGTTGATTTTGCAAAATATCTAAAGACCCGGTCTAAAAGCATGGTTTGAGGTAATACAGTGCGTTTGTCCTACCCTGTGAAATTGAAGATTCTGAAAAGCAAACTTTATTGCTGTTGGATGTATTCTTGGGGACCTGTCAGGCAGCATAAGTGATTATTTTTCAAGTCATTATCTAGTGAAAAGAAAGCACTGAATCTGGTGAAAATCTCTCTGCAAAAATGTCGGGCACACTTGTCTCTTGCATGAATTATTTTTGCTTTTTTGTATATTTATACTTTTTTGTGCATTAAAGTAGCGTGATAATTTGAGCAATTTAGCTGCTGTAGTGTTAGGCTTTTGTGCAACCTAAGCACATCCATACCTGTGCTGTAATAGTCCTTGTTTCACTGTCAAGATAATCACACTCTTTACCAGGTTTCCACACTTGTGCATCCAGCCTTGTTGGAAACTGCGAGGCAGTATCAACATTTAAGACATCTAATTATCTTTAGATGGGTTTCATGCTGATATCCAGATTACACTAAAGACAAGTCACCAGTCCATAATACTGGATGGGAATCCACAAATTTACTCAGAGACTGACTGATATGGTCCCTTGGAGAAAATGTGTAGCCTAAAGGAGGATGCTACTGAGCCGTAAATGGTCATAAGACTCAGTGGCTGATGCTACTGAGCCGTAAATGGTCATAAGACTCAGTGGCTGATACTACTGAGCCGTAAATGGTCATAAGACTCTGTGGCTGATACTACTGAGCCGTAAATGGTCATAAGACTCGGTGGCTGATACTACTGAAGCATAAATGGTCATAAGACTCAGTGGCTTTGGAGTATCTATGAATTACCTGCCCTGGATCACCTCCATATCTTCAGAGGACCTTACATTTTTTTTTAATATACTTCCTGAGCTGTCCTTAAATAAAAATGCATTTCCTTGACTTCAGCTATCCATGAATAACTGGATAACTTGTATACTATAAAAATGTTTGGTACAGCCAAAGATTCCTAGATTTAATAAATGCTAGCACCCTTGTACAAATAGTTAACCACACCACTAAGGGTAAGACATTTCTTGAGCTCGTCCTCACTAACATTGCAGTTGCTCTACTGTAATTTCCCCATCCGTGGTCAAATCCTGTCACAAATTAGTGATGGTCTCGTTCAGGGTATCTACATCAACCAGAATGAACATCTGTGAATTTAAGAACTTCAAAAAAGAAACCTATTAAAACTAACACAGCGAGTTGCCAAGTTTCCCTGCTGCCATGTTGCCTTACCCAGTGATTTTTGTTTTTCTTATTTTGGTCATCTTTGCTTCCTCTTTGATTAGTTTCATTCCTCCTCATATACTTGATTGGCTCAGCCCCCCTGCCTCCTTCCATTTCTAGTAGTTCCTCTCTTTTTAGCATCTTCGATAAACTGTACTTGTTTATTTTTCATTTTCTCCTCTTTCTTCTCCCGCTGCCTTTATAATTGTTACGCCTTTGTTCCTCTTAAACAGTTCCACACTGTTGCTTATTCAGCAATGTATATATTCTTCAGAGAGACTGGACTGCAGTCTTCAAGTCCCTTTACAAGCCACAGTCACTATGTGACAACATTTGACGCCTGTCAGGATTGCACCCATTGAGTTTCAGGGCACGTTCAGCTCCCTTATGTTGCTGTAACATAAGTAGACAGTGGAAACTGTACCTGCATAAACCTCTGCATTTTCTGTGTATTTCTACAAAAAAAAAAACAAAAAAATAATCCTTGTTTTCCCACCTTTCTCGACTAGTTTAGACCAGTATACAGGCATTGCTGTATTCTGGGCTGTGGTGTAGTTCCTGTGTTGTCCATTACCTTACTTGGATAGAAGGAAGTTGCTTTGCTCGCCACTGGGAGTGGGGAGCCTTGAGCAGCCTACCTGTCCTTGGGGGAAGTGACCTCAGCACAAGAAGCTGTAGTAATTGGTTGTTTGGGACCATTCCTTGCTCTTTTGTAGTTCACTGCTTAAAATCTGCCTCTGGGCGTTTTTTTCTGGCTATACTGCTCAGACAAGCTCCACGTGGGTTTACAGAGTGGTCCTAGCAGCAAGGAACTCGAAAAAGCGACTACCTTCTGGATTTAAGTATATTTGCTTTTTTTTCACTGGAAATAGCTTCTGTTGCTTACTTTAAACTAGCCAGAACTGTTTTTTTCTGATTACTGCATTTATTTTTAAATCTGCACAAATTTAATCGAAAGTTTGCTTGTTTGTTTAATTTAACTGTGGAGGCTGCCCACTAAAGTGTGCTAGCCTGTGTAACTAATTTATCACTGTCTCTGCATTTTCTGTGTATGTCTACAAAAAAAACAAAAAAATAAAAAATTATCCTTGTTTTCCCGCCTTTCTCAACTAGTTTAGACCAGTATACAGGCATTGCTGTATTCTGGGCTGTGGTGTAGTTCCTGTGATGTCCTTCATGGATGCATCTGCAGTCATAACAAATGGGTTGTCCTGTCATCAGGCAGCCCTTCGGTCGGCCGGATTCCAAAGTCTGGGTCTGGCTTCGGCTGATGTCGCACTTCACCCGACGTCATCTCTGCTGGTCTTCGGGTATAAAGGCATCAGCCGACGCCATTTTCTCCAGTCTTTCTTGCCGCGTGGCGCCCGAAGCAGAAGCTGTTCGCAAGTGCCGGTCGGTCAGATCCAGAGATTCCTACTACCGAATACTACTTCGAAGACTTCTAAAAAGCTAAGTACCCCGTTGGGGACCTTTTCTTGCCTTAGCCGATGTCAGAAAAAGTAAATAATTGTTTAACTTGTGGGAAACAAATACCTCATAAAGATTTCCACTCTTACTGCCTACCTTGTTTAGGCCCAGACCACGACGTAGCTGCCTGTATAGCCTGTTCTTCCTTCAACCGACGAACGCTTAGGCGTCAGTCGGAGTTTGCTGAACAGTTTTTCGGCTCAGATTTTGCGTACATTATGCCGTCGTATCATCCGTCTACCCAAATAATTAAAAAACACAAAGAAAAAGACCGACACTCGCGGTCCGCGGTTTCGGCCGAAGCCACGGATAAGCAAACCGCGAGTGTCTCTGTTTCGGCCGAAACCGAGAAAACCGGTCTATCCTCAGCCGAATCCATGACTACTACCGAGGCTCCTGCTACTTTAGTTGAATCGGCCTCTGAAACTTTGCCTACTACTGTGGCCTCTAGTGATTTATCAGACACCATCCCTTTGGATGTTTCTACCCCAGCACGTGGTGCTGCTAGGCCTCCTGCAGCCATGTCTATCAAGGCCTTTGCCAGGGCCAAAGCAGCCAAAACTGTTAAAACAGTTCCTGCTAAGGCCCCCTCACACAGACACCCTTCTAGCTCTCAAATGCTTACTCTGGCAGAGGATTTGATTTCCTTAATTAGGGGATCCCAATCACACCCAGACAGGGCCTCTCAGCCACCAGAAAAGAGACCTAGGACAGAGCCACCCCAGCAGGAGTGCTCTGATGATTCTTCGGAGGACTCAGACACTACAGACCAGCCAGAGGCTCCTTTGTCCACTTACGAAGACTCCGATGCTGATGAATCCATTCCATCTGCCTCTCCTCCAGAGGAATTCTCTTTTGGGGAAACCTTACATGCCATGAGAGAGCAATTCCAATGGCAAGAACAAGATTTCTCAGACTCAAGAAAAAGGCTTAGAACCTTTCTGCACCTACCACAACATAGGCCCTTAGCTATACCTCCAGTTTTGCCTGTTGTGGATGATGCATTTAATGATGTTTGCACTGCACCTGATTCCTTACCACCAGCCCCTGCCAAACCAGACAGATTTTACAGGGTGCCTAACACTCATCACCACCTTTTCAAGGCCCCTCTTGCAGATCCTGAGACTATATCCCAGGGGCCTAAGGCAGTAGCTTCTACCTCTACAAAAAACCCTCTCCCTTCTGAAAGGGAAGCCAGGTCATTAGACAGATGGGGCAAAAAAGTCTACACCTCTGCCACTCTCTCAGCTAGAGCTTTAAACTGTCAGTTTCACATGATCCAATACCAAGAGTTTATGCTTGATCAGTTGACTAAGAAACTTTCTTCTGAAGAACCCTTAGATAAGAAATATGTTTTAGAAATGGTGAATAACATACAGCAGGTTAGTAACCATTCTTTGAAATGTGGCTATGATGCACTGGAGGCTTCATTTAGATCAGCCATGACTGGCACAGTGATAAGAAGGCATGCATGGTTGAAAGAGCAGGTCCTGCCGGATCATGTAAAAGCAAAACTGTTAGATGCTCCTATGGATAAGGACAGTCTATTTGGTACCTCTGCTCAACAAGTAATGAAGAAAATGGAAGAAAAGGCAAAATCTGTACAAACAGTTAAGGATTTCTTACAGGTTCAGCCCCCTCGGTTTAGCAGAAATTGGCCTGCCAAAAATTGGTCCTTTCCAGACTCCTCAAAGACCCAAAGAGGCAGGTATAGACGCTCTAGAGGCAGAAACCAATCCAGAGGAAGTGCCTACAGAGGACGACAGTGGCAAGGTAATAACCAGCGAGGCACTGACACCACCACTGCCACTGCAACAGGACAATCACAGTGACTTGGCCCTGACACCGCCTACCAGAGAGCAAATAGCAGCACCTTTAGGCGGAAAGTTAGCCTTATTTTCACAAAACTGGCACTATATCACAAAAGACAAGTGGATTTTAAAAACCATAGACCAAGGCTACAGGTTCCACTTCCACTCCTTACCAGTAAAAAAAGGAATGCCAAACTTACCTCCAACTCAAAAAGCAGAAGCTCTAAACCAGGTAACTCAGCTAACCAACATGAGAGCTGTGGAGAGAGTACCAGTAAATCAACAGGGCAAAGGATTTTACTCCAGACTCTTTCTAGTCCCAAGAAAAGAAAAAACTTGGAGACCCATTCTCGATCTGTCCGTCTTAAACACATACATCATCGTTCCAAAATTCAAAATGCTGACCTTACAGCAACTTCTTCCCATGCTGGGCAAGGAGTGTTGGCTGGTGACTCTAGATCTCAAGGAGGCATACCTGCACGTCCCCATCTGACCAATTTGCAGAAGATACCTCAGATTCCTTGCAGGATCAGAGCATTATCAATTCTCAGCATTGCCCTTTGGCTTATCTACTGCGCCCAGAGTATTCACAAAATGCCTGGCATCAGTAATCGCTCATTGCAGGCTCCAGGGAATCCAAATCTATCCATACCTGGACGACTGCCCGCTACAAGCGGACAACAAAGACAAGCTGACAACAGATTTACAAAGGGTCATTTGCTTGCTACAAGCCCTGGGATACACAGTCAATTTAAAAAAGTCAAGGCTGATCCCATCCCAGACAAGAACTTTCTTGGGTGCAGAATTGGACACAGTAAAACAAATGGCATTCCTGACTGCAGAAAAACAAGAACAACTTCCTCTTTACTTCTTGGCATTAACAAAGCAGAACAAACTAACAGCAAGAAAAGTACTGCAGGCCTTGGGATTCATGGCATCATGCATAATCCTGATTCCTCATGCCAGACTGCATATGAGAAAGCTACAGTGGTACCTAAAAAACTTATGGTCTCAACACAGACACAGCTTAGAAACCGAAATCCCACTAATCCCATGCCTGAAACAAGAATTCCTATGGTGGGCTCAAGCATGCCAGGCAAACCTAGGCTTGCCCTTCCGCAAAGGTCAAGCGAACCAGACCATCACAACGGACGCCTCAGATCTAGGCTGGGGGGCACACATGTTGGACAAATGCATACAAGGATTGTGGACTC
Organism: Protopterus annectens; assembly: GCF_019279795.1. NCBI lineage: Eukaryota > Metazoa > Chordata > Ceratodontiformes > Protopteridae > Protopterus > Protopterus annectens. Next base: position 673,045,158 of record NC_056751.1, on the reverse strand, counting down.
CAGACCAGCTGCACCTGCACATAAACCAAAAAGAAATGCTGGCAGTACAACTAGCAATCCAGAAATTCAAGCCTTTCCTCAAGGAAGGCCATTTATTGATAAGGACAGACAACACCACAGTCATGTGGTACATCAACAAGCAAGGGGGCACTCATTCTTACCCCCTATGCAGAATGACTCTGGACCTTTGGAACATGGCTCTGAGCTACAACATCCAGTTACAGGCAACCTTTGTGCCAGGAAAAGAAAATACCCTAGCAGATATGTTAAGCAGAACCACCTCGGATGCTCACGAATGGATGCTGCACCCGGACATCTTCAAGGCCATCACAAGAAAATGGGGAATGCCACAAATAGACCTGTTCGCATCCCCACTCAACCACCAGCTCAGGAAATTCTGCACAAGGACGTGTCACCCTCTTGCATGGAAGGTGGACTCCCTTTCCTTCAGTTGGAAAGGCCTGACAGCATATGCATTCCCACCTCTTCCTTTGATGCACAAGGTTCTACTGAAAATCAAAGAGGAACAACCAAGGATAATTCTGATAGCTCCGAATTGGCCAAGACAACACTGGTATCCCTTGCTGAGGAGCATGTCTCAGGGGAGAACGTGGTCAATGCCCCTGATGCCTTTGATGTTAACTCAGAACAACTACAGCATCCTGCATCCAAACCTAAAAACCTTACAACTGACTGCCTGGAACATCACTTAAGAGCAACTAACCCAGACTTATCCCAAAGGGTTAAAGACATTATACTTGAAGCCCGCAGACCTTCAACAAGAAGGAACTATGCAGGAAAATGGAAAAGGTTTGCCACTTGGAGTGCTGAAAGAGGAAAAGATGTGTCAAACATAAACATTGCTAACATCCTGGAGTACTTGGCAGAGCTTCTACACACAGGTCTGTCCTATTCCTCCATCAAGATACATGCTTCAGCTATTTCTGCAGAATACAGCTTTGATCCACCTGTCTTCTCGCACCCTCTACTCAGACAATTCCTCAGAGGGATCAAGAATGTAAAACCTCCTAGGAAACCACCACTACCAGCATGGGACTTAAATTTTGTACTAGAAAAATTGACACTCCCACCATTTGAACCAGCAGGAACAGCGGATCTTCAACACCTATCATGGAAAACTGCTTTCCTTCTGGCAATTACTTCAGCAAGAAGGGTTTCAGAACTCCAGGCCTTAATGGCAGTACAACCCTTCCTGATCTTCCATCAAGATAGAGTCTCCATGAGAACTAATCCTACATTTATGCCAAAGGTGGTATCCAGAGTGTCCTTAAACCAGGCAATCCACCTGCCTACTTTCTTTCCCAACCCACAGAACAGGGGGGAAAGGCTACTGCATACTTTGGATGTACATAGGCAGTTACGCTACTACCTGGACAGAACCAAAGGTAACAGAAAAACTGACCAGCTGTTAGTGGCCTATGCACCAGGAAGGGAAGGAAAAGCAATTTCCAAACAAACAATCTCCAAATGGATAGGAAATTGCATAAGATTCTGTTACTCCTACCATGGAAAACCAATGCCACAGAACATAAGACCTCATTCAACAAGAGCTACAGCCACTACCACAGCCTTCTTACGAGGAGTGGCAACCAAGGACATTATTGAGGCGGCTACTTGGACCTCCGTGCATACATTTGCCAAGCATTACAATTTACCTCTATATTCTAGATCCCGAGCAGGGTTTGCCACTGCTGTACTGCAAGGGATCCTAACTACACCATAATTGTTTTTCTTCCTCCACCCCTAGTTTAGCTATGGTATTCTACCCATTTGTTATGACTGCAGATGCATCCATGAAGGACATAGTACAGTTTTGTACCTACCATAAATGTAGATGTCCGAACTGGATAGCATCTGCAGTCAGGAATACCCACCCTCCTTCCCCTCTGTGGTACACCTAGGGTATTTACACTCCTAATAGCTAGCTGGGGGGGGGTCTCTTATGGTGTATTTGTTTGTATATATGTACATACATGCTTATTTTTTGTATTTGCCTTCTACCTTGTCTGCATACATTGGCATTTATCCAAATTTAGCCTTCCAAGAGGGCAACTGGCATCTGGGGCAAGAAACACTGAAGAAAATGGCGTCGGCTGATGCCTTTATACCCGAAGACCAGCAGAGATGACGTTGGGTGAAGTGCGACATCAGCCGAAGCCGGACCCAGACTTTGGAATCCGGCCGACCGAAGGGCTGCCTGACGACCGGACAACCCATTTGTTATGACTGCAGATGCTATCCAGTTCGGACATCTACATTTATGGTAGGTACAAAACTGTACTTTGTCCATTACCTTACTTGGATAGAGGGAGTTTTCTTTGCTCACCAGTGGGAGTGGGGAGCCTTGAGTAGCCTACCTGTCCTTGGGGGAAGTGACCTCAGCACAAGAAGCTGTAGTAATTGGTTGTTTGGGACCATTCCTAGCTCTTTTGTAGTTCACTGCTTAAAATCCGCCTTTGCACGGCTTTGCGCGGTTGTGCGCATAGCGCAGCGCCGGTTAAACAAGGTTAAACTTTTTCTGGCTCCGCCAAGTCTGCTCTTCAATTTTTCCCTTAGAACTGTTTCTACTTGCAATCTAAACAGCCTATACTCGCTCTGAAAAGCTCAGTACTTGCTCCTAAAGCATTTTTATACAGGTAAAGCACTCTTAAACAAAAGAAAGTATTTCATTCACCTAAATTCTGTTGAGTACACATCTCCCTGTAGGTCCTTTCTGACTCAGTTACACAGCAATCTTTTTCACTATTTCTAGCATGTCGAAGGGTCAGTTGCTGGCGTCCTCTCCTGTTCAGCTGGTGAATCTGGGAATCTTGAGGCAATGTTACAATTGCCTCATGTACACAGACAACCCTCTCCTCCTCCCAACAAATACAAATATATGCGATAGATGCAACTATATAGCCAAACTGGAGGCTGAGCTCTCTCAATTCAGTACTGGCAAGACCAGTCAGGAGGAGAAGGTAACCACGCACACCACAAACCCAGTCTCACATAGAACTATCACAACAAGCAAACCAAACACATAAACACACAAAAACATACTTGGAGGCGCTGATTAAAAATCTACCAAAACAGAGGCCTCCAAAGCAGACACCCAAGCAACCACCACCTCAAGACATAGCACATGCAACACATAGTTCACAAAGTCAGTGTGCTAAACAGTCACAGCCCTTAAGGCCAAACAACATGCCAGACACACTTGTAATAGGTGACTCCATAGTCAGACACACTGACGTCCTGCTCACCAGACTGAACAAGGAAAAGGTGACAGTAAGCTGCCTGTCGGGAGCTAGAATCCGCCACATAACACAAGCACTCAGGTCACTCCACAGCAAGTACAAATATGACTCTGTCATTGTACATGCCGGTGTGAACTACCTGAGACGTACCTCCCTGGACTACATGAAAAGCAACATAGAGGAGCTCTCTGATTATGTAGCCCAGGCTGGTATGACCCTGAGCAGCATCTTACCCTCACCAAGAATGATGCCACAGTACAAAGACAAAATGATCAGTTTTAACAATTGGCTTAATTACTGGTGTCATTCTAAGGGGATCCAATGTCTGTCTGCTTGGGATGACATGCTTGACAAGCCGCGCTGCTTCGCAAGGGATGGCTTGCACCTGTCACCCCTGGGCTTCCGGATATTGGCCAAGGCTCTTGCCACCCCCATAGTGCCTTTTTTAGGCAAGGCTCAAATGACAAACCTACCTGCCTAGAAAACACAAGTGGAAAAAAACTAAGGGTAATGCTGTGCAATGCCAGAAGTCTAAACCTCAAGATGCACACCCTCTAAGCCCTCCTCAGTATGGAGAACATCGATGTCTGTGCAGTGACTGAAACCTGGTTCAAGGCTCCTGAGAGCACACCAGCACTATCAGGTTTTACCTCATATCATGCTTTCCGGCCCCAAAGCTTGGACCGAACCACAAAAGGAGGGGGGAGTATCCATTTTCATCAGATACCCACACCTCCAGGTTAGTGGCAACACACAAAGCATCGGAGACTATCCAGGTGCAACTTAACCATAGGCAAAACTGCCTTACAGTTTGTAGCATGCTACAGACCACCCTCTCAAACTCAGGAACCCCACACAGCCTTCCTGAAGACACTGGAGAGTATGAATGTCTCTCCAAATACCATCATTTTGGGAGACTTCAACTACCCAAACATAGACTTGGAACATTACTCAAGCCCCAACACCCTAGCCCAAAGGTTCCTAGAATTCATAAACTCAAATGCAGTGGAACAACTAGTCACCATTCCCACAAAAGGAGACAATATACTAGACCTGATCATCACAAACATGGGGACAAAATGCTCCACAACAGAAGTATATCCCTGTTTGGTAAGATCAGACCATAAATTAATCTCACTGGAAATCCACATCCCGCCCCCACCCCCTGCACAAAAGACCACAGTGAAGAACTTCTCAAAAGCAAACTTCACACTTCTTAAGACTGAAGTGGTATCCTTCAAGGCCCCTGGGCCAGTGGAAACCACAACCCACACTGCTGAATCCTTTGCAAATGCCTTCTATGGGCACCTTCAAGAATGCATGGATCATACAATCCCAAATAAAACCAAGACCCATTCCCCCAAAGGCAGGCGCCCGGTCTGGTGGACCCCAGCCGTAAACAAACTTTACAACATGAGGTGGAAGCTACTACATGACAGAGCAAAATCCCTAAAAGGGAAGGCGCCTCTGATCAGTACTAGCAAAAAACTACGATCACTCATAAAATCATCCAAGGCCAACTTTGAGAGAAAAATCGCAAAAAACACAAAAGACAATCAAAAGGCCGCCTTTAGCTATGTTAGAAACCTGGGAGGAAACTTCCAGATATGCTCAGAGTTAGTCCAAAATGACACAAAATACACTGAACCCACTGACATTGCCAACATTCTGGCAGACAGGTTCAGTGCAAATTTCTCTTCCCCCCTCCCCCCCAAAAGGAGAAATAACTATCCCAGCAGAGTGTAGCCTTCCTAACATCTCAGATGCCCAGGTGAGAGCCGCCCTCTCTAAAGCTAAAAACACAGCATCAATGGGACCGGATGGTGTCCCGGGCTGTGTGCTACATGAACTCCGAGGAACTAAACCCACACATAAGGCTGCTGTTTAATCTTAGCCTTACTCCAGGATACGTACCCAAAGAGTGGCGTACGGCAACAGTGGTCCCACTTCACAAAGGCAGTGCCTCTACGGACCCTGGAAATTACCGCCCCATAAGCTTGACGAGCCTGGTATGCAAAGCTATGGAGAGGATCATTATGGAACTCATAAACAAAGACATTGGGGACCTACAGACATTGGATCCTACTCAATTTGGCTTTGTCAAGGGCAGATCCTGCCTTTTGAACTTGGTCGACTTTTTTGAAACTGTCACTAAGGCCATTGATGAGGGTAAGGCAGTTCACACAGCCTGCCTTGACCTTGCAAAAGCCTTTGACACAATACCCCACTCGGGCATCATAGATAAACTCACCAGCTTAAATGTAAACCCATATGTCACAAGATGGGTTGCAAACTGGCTCAAGGACAGAACCCACAGGGTCAGAGTTGCTGGAGCTATGTCAGACTCTAAGCCAGTCACAAGCTGGTGTCCCACAGGGCTCAGTCCTGGGACCCCTCTTGTTCGGCATTTATTTTTCCGAAGTACAGGCAAACATAGGAAGTTTGTGGCTGACAAAGTTTGCAGATGACTGCAAACTGGGCACCATAATTGATACTCCAGCAGACACAAACATCCTTCAGAGAGGCCTCATAGAAACGGATAAATGGTGCCAGAGCCATGGCCTTAAGCTGAGCACCAAAAAATGTATAGTCATACCCTTTGGGGAAAAACAAGGTACCGACAAATTACCACATAGGCGGTAATCCATTAAGTACGGAAGAGGTAATCCGGGACCTAGGGACCCAGGTTGACAGTAACCTCTCATTTGACACTCACATTGCCAAAGTGGTTAGGAAGACCTTCTATATTGCCCACCTTATCATGAAGGGTTTCACATCTAGATCGAGAGGTCATTGTGCCCCTGTACTCTTATCAGGCCAATGATTGAGTACAATGCCCCATTTGGGATGTATCTCACCTGACACCTGCAGCAGTTGGAAAGACCCCAAAAGTTCCTCACCAAGAGGATAAAGGGTCTTAAACGTATGTCATATGCTGCCCGACTGAAAAAACTCCAGCTCTATTCAGTCGCATACCGCCTACTCAGAGGTGATCTGTGCCTGACGTACAAGGCCATGTCCAATCCTGAATTAATGGACATGCTCCACCTCAGAAAATCCAAATCCATCAGAGCCACGAGAACAAGTGACTTAAACCTCAACACAGAAATAAATAGGATGTGCTGGAGGGACAGATTCATAACCCAGAGGCTCCCTACACTCTGGAACAGAATCCCAGTCCATGTTAGGCAGAGCCCCTCACTGACTCTATTCAAGAGAAATCTCGACAAGTGGATGGGAGATCGTAGGTTTACCCCGGGGGTCATCTCTGTGTCACTACTAGACAGAGGCATAGTAAACTAAACCCTAAAAGGGCGTAGTATTCTCATCCTAAGGGGTGGTGTAAGCCACATACACTCTGGCTAGGCTTATAAATGCCTTAGGGCAGATAGCCTAGTACGAACCTATGAACCTGAACCTAAACCTATGAACCTATTTGCTGTACATGTGTACCTGGTCCAGACAGGTTGCTCATTTTCAAACATATACCTCTCAACTGTGCAGATATTTTGCTTCATATTTTTGGTCTGTTTCTCATATAATTTGTGGTTTTCTGGCAAATCTCTGGGATGATCTCTGGATTGAAGTTCCTAAATAATGACGTTTAAGTTTCAGACTTCAAATCCTTCATAAAATGCATGTTAACACAAGCCCTGTTACTGTTACTCTAGCAACTTTCAAGAGCAATATTTAAAATCTGTCTCTGTTTTTGGACCTTTGCCTCCCTTTACGTCAGTCAGGATTTGTCCAGATTTCTTGCACCAAGAGGTGTGTTCTCAGAACTTCTTATAATGGTGTTATCCTGAGATTTGGAGGAGATTCCTTATGGTGGTCTTGCATGGGTGCAGCACCTGCTGCTGTAGAAAAATGAGACTTTTTGTGTATGCTGCACCAAGTGAATTATATCCCCATTATGAAGATGGGGATCCTGGTTGTCAGTAAAGCCATAACTAAGTTTGCCCTGCTTGGGAACATCCTTTAAAATATTTTCCCCCATTAGCTTGTATTACTTTTCCTCCCAAGCAGACATTAAACCAGATTTCTTAATTTATTTTTCAGGAAGATTTTAAGCAGACCTCATCCTTTGTTGTATGAACAGAAGCAGAAGGAGGAGAAAGATATTTTGCACGAACATAAAGAATTTCTGAAGAAGACAAGCCTTCATTTTTGGAGCTGTTCACCTCATGGGTCCTGTTTTGGCCCTTTTTAATTTGCTTGTTTTAACACAGTAGTGGCATCTGCACTTTTTAACCATAAAAAAATGTTTTGTGCTTTTCCTTTCTACACACATTGAGTGGTTTGCCTTTTAACGTCTGCATGTTTAAGAACAGTGATAACGTATTGGAAAATGTAAATGCCCCACAGCTGGTCAAGGAGCTTTCTGAAGTCTATTGCAATTGAATAACTTTATAAATATTTGAAGCATAGTTGGCATTTGCTACTTTATAATGCAGCCACATCAACTTCTATAGAAAAACTCTCAGAAAGCAGTCAACGTGCATCTCATTCATTCATCTTGCCACAGTGATGAAATCTCTGTTTAAATATTGCAGAAAATGTAAATGTGATGATTTCATGCTTGTCTGCTGAACTTTACCTGTCTGTATATACAAGAACTGGTGTTCATTTGATTATTCTGTATGAAGTCATATGCTGAGTTGGTCTTTTCAGATACATTTGAAGTTTACTATAATACAACAAAAAATGAAGTTAAGCAATTCATGTGTTCTTGTAGCTGAAAAGTTAGACTGTGATCGGATCACTTTACCACGTAACTTTGGTACAGGAGCATCTCTTTCATTAGGGAAATCCATCTTCTGAACAAAGTTGTTTGTGCTTTGACTAATTTTATTCATTAAGATCATGTCAAACTAAACAATGTAGGACTACTATTTTTCCCAATTAACACAGAGGTGTGAAATTTCCTGAATGAAAGATGTTGATATTGACCCTGAATATTGTTGCTTCATTCATTTTGCTACTTGTATGCTCCTGGTAGGCAGTCTTAAAGTTATGAAATTCAGCACACTGTATTTGAAATTGTATATAGTCCATCACTGTGAGCTCTGGGCTGATATTTTAACTTTTTCTTATAAATGGTAAAATATTATAAAATTGTTTTTTCTTGTTCATTTCACTTTATTTGAAGCTACATGTTTAGCTTACAACTTACGGAGTATAATATATATCAAGTAGCTTTTTTCTTGTGGGGGGATAGAAATTCTATAAATTTTAAAGATGTACAGATGAGCAGTGCTGAATAGACCATTATTCTGCTAACCTTGCAGCTGTTAATAATAGGGGACGGATTTATTTCATTGTGTCCAAAAGAATGAATTCCTGTATATCCCAGTCCAGGCCAATGACTGCAAGTGTCAGTCACAGAATTTATACAAACTGTATTTGTGAATAGCATTCCATATTAATTTCAGATGGTAATACTTGACGCATTTTCCCTAAAACACACACTTTTTTTTTTCTTGCTGCCTAATTATTTTGTGATGCCCACCAGCTTGATAAAAAGGACTTTGTGTAGTGTCTTTGGTCTGTTGTACTAAGTAGTGTGTGTGTGTATGTGGTGATTAGTAATAGAGGACTATAGATGCATAGACTTGAGATTATTAAAAACACAAGTGTTAGTTACCAGAATAGGTATGGGTTAGGATAGTCTAACAACAGCTGTAATAACTGGCAGATCTGGAGTGTACAGTTTGTATACAACATATTTTTCTTGGCCTTGCACATGCATGTGTGCATACACACGACACGCACAGTTTGCCACTTTGACCCCCGTATTCCAACAAGAGTGAATGAAATCCATATTTTAAAATATTGAAGAAATTTGTTCAAATTTTTAATTAATTTATGTAATATGTAAAGTTTGCCTTTTGCTGCCTAATCAGACCATCTTGTAAAATTGTAACTTGAAATGTACCGTTTTTCTGTAGCATTGGTTACTTAGAAAGTCTAAAGGAAGAGCATCAGTTAAAATATTTGGTGCTTGTGCGAAAAAGGCAAAAAAATTGTATTAAGCAACTCTTGAACAGTTCTTCTGTTGTCTTGCTTTGTAAATTTGAAAATCTGTAGAAAAAAGTCTTCCAAATGTATCCCTTCAGTTTTGTATCCATGCATGAGAATGATTTAGGCAGCTAGGAGCTGTACATGTATTGCAAGAAAAATTACATTTAAAAACAAATCATAACTGAAATGTGTTCAGTCACTCTAAAGGGAGTGAAACAAACAAGCTTGTTAAGTTATGAAAATTCATTGTTGAACCCTTCCACGTTTGACACATCCATGCTATGCTATGGGAAAAGGCAGTCTGGGATGCCAGTTGTACGTAATACTGCAAGATGCCTAGTTTGTGAAGGTGTGAGTTTTATTCTGATTAGCCAGTTTCATCTGGAATTTTTTTATACAATAAAGCTACTCATAAGTTAAAATATCGTGGCTATGTATGTTTGTTCGTTCATTTTATTAAGTCAGTAGTTTACCAACAGATTGATGGACTGTACGAGTAACATTTTCCTTTCAGATGGTAGTTGCTTGTCTGCAGACTGTACTAAAACAAATGTGTATGTTAAAGGCAGGGATGTCAAGAAATTCACCAAGAAAGTGAAACTTGATTGGTGAATCTTGGCATCCATATTGAGAACCTAACAAGCAAATTATTGTAAAAACCCAGTCATAATTTTTTGTAGTGCAGAGAACGTAATTTGCTGTGTACTAGTGTACTATAGTTTATGTAGTGTTTTATGGCTTTAAAAGCCGAGCAGTACTAATGACCGTCACAGATCCATTGGCCAATGTGTGTAGCACTGTCACAGAGCCATTGGCCAATCCCCGTAGCACTGTCACAATGATCATGGCCAAGAGCTGAGTGTATGCCTGCTGTTTTTGGTTGTAGTGAAGTGTTTTACAGCTTTTAAAGCTTTTTCCATTTTTTTTCTTCTTTCCCTAGCTTGATACTATGCATGTTGTAATGCATTACAAGCACCATTTACTGTAAGATCATAAAGGTTTCAAAGGGGATAATTTTAAGCTGTTTCAGTGATACCTATCACAGTATATAAAAAATGTTAGATTTCATATTTGCTTTGCTGTACTCTGCCGATGTTGTTGTGGTGGAACTCCTCAGGGTACCAGTCAGCCTGTTCTTTCCCACCCCTGTGTCTATGGATTGCTTGCTGCACCCCTGTGGTGGAACAGTATTTCAGTGTTTACTGTAGCTGTAGTGTGCTGTATGGGGTCCTACCACCCAGGAACACAGTAACAGTACTGGGCAAGAGATCAAGGCCAATTTATATGCATGTTTTCAGCACATAGTAGTGTTCATCTTCCAAATAGAATGTGGTTTGTACATAATGATAACCCTGGTGTAACTTTTGAGTATGTCCATCCAGTTATCAAGACTAGCCTTAAAGATAATTTGATCTGTAGTGGTAGTAGACAAGTATGGGCACTGCTAGCTTCTGCATACTTGGGTAGTGAGATGTGAAAGGTGACGGCAAAATAGCACTAGATTACATCCTAGTGCAGTGCCTCTGTTGCCTTCCTTCTATACTGTCCCTATAAATGGTGGAGCATCATGGGATCTGATCTCCCTGTTCTCTGTCAAGGTAGAGACTGTCAGCCTCATTTGCTGTGGCAGCAGCCAGAATGCTGTTTGCATGTTTTGTTAATTAGGGGATGTACTTCTGTTGGAGTACTGTTTGGTGGGAAATCCTTTGTATTAGTGTTGGACAAGACTAAGCCTGGTTGTGCAGCAGTGTTTCTGTTGTGTGAAATGTATACTGCTAGATGTTCTGATGTGCAGCTATGTGATTTGTAAAACATTAAATGTGACAAAAGTCCATCCCCGTAACAACTCTTCCCATTTTTTTTGCACATGGCGTTGGGCTGTCACTTCAGTGACCATCATCTAGAGCCAGGGGTTTACACTGAGTGGCTAGCCCAGCTGCTGTAGTTATTGCACACCACACACTCGCATGCACACTGGTACCTGTGGACAATTTGGAGTGTACAATTCTCCTACTGCATGTCTTTGGAATGTGGAAGGAAACCGAAGCACCTGGAGGAAACGCACGCAAACACATCATGAACATGCAGACTTTGCACAGAAGGCACCCCAATGGAGAATCGAACTGGGGAACCTCTTGCAGTGAGTCAACAACACTATCTGCTGCATCAGCATGCTGCCCTAAAGTGATCGTACTCTGTCGTGGCTCAGCAGTGTTCTGCTAGGCACAATATCAGTATACAAAAGGCAGTGGAGTTGCGGTATGTGCCTCGTGCGCTTAATCTGCAGAACTACTTCCATGAATGTTGTGCTAACCTCTACAGCATACTCTGACACACAGTCCAAAATCATGGCTGGTACTTTTTGATTATGGGATAAACCCACTGTTCAATTTGCCCCTTTTCAAGGTCGACCCAGGAGCACTGTCGGATAGGGACTTGCACAGTTACATAGCGGGCAGCTGAAGGTGGAAGGAATCAAACCCATCTCGTTACAAAAAGTAGTTCCTTAACGTCTCAACTTTAGTCCTATATAACTATCAGGCAAGGTGTACAGTAGAGTATACATGCTCATGAATAATAGGGCTTTAGTGAATTGTGTGAGGGTCAAGTGTGTGGTTCTTAGAGTACCAGCACTGCACAATTGTATGGCTTATCGTTTCTCTTTTATGAACATACCCAGTAGATATTGTCAGACATATCCCCAGATGTGGTCTGACTTCCCTGCCCCTTTTTTTATTAATTACAACAACAACATTAACCAGTTAAGCCCACTGTATATAAGGCACCCTTTTTCAGGGCAAACCTGTGTGCACTTTTCCCTTCAAGTGACTTGCTCAGTGTTGCAGATTTGGCAAGCAGAGCTAATGTGAATCAAGTACTGTATGTTTAGTGCACAGGATGCAGCTTGTTAGCAGTTCAAATCCTTAATCCTCTGCATTAGCTGCCAGACATCCTGGTGTGTAGCTGTGTAATTTTAAAACATTTAATGCTTTTACTTCTGAGATGCAATGTACAGGGTTTGATACTGACCTCTAAGTATTTGCTAGACTTGTAATATTCTGTAGAATGATAGCTTAGTATTTGCCTATAAATCTATAATGTGACTAAAGAGATTGATTAAACTCTGGCTAGCAACCATTTGTGGCTAGCAACCATTTGTGTACAATTTGTGTCTAAATCACTGCATGAAGTCAAATGTGCAAATAGTATTTAAAGGAATCAGTCTATTTACTGTATTGAGTTAAATGTACTAATGTCCCTTATTTTCTATTCAAGCTAAGTTTTATATTTTGGCATCTGAACTAATACAGTGTTGAGCACATTTATTATTCGAGAGTATCATAAAAAAACTGCAGGTGTTGACCCCATATCTTTTAAATGGATGTATTTATTTTTTGTAGGTTTAAACTGTTACAGCAGCTGATATGCTAGCTTCTGGGTCACGATCTGTATTTTCTTCCAAGAATAAGCTCCCCTTGCCTAAAATTAAGTAACTGGTTTTGTGATGCTTCTTTTACATTTAATCTGTCATCGGGATGCAAAAAAGAATTTGCTAGCGTCATTATTGTGCTCTATAATTAATTGCAGAAAGGGTACCAAGTGTATAACTTCGTAAGAAATACTGCCCCCCCTGGCATCTCTCTGAATAGTAAGATAAAGTATGCTGATTTATAACCTAACCTTTGTTTGATGTTCTACATTGGCCAAGTGTGTCACTTGCAGTAAAATTATATTAGCTGAAAATTTCTTCAGTATCATTAGTGACATGCTGTCTAACCAGGACTATAAAGTCCATTAGCAGAAAAGGGGGGAAAAGTATATTATGCTTAAATATAAAGATCTCAAATGAAAAGATGAGGTATCCTATGCCACATTTAAAATGCTCCATGATCTAAATAAATTTTGCTGGCAGACCTTGGACCAAAAGTATGGTAAAGGTATTCCACAGTAACAAAAGAAAAGGCCGGAGTAAACAAATGTTTAACTCTGCATTGCTTTAAATAAATTATCTTAGACTTAAGTGGATAGAAGAATTTTCTGATTTTTCAAACAAGTGGGAGTTTGTAGCAAAGAACTGCAAAGTATGGGCCCCCTCCTTAGCATGTCTTGAAAACAGGTAAATGCCGCTAAGCATCGTCTTTCTCAAGCAGATATAAAGCCATTCATTTGTCAGAGTATATTAACACGTTAAGGAGATTGTCCGTTTGAGCTGAAAAGTGTGGCACTTAGCATAGAGAATTAAGACCGTGAGATAATGGGTTTCATCTTATTGTCCTAGTTTTGATTCTCATAGTTGCAGTTTCTGTACTCAGTATTTCACCAAGTAGCTCACTATACCTTGCCGGACGATCATAAGACCTTTGGGCTCAATTGCAAACTTAGATGCTTGGATACATTTTCCAAAAAAAGAAAAAACAAACTATTAGTGTAAAAGGGGTTGTTGCATTTCTGAGTGGTTAAACCAAGTCTCACCTGCGTGAGTTGCTGGGAACTGAGGATCAAAAATATCCCACAGCATTTTATCAGTAAGAGTAGATGAATTCCCTCAGAGTCTTATCACTGATTGTCTCTCCTGAAAAGTAGTCACTGGTTGAGTGGAGAGACTGTCAGTAATACACAAGTTAGTGAAGTACGAATTTTAGCAAGACAGTCAACCCAACCATTAATTCAAGCCCTCAACTGAAGATAGAATTCAATGCAGTTGGTAAAAATGGTAAACAGAATATATAAAAAAAAAAATTCTTTTCAGTCACACCTCACATATTAAGTATGCAGTTAGCACAAGTATAATGTAGAATTCTGTCTAAGACTGATCAATTTAAACTCTGTGCTTTCACTCCTTTAAAAATTAGCTCATTTCTTTAGCATTCCTTCTTAATCACAAGATGGAACACCTGGAAGAGGAAAGTGTTTAATGAAGGCTGGCACTTTCTAGGATGCTGTACATTCTGTATTTATTGGAAAACAGTCTGAATAAAAACAGCATTCACCTTGAAGGCCACAGTGTTTTCCACATCTATAAAAGTAATTTTTTTGTGAAAAGTAACAAATACTAAGCATCCATTTCCTACTACCAATGACCACTATCCAAAAAAAGCCCCATGCACACACCTGCTACTTATGTATATACCAACTACAGCTCAACAGCAGTACAGAGACTAGGCAAAACCCAAATTTTCATTGTACCGCAATCTTGCGCAATCACCTACTTGTACTATGCGATGTTGATAATGTGAAGTTTCAGCATCAACATTTTGGCTAATCGATATTTCTAACTTCATACATGTATATAAAATATGTAGACACTCATGTGTATACACACACACAGCAGGGCTTAATGCCAAAAGGCTAGATTATTGTGGAACAAACAAGTCTGATCTGTGAAAGAGGAGATGCAAATGAATACAGCTTTTCTGAACTGTGGATCTGATGTTGTCCACTTCATTAACCCATGGGAATACGATTCGTATGCTTGGAACTGATCAGCCACCTTCTAATAGCTCCAAACTCCTGACTTGAGCTCCTACCTATCCATAATGCCCCACTCCCCCACAATACCTCAGATTGAATTTGCCAACAAGAACACAGTGTCCATTAACCACTAACTACATTATAACAGCATGAAAATCAAATATATATACACGTATCATACAAGAGAAGAACATCAGGAACGCAATCAAAGGAATAACATTCCTTGAGGCTTCCTGAAAAATTTTTGGATGGGGGAATGGGCAGTGGGAAGTTTAATGGAATGAAGTTGGACTACACAGAACATTATAGTAAGAACATAACTTCTTTACCTGATATTGTCCACGTCATTCCATTAACCTGCAGGACAGAATCTCCAGCTACCATAAACCAGGGGTGGCCATCAGGGAAGGATATTCCAGAGTACAGCAGAAACAAAGGCACTTCTACTCCTGGATTTAATGTCCAGTGTGTGATACATAAAAGTATGGGGGTTTGGGTGGCCACGATGGTGCAGCGGGTTAGCGTTGCTTCTTCACAGCAAGAGGTTCTCCAGTTTGATTCTCAGCTGGGGTGCCTTCTGTGCATTCTGCATGTCCTCCCTGCTACGATGGGATTACTTTGCCTTGGGATTAAGGAGAAACTACCTCATAGTGACCCCCCTCCCATCTATGAACTCGCTTTTCAGAGTTAAAAAAAAAAAAAGTTATGTTCTTACCAAGCTCCATTGGTGTTGTCCAACTTCATTTCAGTAAGCTGTAGGAGTATAGTTTCAATGCTCAGAACCGACTGGCCACCTTCTTCCATCTTAAGACTCTTGACTTGAGCTCCTCCTACATACCCATAATTCTCCGCTTCCCCAAAGTACCTACAATCTCGTTTGCCACACTTAATATTAGCACTGACTTCCAGCTTGAGCTTCTCCATCGTTTTCTGATGAGTGTTTTTCTTATTGTTGCTTTTCCTATTTGTTGTCTTGTCTGTCTTCATTTTCATCCCTTTCTAGTTTCTCTGGGTTCTATCATTAGGCTATTAAAAAAATGTTCCTTCTGACTTTTGTCTTCTCCCTTTTTTCTTCCGTATGGCTGATCAAAAGCCATTTAGCCTTAAAAAGTGCACTTCCTGTAGGCGGAGGATTCCCTTATCTGATGCCAATGGGGAGTACATGTTCTGTTTGGGGCCTCTATATTTGGATGCCCATTGTGATATTTGCAAGGCTTTTCATCCCTGGGCTCTGGTGGATAGGAGAAGTAAGCTCATTTTAAAAGGGTTTCTTCCTCCCGCCACCTCTGGATGACTTCTACATCAGGGGTTCAACCCCTATTAAAGAAGCCCAAAGATTCCCAGGAGTCCAGGAGGTCATTTTCCTCACTGTCTTCCACAGAACTACCCAGGAAGAAATTTAGACTGTCGCAACAGGCTTGTTCAGCTCCAAACTCTGACCTCGACCTCTCCTCCACCCCTTTCTTCCTCTAATACTACAGTACCAAGTGGTGACCCTTCAGCATCTGCTCTGAATACTGTTGGCATCAGGGTCTTCTTTGCCAATGCCTAGGAGGTCTGTGTCCCATTCTTCATGGAGATTCCCCTGACCTCCTTCCTTTGCTTCATCTGGGTTTTCCCGAAACTTGTCCTCTAAGGATGTTGGTAAGCTTATAAGGCAGTTCCTCGAGAGACCGATCCAGATGGGGCTTGTGTCCACCCTGTCTTTTTCAGACCTGTGAAACTCTCCCTGTTCCCAACCAGTAGCTCCTTCTCTGATTCAACCCTTTGTTTGAGTTGATTGTTCCATTGGGTACAATGTCAGAGCTGATAGAGATGTCTTCTTTGCCTCTGACATTCTCCCCAACTTGCTCAACTCCAGCTGCTTCAGTTCTGAGTGTCTCAGAGCTGTAGCACTGAGGTCTGTTCTGGGAGGTTGACTTCAACTTCAAAGCTTTCAGAGCTGTCTCTTACCCCTGAGGCCTTAGGCTTTGACAGCTTGGCTCTGACTCCCTCCTCGAAGTGGGAGACTCCTTCTGTCCGGGAGGTATCGGCTGCTGTGACTTCAGCTCCAGCAAGACAGCTCCAGGTAGTTCAGAGTTTTCCTGCTTTTGAGGTCATGAAGAGGGTACTGTTAGATGATCCTTGGTGCTTAACGCAACAGAAAGCCCCCTGGCCTCACTCTGGAATGGTGCCCGAGACCTCTGAGCTACCATATGGACAGCCGGTCCCGGAAAGCCTCCACACTGTTCCCTCAGTGGATCCACAAGCTTCTTCTGACACCTCCCTGGAGTGTCTCCCGAGGAGGTCCCTCAGAAGAGACCATGTAAAAGAAGGCATATGGATTCCCCTGTGAAATCTGTCACTATAGATACCGATTTCGAGGAAGGCAAAGGGTCTCCCATAATCACCACCTGACGAAGCCTCCTTCAGAGACATCCTTGAAATCCTTCGCCAGAAGGGTGGTTAGTCCTCCCAAACCCCTTCCCTGGAGGAATCGTTACTGTGGGAGGCTTTCAGGGCCAGCCCATCTACTACCTGGGTGTCCCCCCTGGCTGATCCGCTCATACAGCTGGTGTCGTCAAGGGCCTGGAAGGAGCCGTATACAGTGGAACCAATTCCTAAACTCGACAAAATTTCAAGTGCTCCAGCTGACAAAGCCTTTTGGACCAAAGGAATCTCTATAGATGCCTTGGTTGTGGCAGCAGCCACCAAGAAGGAACTGGCTCAAGACAGCTCCTGTGTCCACCCCCCCAAAAAGAAAATCCCGGGCATTGGACAAGTTTGGAAAAGAGTCTACGCCTACAGATTTGGAAAGAGTCTACGCCTCATCTACCTTTGCACTTCGGGCATTGAACTGCTTATCCCATTTTTATTCAGCTACAAAGGGACTTAGTTAAGGAACTTTCTAGCTTGCTCCCTGGGTCCATGTCTGCCGAGGAATGGGAGTCTGTTTTCTCTAAGCTGGCCAGCCTACATTCCCTAACCAATGTGTCCATGAGGCTCATCAGTCATGCTGTGGAGGGTACCTCATGAGCAGCTGGTTCCAGCATTGCCATATTGCACCATGCCTGGATGAGAGTGTGAGAGTTTGTGGAGCCTTTCAAACAGTCCTTTATTAATGCTTGTTTTGATGGCTCTGCCATGTTTGGGCCCATGATATGTGACACTTTAACCCCAGGTGCGAAATTTGGTAGGACCCTGTCTGTCATAGAGATCCATTTTTCTGTTCTACAGTGAACCTTCTTCAAGAACCATCTTGGAAGTAAAATGGTTTTGGAAGTCCGAGTCCTTCCAAGACACTCTGAAGACTTTTCTCCCAGAGGCAGAAGGGGAATATGGTCAGTGGTTGATGCTGCCCACACAGCCGAGGGAGTCCGCAAATTCAAGGGTCATGGGAACCTGCACTGGGCAAGTCTTTCCAGTGATCCTGAACTGTTGCCCATCTGTTCTCCTCTGTAAGTGGTTGGGGGACATTTCTCCTTGCACCCAGAAGTCTGGGAGGCCATCACAAATGGGTGCTAAGGATTGTATCCAGAGGATACTCAATTCCCTTTTCCATCATTCACAGACAAAAACCCACCCCGATGTTCCACCCAGTCAGAGGGAGGATGTGACCAAAGAAATAGTTACTGCAAAATCATCCAAGAAGTTCCCCCGATTAAGTCAGATCAGGCATTGGGGATCTGCAGCCTATCATGGATCTGACCTCCTTGAACAAGTCTGTAAAATGCACCAAATTCAGGATGGTCACGATTCACTCCATTTTACCTCTCTTGAGGATGGGTGATTGGATGTGCTCTGTAGACATCAAGGATGTGTACTACCATATCAAAATGTACAGGCAGTCCAGGCCTTTGGTACGTTTCAGGCTGGGAGCCAGTCAGTTTTGAGTGCTTCCATTTGGTCTCACCGCAGCCCCCAGGGTGTTCACCAAATGTCTAGCAGTAGTTGCAGCTCATCTGACTGCAAGGCTGCCAGATATTCTCATATCTGGATGATTGGCTCCTGACTGCCCCAACTAGGCATCTACTCGTCCAGGCCAGAGATTACT
This sequence comes from Protopterus annectens, assembly GCF_019279795.1. NCBI lineage: Eukaryota > Metazoa > Chordata > Ceratodontiformes > Protopteridae > Protopterus > Protopterus annectens. The sequence goes on along the minus strand of NC_056751.1, from coordinate 673,026,372 downwards.
TCCTCATCTTAGCCTCTACTCTGTGGATAACTTTCAATTTGCAGAAGTCACACTTGGATCCAGTACAGACCTAAGACTTCATAGAGGCATGTCTGGATACAAGAATGTGTTAGGTTTTTCCGTGCATCGGACAAGATATCAAATTTGAAATTCCATGTCAGCCAGATCTTGACTGCTTAACCCCCCCCCCCGGCCTCTCTAGTTCAAGCATTAGGCTTCATGGCAGCAACTATAACTCTTTTCCCAATGGCACATTTCCACATGCAAATTCATCAGTGGACCTTGGCAGTACAGTGGTCTCTTCTCCGGAATCTCTTGAAGCTTTGCATCAACCTATCTCATGTGCAAGGACTCCCTTCTTTGGTGGCTCCATTCACCGGCGATCACCCAAGGATGCCTGTTGTTCCTTCCATCCCCAGTTGCCATGTTGTCCACAGATGCCTTCCAGTTTGGGGGGCCATTGCCTGGGCTTGACGGTCCAAGCAATATTGAATGACCCAGACCACCAAGCTGCATATCAATTATGTTCTTCATGTTTCACTGTTGCAGTCCTCACATATGGGTTATCCGGCTCCCAGTAGCCCTCAGTCAGCCCGAATACCAGAGTCATTGGTATATGACATCGGCTGCCGCCAGTTGTAAAACTGATGTCAGAACGTCAGGTATAAAGTGAGGCAACAGATATCATTTCCTCAATCTTTCTTGCCGCGGAGCCCGAAGCAGATGCAATTCACACTAGTGCTGGTCAGCTGTTTACCTTCAATTTGCTTTCTGACTATCAAGTTGAAGACACCTTCAGATAAGTACCCCGTTGGGGATCCTCTCTTCTTGCTTTAACGAATGTCAGATAAAGTTAATAACTGTCTTGCCTGTGGAAAACAGATTCTGCACCGTGATTTCCATTCCTATTGTATAACTTGTTTGGGCCTTGAGCACGACGTCCCTAACTGCGATCTTTGTGCTTCCTTTATCCCGTGCACCATATGCCGTAGAGCTAAGATTTTGTATAAGCATTTTGGAGGCTGGCCCAAGTTCGTCTGCATGGCGTCCTCTGGTCTCCCGACTTCGGATATACCTAGGAAGCGCAAAGACAAGGACCCGTGACAGGCCTAGGGTTAAATCTACTGACTACGCACTGGTGAAATTGGTTGTCAGCACAGCGGTAGTCAGTAAGGTGATTTTACAGCCCCTGCAGTCTGCAGATTTTCATCTGCAAGCCTCTGCCGAGACAGTTACAGAGTCTTCCATGCCACTGGCTATTTCATCTTCAGACCATCCACCTGTTGCCGCCTTAGATGGGTCCGGAGGCGCTTTGCAGGCACCAGCTTCTGACGCCTCTTTTTGATACAAGACCAGAACCAGACAGACTACCTTAGTTCAGACTTCTGCAGTTGCTAGGCCTCCCGAGTCCCTCTGGATTGCTAGTAAACCTTCCAGCCATAAACCTACTCACAAGCAGGCATCTACCTCCCCTCCTGTGCCTCAGTCCCAGTTGGTAAAGATGGCGGGTGATCTTCTTTCCCTGATTAGGTGCTCTCATCCCTCCCTTTCAGAGGGCTAGGATAGATGGGGTAAGAAGGTTTATACGTCGGCAACCTTGGCAATCAGGGCTTTAAACTGCCAGTTTCTTATGCTTAAATATCAACAGCATATTATAGGCTTACTGAAACAGAAAATGATGATTTCTGATTGTGAGGAAAATAGAGTTACAGGAATTATTGCATTCAGCAGAACAGGTTGGAAAGAATACTTTGCAATGTGGTTTAGATTGCTTGGAGGCCTCTTGCAGGGCCACCGTAACTGGATCTGTGATAAGGCATGCCTGGCTCAAGGAGCAAAATCTGCCTGATCATGTTAAAGCTAAATTGCTGGATGCCCCTTTACAGTATGACAGTCTGTTTGGTAATAAGGCAGAAGAGGTTTTATAGAAAATGGAGGACAAAGCTAAATCAATGCAAACTGTAAAAGATTTCTTGCAAGTGCAGCCACCCAGGTTCAGTAGGCACTGTCCTAATAAGAATTGGTCCTTTCCTGTGTCCAACAGAGCCACTCAGGGAAAACCCAGGTGCTCCAAAGGCTCCAGATACCAATCACAGGAATCTTGCAGGTCAAAGCAATGGGGTGCCTCCACCTCCGAATCTGGAAGTAAAGCACAACCCTACAGTAAGCAGTCTCAATGACTTTCCTCTGCCATCTCCAAGCACTTATCTTTTGACCGCCCCCTTGGGGGAAAACTAGCACCTCATACTCAAAATTGGCATTTAATTACCCCAGGACAAGTGGGTATTAAACATAGTATCCCAGGGGTACAGATTTCATTTCCACACATTGCCAATTCCAAACGGATGGCCAGATCTGTCACCAAACCAGTGGGCAGAGGCCCAGAGACAAGTTGTCTCTCATGGATATGGGGATTATTCAACTAGTACCAGAAAAGGAAAAAGGACAAGGATTTTATTCAAGACTTTTCCTGGTACCCCGAAAAGACAAATCATGGCGTCCAGTTCTGGACTTGTCTATACTGACCACGTTTCTGGGCATTCCAAAATTCAAAATGCTGACTTTACAACAGCTACTGCCTATGCTAGGCAAGAATGCCTGGTTGGTAACTCTAGACTTAAGAGGCATACCTGCATATCCCAATAAGGGAATCTTGCAGAAGATGCCTTTGCTTCAATGCAGGCATGTTTTGCATTACCAATTCTCTGCACTGCCCTTTGGCTTATCTACTGCGCCCAGTGTCTTTACAAAGTGCCTGGCACCAGTAATTGCATTTTGCAGACCTTATCTGGATGATTGTCTCATTCAGGCAGAGGACAAGGACACTCTTCAACATCTGGCATTTGTAAAAAGGCTTCTAGTACACCATAAATGAAAAGAAATCACAACTGGTACCCTCTCAAATAATTACATTCTTGGGTGCAAGCTTGAATACAACTGGCCAGATGGCTTACCGCATGCCAGACAAATTCAATTGACAACATACTTCAAACAAATGGCAGTAAAAATCCAGCTATATCTGCAAGACAAATTCTGCAGGCTTTGGGGTTTATGGCATCCTGCATTCTACTAATTCCATATGCGAGACTGCATATGAGGAAACTTCAATGGTACCTAAAAAGCTTATGGAGTCAACATTGTCACAGCCTGGAAACAATGACTCCTCTCATTCCGTGCCTGCAACAGGAGGAGGGCAGAGACATGTCACCAAAGGACTGTCATTTATTCTACCCCCCGCCACCCAAACCCTAACTACAGACACATCAGACTATGCTTGGGGGGCCCACCTGGCAGGGAGATGCATTCAGGGCAAATGGAGCCCAAACCAAATGCATCTACATATCAACCAGAAAGAGATGCTAGCTGTTCAAAATGCTCCGATAGCCTTTAAGGACTTACTTCATCCAGGACAACTACTGATAAAGACGGACTAACAGACACAAGCCATGGCCTTGTGGAACACAGCCTTGATTTGCCAAATGCATCTTCAAGCTCAATTCCTGCCAGGAAAGCAAAATACTCTGGCAGACCTAAGCAGAAATCTTATGGATCCGCACAAATGGAAACTGGTTCCACAAATCTTCAGCATGTTGACAAAAATGGGGAAGCCCAGACATAGATCTATTTGCCTCTCCCCAAAATTATCAGTTGGACAAATTCTGCACAAGAACTCATCACAAAAAAGCATGGAAAGTGATGCTCTATCCTTCAGCTGGAAAAACCTCAGTCTATGCCTTTCCCCCTCTGCCTCTACTCTCCAAAGTCTTACTAAAAGTCAGACAGGAAAAAACAAAAATGATTCTAATTGCTCCGGACTGGCCTCGCCAGCACTGGTATCCACTTCTAAGGAATATGTCACACCTTCCTCGATGGTACTTGCCTCAAACACCTCACCTATTGTCTCAGCAGAACTGTCAAATTCTGCACACACTGCTCCAAACTCTGAATCTTGCAGCATGGCTAATCAACTAATTTTACCAACCACATCTCTCAGTAAACCTGTGATGGATGTCATTTTGGAAGCCAGAAGACCTTGTACTAGAAAATCTTATGCTGATAAATAGAAGAGATTCTGTGCTTGGAACCAAGCACAAGGAATAGACACAGCAAAACCCAATATTCCACAGATTTTACAGTACTTAACTGAGATGCTTGACAAGGGCCTATCCTTTTCTTCAATAAAAGTCCATGCCTCTGCCATCTCGGCTCATTACAACACAGAGCCTCCCGTTTTTTCTCATCCCCTGATAAAACAGTACCTCAGAGGGGGCCAAAAATTTAAGGCCTCCCAGGAGAGCGCCAACTCCTGCAAGGGACTTCAATTTTGTGCTGGAAAATCTCACCCTACCTCTTTTTGAACCAGCAGCTACTGCGGATGTAAAATTTCTCTCTTGGAAGACAACCTTTCTTTTGACGGTCACTTCAGCTAGAAGGGTTTCAGAACTACAGGCTCTCATAGCAGTGGAGCCTTTCATTATTTTTTACCCGGACAGGGTGGCCCTCAGGACCAATCCTTTTATGCCTAAGGTGATATCCAGTGTGGCTCTTAACCAAACTATTCACCTGCCAACTTTCTTCCCAAATCCGCAGAACAAGGGGGAGCGGATTCTGCATTCATTAGATGTATACAGACAACTAAGATTCTACTTAAACAGGACAAAATCTCTAAGAAAATCTGAGCAACTACTGGTGGCATTTGCTGCAGGATCAGAGGGGAAGGCTATATCAATGCAGACTATTTCTAAATGGATAAGCCATTGCATTCATTTCTGCTACTTGCACCATGGTAAACCTGTGCCCAAGGGGATCAGATCCCATTCCACCAGGGCTGCCTCTACTTCAGCAGCTTTTCTCAGAGGGGTCCCTACCAGAGACATTCTAGAAGCTGCTACTTGGAGCTCAGTTCATACATTCACAAAGCATTATCATTTACCTCTCTTTTCTAAATCCAGGGCAGGCTTTGCCACTGCAGTCCTGCAGGGCCTTATAGCTGCCCCTAATGCTGTTTAGTTCCATCCTCCCATCCATAGCTTTGGGATTCTACCCAAATGTAATGACTGCAACAGTGAAACACGAAGAACATAGTACAGTTGTGTACACTTACCATAAATGTAGATGTTCGAGTGTATTTAATGTTGCAGTCCGGATTACCCACCCGCCAACCCCCTTTCTATACCTTCTCTTTCCTTCACTATACTCTAAAGCCTTTGTGGTGTATTTGCTTTTAGTTGAAGGTAAATTTTATGTTTCTAAAGTGCATTTATATATTTACAGTTTTATATTTATATTTTTGCTCCCCATTTGGGGGGCACCTGACATCTGGGGCAAGAAAAACTGATTAAAATGGTTTCGACTGCATGTTTTATACCCCTGATGACCTGACGTCATGGAAGAAGAGAAAGCAACCAACACATGACCCAAGACTTTGTTATTCAGGCCGACTGAGGGCAGCCTGCCAGCAGATTACCTAAATGTAATGACTGCAACAGTGAATACACTTCATCATCTACATTTGTGGCAAGTGTACACAACTGTACTTTTTGCAAGGGTACCCAGACATACCCAGAACTCAGGACAGAGGTAGAAACTCAGATTTTAATCTCTACTGACTATGGGGGCTATCGCGCCAGTTCCTGCAAATCAGGCAGGCCTAGGTTTTTATTCAAGACTTTTTCTGGTACCCAGGAAAAGGGGGCACCTGGTGCCCTATTCTGGATCTGTCTATTCTAAACACTTTTCTGGTGATTCCCAAATTCAGGATGCTCACCCTTCAACAGTTGCTGGACAAGGATTCATGACTCGTAACTTTGGATCTCAGAGGCTTATCTGCACATCCCAATAAGGAAGAGTTGGACAGTTCCTTCGCTTCAGGGCTGGGGAGCAGCACTTTCAATTCTCTGCATTGCCCTTTGGCATATCTACTGCTCCCAGAGTTTTTACAAAGTGCCTGCCCCCAGCCATTGCTTTTTGCAGGCAACAAAACATTCAAATTTATCCTTACCTGGATGACTGTCTCATTCAAGCAAACTCCCAACAACTAGAAAAGGATTTGGATTTCGTGAAGAACATTCTCACCTCTGAGTTACACTCTCAACAAAAAGAATTCAAAGTTGGCTACTACAAGGGAAGACTGTTTTTCTGGGAGCAAGTCTGAATACAGCCACCAGAATGGTATTCCTCCCTCATCAGAAGCAAGAAGATCTTTTGGCTTACTTCATGAACTTGTTCGTGCATTCACTGTTGCAGTCCTGGTTTCCCACCCTCCATGCCCCCTTTTTTCTAAGGCACAGACTACATATATATATATATTTTTTTTGTATGACGTGTCCAGGATGCTACCTTCCTGGGTTAGCCTTCTTTTGGGGGTTCCTGACAATTAAGGCAAGAAAGAACTGAGGAAATGGCGTCATATACCAAGCACTCTGGTATTCGGGCCGACTGAGGGCTATCGGGAGCCAGATAACTCGTATGTGAGGACTGCAACAGTGAATACACTCGAACATCTACATTTATGGTAAGTGTACACTATTGTACTTTCTTGAAATGAAGAGTGGTGGTTCTAGCATTGCAGAACTAGACAGCTTTCTTCCTCGAGGGGACTATTGCAGTCGAGACAGACAACATGTCTGTGGTTTGGTACATCAACAAACCGTGAGGAACCATGTCTTACCCCTATGTCGAGAAGTATGAGAGGCTGGCAGTTGGTGATTTCTTCCAACCGCTTTCTGGTAGCAATACACATTCTGAAGGAATCAGACATTCTAGCCGACAGGCAATTATGTCTCATGAGTGGTCCCTGAATCAGTCCATGGCAGATGCAATCTTCCAGAAATGGGGTTATCCTTGCTGCGACCTCTTTACGTCCCTTCTCAACACAAATGCAGCAAGAGCAAGTATTTTGCCTTGATCCCTCCTCAGGGATAGTCCTCCAGGGATGCTATTGTGCATGCTTGGCCCTCCAGTCTACTTTATGCCTTTCTCCCTCTTCTGTTGATTGCCAAGTTCCTGCAGAAAGCGCTCTTGTCGTACAGCAGAGTCATCCTCATTGCTCCCTTTTGGCCTTGACAAACCTGGTTCACCTTTCTTTGGTCTCATCTGGTTTGCCCCCGATGATGTTGGATCCCAGTCCAGATCTACTTTTTCATCTGTTGGGGCATCCACATCCCAACATTCAGGGCCTGAAACTGACCACATAGTTTCTTCTCTTCCAGTGAAGGCCAAATCTCCCAGGCTGTCTTTCCCAGTTCAAACAATTTTGATTTCTTCCCATAGAATTTCCACTCCAAAAATTTACAAAAGTGGAAAAGATTTCTCTCTCTCTGGGCTGAACAGAAACAGATTAATCCTTTTACAGCCCTGGCGTCAGTAGTACTAGACTTTCTGGCTTCCGTTTTCAACAATGGTGCTAGTTATTCTACAGAGTTCAACTTGCTGCCATTTCCAACCTCTACTTTGGTTTTAACTCAATGTCTTTCTTCAAATTGTGTAAGGCTTTTCTTAGGGGCACCCTTCTGCTCCAGCCACCAGTCAATGAGCCTTCTCCTCCCTGGGAACTTACTATGATTCTGCAAGCCTTAGTTCGTCCCCCATTTGAACCCTCGGCCACTGTAGATCTGAAATTTCTCTCCTGGAAAACTCTCTTCCTAGTAGCAATTACCTTGGCCGGGAGAGTATCTAAGCTACAGGCTCTTATTGAAAAATGTCCATGTTTAGTTTGTCATAGACAGAGTGACTCTACTTACAAAATCCTTCCTTCTTACCCAAGGTTGCTAAAGAGACCAACATTAATCTGTCAATCAGTCTTCCAGTATTCTTTCTTTTGTATCAGAACAAAGGAGAGTACACCTTACACATGCTTGATGCTTATAGACAGCTTTGTTTTTACACCCATAGAAGCAAATCCTTCACGAACTGAGATCAGCTGTTCCTTTTCAAACACCAAGAAAGGTAAAGCAGTGCCAAAAGTTACAGTGGCCAGATGGTTGAAAGACTGTATTAAATTTCTTTATTCTTCCAAGAGTATTCCTTTACTGGGTCCTGTTAAGGCACACTACAAGGATCATGGCCACATCTCTGGCTTTTTGGTCTAGAGTTTCTGTTAAGGAGATTTGCTTTGCTGCTACTTGGTCAAATCCCCATACTTTCATCGTTCTCCTGTCTGCTTTTCCCATTAGAGGTCGCCACAGTGGAAATGGTCCACATAATGATTGGCAGTAGAGTTTTACAGTATCAAGTTGCCAGCTCAGTGCCCAACTTTCCACTAAATTAGCACACATGCACCTAGGACCACTTTAGTGTGTCCAATTGACCTGCAGCACGTTTTTGAGATGTGGGAAGAAACCCATGTGACCGCAGGGAGGATATGCAGACTCTGCACAGAAGGCACCCCAGCCAAGAATCAAACTGGAGAACCTCTTGCTGTTAGGTGGCAACACTTACTGCTGCACCACCGTGGCCACCCGAACCCCCATACTTCATTATGCATTACAAATTGGATTATATCCAGGAGGAGAAGTGCCTTTGGTTCTGCTGTACACAGGAATATCCTTCCTTGATGGCCACCCTGGATTATGGTAGCTGGGGACTCTGTCCCACAGGTTAATGGAATGAAGTGGACAACATCAGATAAAGAAGTTATGTTATTACCATAATGTTCTATCAATGTAATCTGTGTAGTCCAACTTCATTCCATTAACCTTCCTGCCCCCCCCCCTTCTCCCATCCAAAACATTTTCTGGAAGCCTAGGAGGTCACAAGGAATCTTATTCCTTTGGTTGAGTTCCTGGTGTTTTTTTCTTGTATGATGTGTGTATATACACATTTGATTTTCATGTTATGTAGTTAGTGGTTAATGGCCACTATGTTCTTGTTGGCAAGCTCTATCTGAGGTACTGTGGGGGAGCGGGACTTTATGGGTAGGTAGGAGGAGCTCAAACCGGGGTTCTCGATCTGGAAGAAGGCAGCCGATCAGTTTGGAGCATTGGAAGCATATTCCCCACATGTTAATGGAATGAAGTTGGACAACACAGATGGAACTTTATAAGAACACAACTTTTTTTTTTAATACTCTGAAGTGTGAGTTCGTAGATGGGGGTGGGGGTCACTATGAGGCAGTTTCACCTTAATCCCAAGGCATATTAATCCCACAGTAGATTATATTAGTTGTAGGGAGAAGTGCATACAGTCCTTCACATGTAGAGTTGTGGGGGCATTATTTGATAGACGCAATTTACTTGTTTTTGCCATTATATCCTTTTTAAGCAACTTCTTTTGTAGAAAGTGTACTGGGGTAAATGATTTTCACTTAATCACCCCAGATGCCAAATTTTTTCTAGATACCGAGTAATCCCTGCTTTTAGCATGCTATACTTGCTGCTACAGTTTGTTCAGTGGAACAGCATGTAGCACATTTGCATTTGATTGCAGCAGATCAGAAGACAATGGGTTCTATTCCCAACCTTGGCATTTGGCCTTTAATGTTCCATTGTCACGTAGCACAGTATAAGGAGGAGAGTATTATGTTCTGGAGTTTTTGTCTTTCAGATGAGACATTAAGAACGAGTCTCATCTGCCTGAGCTGAGAGTAGTTCAGGTTTCTACAAGACCCCAGTGCCACTTAAAAAAAATAAATAAAGAGTAGTAGTCATCTATCTTAAACCTGTCATTAAAATCATTGAATAAATATTCTGTTTCACTTACATCTCTGGTTTACAAAGTAAAGGCTGTATCACAGTACCGCACTCTGTTTCCACCAGGACATTTATTCCTGTTAATGCAAATTATGAGCTTTAACTGTAAAAGCAAAATGTACTGTACTCTGCAGATTGACAGTAAGTATGGGATAATGCACAGTGGTTCTCTGTCTGTGAGCTCCTGTATACTGAGGTTCTAGAATGTCATTCCGCAGGTTGCTGTGGTGATGTGGACAGAAAATTAAAACTTTGTTTTCAAACACGTAGTTGCTGCTGTGTAACCGTACAGCACAAATGACGGCAAGATGATAGCAAACAAGTCTGATTAACTTCAAAGTCAAACTTGTGCATCAGAGTTCAGAGTGAGAATGCAGTGCTTTTGCACTGATTCATATAGTTAGTTTTGTGTGGAAAAAGTTAAAAATGAAGGAATAAGCATAGGTTACTATGTTTATTACTGTAATTTTATTGCATGACTTGAGTGAGAATTCTGAAGTTAAATCAGTAGTGTGATAAGAATCTGAATTTGAGTTTACACTAATGGGAACATAGGTGAGTACTAGGTTAGCTGTCATTGCAGGCCATTTTCAGCTTAGCAAATTTCCCATTTTGTGCTCAAAACATACCTCTCAACCATACCGAATTCCTCTATATTTAATGGTTTTGAGGGCAAAATAATGGGGTGCCACGAATTTCCGAGTGGGCCCTTTAATGTCCGATTTTTTGCTTTTTTTTTTTTTTTTTGTCTTACAACTTTAAATTTATGGCTGACATCACCATGCATCACCCGCCTACAGGGGTGTGCATGATGACATCGGCTTCATTGGACTCAGAGTTTAAACTGTTTTGGAGGGGATATAGCTGTAATGGCAGCCAACTGTGCAAATTTAAGTTTCAGTCCACCAGCACCCACCCACCCACAAAAATGGGCTCCCAGGTAAGAAAAAAAGAATTCATGTCTGATGTACATACACCGCTAATGGGCCCAGCTAAGCTAAGTAGACAGTGCTGTCAGTGGTTCATTAATTCTGGACGCTTTATTCTATGTATCTGTTTAACAGGAATGGAAGCAAAGTATGAGTATTTTAGTGGCTACCATCTGTCGTTCGTTATTTGTAGGCAGCAGCTTTGCTGTCAGTCCACTCGGTGTGTGTGTGGTTCATTTCTTGTCTGCTCAGAGCTTGAAGACAGTGGTACATTAATTCTGGCCACTAAGTTCTATTGCTGTTACCCTCACCACTCACCATCTACTGTATCTGCTGTGCTAATTTATTTTAAACAGAAGCATGTGTGTGTTAAGTTATTTAAGCAGACAGAGGTGTGTGTGTGTAATTCTGGCCGTTATTTTCCTCTCGGAGCTTGCAGAGGTGTGTGTGTGTAATTCTGGCCGTAATTTCCTCTCTGAGCTTGCAGAGGTGTGTGTGTAATTCTGCCTGTTATTTTCCTCTTGGTACTTGCAGAGGTGTGTGTGTGTAATTCTGGCCATTATTTTCCGCTCTGAGCTTGCAGAGGGGTGTGTGTGGGTGTAATTCTGGTGGTTATTTTCTGCTTGGAGCTTGCAGAGGTGTGTGCATGTAATTCTGGCTATTTGCCAGACCACTTGCAGCTTGCAAGTTATTTTAGACAGAGATGTGTCTTAAGTTATTTAAGCCTGCTTTGGAGGTTGCATTTAAGCAGACAGGTCAGAGGTATGTTACGTCTGCTCGGAGCTTGCATTTTGCACCATCTAAGTCTGCTCAGAACTTGCATTGTACAGCATCTAAGTCCACTCTGAGCTTGCATATAAGCAGACATAACAGAGGTGTGTGTTAACTTATGTAAAGTCCGCTTGGAGCTTGCATTTTGCACCTAAGACCACTCAGAGGTTGCATTTAAGCAGATATGTATTGCTGTCACCAGCTATTTTATTTAAGGTGTGTGTTAAGTTATTTAAGCAGACAACTTGCAGTTAAGGTGTGTGTTAAGTTATTTAAGAAGAGAGCTTGCAGTATGTGTGTGTGTGTGTTAGTTACTTAGACTCTAACCCTGTACTGTTTGCCATCCATTCCCTATTTGCAATCTTACTAGCTTATCGTATTTTAATGCAACATAGGCAATTTATTCCTCAAGGGCAACAGGCACTTTGTAGATGAAACATAAAGTTCTGCCAATAATAGTGAACGTTAAGATGAAGTCTGAGGAGTATTGTACAATCTGAACAGTGACCCTGACAGAGAATGCACCTGAGTTGTAAAAACGTTTCCCTGTAGACACACAGGGCAGACAAAAGACACATTTGGCAAATAATTTAAACTCTGATCAGTGGAAAGCTGGACTTCACCACTCCAAGCAACAGTCCAAAAGTCTCTGTCCAGAAATTGTCAGGATCCAACAATAAACAGAAAAATGGCTGACATGAATGGTGGCTGTTAAATGGAGATAGCATTCTGTCTAGGAGTGTTTTGATGTCTGATACTGGAAATGGAGGGCCTCTGCATTAATCGAAAATCCACTATTTCCATGTAATAAGTACCCTGCTGGTCAAAAATGCACTTAAAATGATAGACTAGCTGTTAAACTTTTTATATGTTTTCTTGTTAGACTGTAATATTTTTTATTTAAAATATTTCCTCTGCTTAATGTTTGAAAGTTGGTGTTGGATGTATATTTCAGGTTGGAGGAAATGTATCTAAATTATAAAGGTTATGTAAATCTTCAGTGTATAATTTATTGCATTTATACACCCATATGTACATACATGCAGATATACGCATAGAAACACAAATACATACATACATACACTCAGGTCACCCAAGATACTAACATATACACATTGCTTAGGACATGTTCAGTGGGTGGATGTTTGCTTTTAATTTTACGTGATTTACTTTGAAGATATTCTGTGATGTTCTTCATCTCACATTGCTGCAGTCCTTACACTTGGGTATAGCGCTGTCCTCGGTCGGCCCGAATACCAAAGTATATGGCTGACGTTGGTCATGGCGCATTAAACTGACGCCAGGGCGTCAGGGTATAAATGCGCATGACCGACGTCATATCCTCAGTCTTTTTTGCCGCGTGGTCCGATGCAGAAGCAAATTTGCGAGTGCAGGTTGGCGTCCTGAGATTTTCCGAAACCGGAGTTTCAGACCGAATCCAAGTTGGCTAAGTACCCCGTTGGGGAATATTTTGGTTTTTTCTTGCCTCAGTATTTTACCGGATGTCAGAAAAAGTAAATAACTGTATTTCTTGTGGGAAACAGATACCACATAGGGATTACCATAACTTGTGTATACCTTGTTTAGGGCCTGAGCACGACGTTGTTGGGTGTTCCTCTTGTGCTAGATTTAACAAACGTACTATAAAGAGGAGATTAGACTGTGCCAGGTTAGTCTTCGGGAAGCGGTGCAATTACAAAATGCCGTCGGATGCTCCGACGCCCGCTACTTCGAAGAAACGCAAGGACAAAGCACCTAGGCCTAGGTTAGAAGAACCGTCCGTCCCGGACGTCGGTTCTTTAGAGGGCTCGGTTGAGCCAGAGGCCCAAACAGAAGTTTCCCTAGAGTCCCAGGGAGAGACTTTATTGTTACAGGATGTGTCTTCTCAGGAGGTAGGCCAGGCTGAAGGGGCTTCTCAGGTAGCTGTTCTCCCCTCTCTGCCTAAGGTGGTTAGGCCTTCCCCTACTGTTACAAAGGCTTCTTCCAAGGGTAGGCCAGGTTTAGCTGTAGCAGGTGTTTCTCCTAGTACTTCAGGCCCTGTGCCCAAGAGACATATGCTTAAGATGGCTGAAGATTTAATTACTATGATTAGGGGTTCTATGCCCCCTCCTGACAAAAGGCCTAGGGTGGATCCTGAATTTGGGAATTTTGAACAGGATTCTGATGCTTCGGAGTCTTCGGCTGAAGATTTACAGGAGTTTTCTCATTATTCTGATTCTGATGTGGATGACACCACTCCTACTGCTTCTCCTCCTGAGGATTTTTCATTCTCAGAGACTCTCCATTCCATGAGGGAACATTTTAAATGGGAAGGTCAGGATTACTCTGATTCCAGGAAGAGACTTAGGGAATTTTTGTTTTTACCCCAGCATAGGCCTTTAGCTATACCTCCTGTTCTTTCTGTGGTGGAAGATGTTTTTGCAGAAGCTTCTCTTAACCCTGATTCTTTACCTCCCGCTCCTGTTAAGCCGGACAGATACTATAGGGTGCCTGAAGCGCACAAGTATCTTTTTAAAAGCCCTAGGGCAGATCCAGAGACTGTTACTCAGGGACCTAAAGGGGTTAAGGCTTCTGTGGTTAAAAATCCGGTTCCTCCGGATAAAGAGGCAAGGGCTTTAGACAGATGGGGTAAGAAAGTTTATACTTCTTCAACTTTAGCCATGAGGGCTTTGAATTGTCAATCCCACATGCTGAGATATCAGATCTATCTTCTTTCACAGTTAAAGTCTAAGGTAGATGCTCTGGCAGAAGGTATTGAATGTAAGGAGTTACAAGATCTGGTGCATGTGTCTGAACAGGTAGGTAAGCATTCCTTACAATGTGGTTTTGATGCTGTACAGGCCTCTTCCAGGGTGGCTGCCACTGGTACTGTCCTTCGCAGGCACGCCTGGCTAAGGGATCAGAATTTAGCTGAGCATGTTAAGTCAAGGATCTTGGATGCCCCTTTACAATCTGATGTGTTGTTTGGTTCGCCTGTTGAAGCAGTTTTAAAGAAAATGGAAGACAAAGCTAAATCTATGCACACTGTTAAAGATTTTTTACAGGTTCAACCTCCAAAGTTTAGTAGAAATTGGCCAAGCAAGGCGTGGACATATCCTTCTTATGATTCCCAGTCTAGGGGTAGGTCTAGACGTGCTAGGGGCAGAGCTCAGGGTTCTTTTAGATCCAGGACAGGGGGCTCACCTGCACAGTCTTCAGGTGAGGGCAGGGGTCAGCCCTTTCGTAGACAGACCCAATGACCTACCTTTTCAACTGCCAGAACCTTCCCGTCTGACAGCACCTTTGGGAGGAAGACTGACACTTTTCAAGGAGAACTGGAGTTTAATTACCCAAGACAGATGGGTATTGGATATCATTCACCACGGTTACAGATTTTATTTCCATACCTTACCACCTTTCAAGGGCATGCCAGACATTCCTCCTCAGCACAGATTAGAAGCTTACAGGCAAATTTCCCTATTATTACAGATAGGGGCCATACAACCGGTGCCTATGGCAGAAAGGGGCCTAGGATTTTATTCTCGCCTATTCCTAGTACCAAAAAAGGGGAACACGTGGAGACCAATTCTGGATTTGTCTATCCTCAACACCTTTCTGGACATTCCCAAGTTCAAGATGCTGACATTGCAACAGCTTTTACCTCTCCTGGGCAAAGATCACTGGATGGTAACTTTGGATCTCAAAGAGGCTTACCTTCATATTCCTATCACTCTAGGCTGCAGGAAGTATCTGCGTTTTCGAGCTGGAAATTCACACTATCAATTCTCTGCATTGCCCTTTGGCTTATCTACTGCACCCAGAGTATTCACAAAGGTTCTGGCTCCAGTGATAGCTTTCTTCAGATTGAGAGGAATACAGATCTATCCTTATTTGGACGATTGCCTGATTCTGGCTCAAGGCAAGGACGAGCTTCTACAACATTTAAAGTATGTGATAGCAGTGCTAAGATGCCTGGGGTATTCTGTGAACGAAACAAAGTCCAGTCTAGTACCCTCTCAGGACATGTGCTTTCTGGGTGTAAGACTGAATACAGCAACCCAGATGGCCTTTTTGACCCCGGACAAACAAAAGAATCTTTCCCTTTACTTCCAGCAACTATCACACCAGTCCGGGCTGACTGCAAGGACAGTCCTTCAAGCCTTAGGGTTCATGGCATCTTGTATTCTGGTGCTTCCCAATGCCAAACTGCATATGAGGAAGCTACAATGGTATCTCAAGAATCTATGGACACAGCACTGCCAGGATCTGGACACTGTCATTCCAATAATACCTTGCATCCAAAAGGAATTCTTGTGGTGGGCTCAGCAATGTCACCTAAACAAGGGACTTTCTGTGACCCGGCCAGAGGCGAGTCAGATTCTAACAACAGATGCCTCAGACAAAGCTTGGGGAGCTCATCTCAATGGAAAATGGATACAGGACAAGTGGCCTGCCAGACTACAACATCTACATATCAACCTGAAGGAGATGTTAGCAGTCCAGTTTGCATTAACAGCTTTCAAGGAGTTACTTCTTCCAGGGCAGGTGTTGATTCTAACAGACAACACAACCGTCATGTGGTACATCAACAAGCAAGGGGGTACACATTCTTACCCTCTATGCAGACAAGCAATGATTTTGTGGGACACTGCTCTCAGTTTACAACTGGATCTTCAGGCAAGGTTTCTGCCGGGAGTACAGAACTCCTTAGCAGATGTGTTAAGCAGACAAATCATGGATCCCCACGAGTGGAAACTGGATCCTCATGTATTTCAGCAATTAACAGTGTCATGGGGAACACCAGACATAGATCTGTTCACTTCTCCTCTAAACCACCAGCTGCCAAAGTTTTGCACAAAAAGGATACACCAGGCAGCTTGGAAAGTGGATGCTCTTTCTTTCAGTTGGAAAAATCTTCATGTATATGCCTTTCCACCTCTTCCTCTACTTCTAAAGGTACTGCTAAAGGTAAGACAGGACAAACCAAGAATGATCCTGATAGCTCCAGATTGGCCCCGACAGCATTGGTACCCACTACTGAGAAATCTGATAAGGAAACCACCGTGGCCCCTACCTTTGATTCCACACCTGTTGTCTCAAAAGGACGGTCATCTACTCAATGTCAAGCTTCACTCTCTTCATCTCACAGCATGGCATATCCTGTTTTAGCTCATAGCAGGGCTCAACTTCCTCAACAAGTTTTGAATGTGATTATGGAAGCTAGGAGACCTAGTACAAGGAAAGTGTATGCAGACAAGTGGAAGAGATTTTTGTTTTGGAGTGCAGCAAAGGATTTAGATGTTTCTGAGCCTAATTTAAGTGTGGCTCTTCAATATCTTACTGAGTTATTGGACAAGGGTTTGGCCTTCTCTTCCATTAAGATTCATGCTGCAGCAATTTCAGCTCACTATGACTGTGATCCACCTTTGTTTTCTCATTCTTTGTTCAAGCAATTTCTCAGAGGGGCAAAGAACATAAGACCTCCACGAAGAGCTCCTACTCCTGCTTGGGACCTCAATTATGTGTTGGAAAAGCTCACTCTGCCACCTTTTGAGCCTGCAGCTACGGCTGAGTTAAAATATTTGTCATGGAAGACTGCTTTTTTGTTGGCCATTACCTCTGCTAGAAGGGTTTCTGAATTGCAGGCCCTTATGGCTGTTGAGCCTTTCTTGATTTTCCATAAGGATAGGGTATCTTTACGTACTAACCCTTCCTTTATGCCTAAGGTGGTTTCAAGTGTGTCTTTAAACCAAACTATTCATTTACCTACCTTTTATGCAGACCCCCAAAACAAGGGGGAAAAGATTTTGCATACTTTGGATGTGCACAGGCAGTTACACTACTACTTAGATAGGACTAAGAGTTTCAGGCAGTCTCAGCAGTTGTTTGTTTCTTTTGCTTTAGGTTCTCAGGGCAAGCCTGTGTCAAAACAAACTCTTTCTAAATGGATTGGGTTTTGCATTGCATTTTGTTATTCCCATCATGGCAAGCAGATTCCAACAGGGATTAGACCTCATTCCACTAGGGCTACTGCCACTTCTACAGCTTTTCTAAGGGGAGTGGCAACTAAGGACATTTTGGAGGCAGCTACTTGGAGTTCAGTACATACTTTCTCTAAGCACTACCACCTTCCTCTCTACTCTAAATCTAGGGCTGGGTTTGCCACTGCTATTTTACAGGGCATTTTGACAGCTCCTGCTTCTCTTTGATTTGCCATCCTCCCTTACCTCTGCTTTGGGAATCTACCCAAGTGTAAGGACTGCAGCAATGTGAGATGAAGAACATAGTACAGTTTTGTACCTACCATAAATGTAGATGTTCGAAGATCCACATTGCTGCAGTCCAATTTACCCTCCCTCCTTCCCCTCTGTGTTTGGGGGTGGTTGTGTGGTTAGGTTAGTACTTTATTAGATAATTGTTAGAAGTTGTACATAGTTTGGGTGTAGGGGTGTTTAGTGTTTGGTGGTTTTTTGATTTTACCCTGTTTAGGGTCTTCTGACATCTGGGGCAAGAAAAGACTGAGGATATGACGTCGGTCATGCGCATTTATACCCTGACGTCCTGGCGTCAGTTTAATGCGCCATGACCGACGTCAGCCATATACTTTGGTATTCGGGCCGACCGAGGACAGCGCTATACCCAAGTGTAAGGACTGCAGCAATGTGGATCTTCGAACATCTACATTTATGGTAGGTACAAAACTGTACTTTTTTGATGATGTAATCTGTTCAAGCTAATGTCATTGACTTGAACACAACTCAAGGCCTTTATAGCAAATACACAACTATGATGAAAATTACAAAAGGATGTTTTCCAGATTGCAATCTTTTAATGTCATGATTGTGACATGCCTGGAAGATGTTCTTCATGTTTCACTGTTGCAGTCATTACATTAGTGTTATCTGCCTGCAGGTAGCCTTCAGCCAGCCTGAATACCAGAGTCTTGGATTCCTGTGTCAGATGCGCTCTCTCCTTCATGACGTCAGGTCGTCAGGGGTATAAAACACGCAGCCAACACCATTACACCAGTCTTTCTTGCTGTGCGGTGCTCAAAGCAGAAGCAGTTCGCAAGTGCCTGTCAGCCAACTCCTGAAATTTTCATTTTCGAGTTTCAGAACCAAAGTCTTCAAAAAAGCTAAGTACCCCATTAGGGATACTTTTTCTTGCTCTTAACCAATGTCAGTAAAAGTTAACAATTGTCTTACCTGTGGAAAGCAAATACCTCATAAAGATTTTCATTCATACTGCATTCCTTGCTTAGGCCCAGACCACGATGTCAGTTTTGTGCCTTATTTAACCCCCCAACTATTCGTCATCGGTCTATTAAGGATAAAGACAACGACAGACTGCATAGGTCCGAAACTGCTGCTGATGCTTCCATTAAGCTAGTCGCCAGTTCGCCGATACTCAGTGAGGCACTTTCGCAGCCCCTGATTCCCACTACTTCAGATTCGCAGGCCTCTACTGAGACTCATTCAGAGTCCAGTATGCCGCAAGATGCATCTTCGACTATGGAACCTGCAGATGTCTCTACCTTGGATGGGTCCAGAGCCACTATGCAGGCACCAGCTTCTGAGGGTGTATTCAGGCCTACAGATTTGCATTTTAAACCAATGCCACTTTCTTCATCCAGGTCTAAAACTCGACCCACGCCTAGAAAACCGACATCCAAACCACATGGTCAGGCCCATATGCCTAAAAAACAAATGCTTAGAATGGCTGAAGACCTTATTACTTTAATTAGGGGGAAGCCAGCCTTCCCCCTCTACGAGACCTAGAAATGATTTTCCTTATGATTCTTCTGATCAAGATTCTGATATCACTGTTTCTTCTGGATTACCAGGATTTGCCCTTATCTACCTATGAGGATTCTGATGCAGAGGATTCCATTCCCTCTGCTTCCCCTCCAGAAGATTTTTCTTTTGGTGAAACCTTGCACACTCTTAGGGAGCATTTCCACTGGGAAAGCCAGAATTACTCTGACGCCAAAAAGAGACTTAAGGAATTCTTACTCCTTCCTCAATACAGGCCTTTAGCTATCCCTCCTTTTCTGGACATTGTAGATGATGCCTTCTTGGAATATAGCCTGTCCTCAGACACTTTACCTCCAGCTCCCAGAAAACCTGATGGGCATTAGAGTACCTGACTCTCTCAAGTTCCTCTTCAAGAATCCTACTGTGGATCCAGAGACCATTTCCCAAGGACTAATGGGCATTAAGGCTACTGCTGCCAAAAATCCTACCCCTTCTGATAGAGATTCTAGGGCCTTGGACATATGGGGTAAGAAGGTATTCACTTCTGCTCCTTTGGCCATTGGGGCTTTAAATTGCCAGTTTCATATGTTAAAGTACCAGTAGCATATTATGGGACTACTTAAACAGAAAATTTTGTAGATTCCTGACTGTGCTGAATATAAAGAATTACAGGATTTAATGCATTCTGCTGAACAAGTTGGTAAACATACTTTGCAATGTTGTTTTGACTCTTTAGAAGCATTTTGCAGGGCTGCTGTCACTGGGTCTGTACTTAAAAGGCATGCTTGGCTTAGGGAGCAAAACTTGCCAGATCATGTTAAAGCTAAATTACTGGATGCTCCCTTAAACCAAGACCGCCTGTTTGGCAACAAAGCAGAAGTCGTCCTCAAAAAGATGGAGGGAAAAGCTAAATCTGTGCAAACTGTTAGATTTCCTGCAAGTACAGCCTCACAGATTTAGTAGGCATTGGCCTTCAAAGAATTGGTCCTTTCCACTCTCTTCCAGGCCTTCAGTCCAAACCCAGGAAGAGCAGACCACCTAGGTTACAGTCTCTGGCTACACACACAGGCCTAAGCAGAGGGGGGCTCCCACTTCCAAAGCAGGAAGAAGTAAGACACCCCCTATGGAAAAATGTCACAATGACTTAACCCTTCCAAGCCCTGCTCAACTGCCTGCTCCCTTAGGAGGAAAGCTTGCCCTGCATGCAAAACACTGGGAACTCATTACCCAGAACAAATGGGTTTTAAATATAGTTTTCCAAGGATGCAGATTCCACTTCCACACCCTACCATCCCCAAACGATTGGCCAGACCAACCCCCAAATCAGTGGGCAAAGGCTCAACAGCAGGTTATCTCTCTCCTAAGTATCAGGGCTATTCAGCCTGTCCCAGCAGAAGAAGGGGGACAAGGATTTTATTCAAGACTTTTCCTGGTACCCAGAAAAACACCTCCTGGCATCCTATCCTGAACCTCTCTATTCTAAACACCATTTTGGTAATCCCAAAATTCAACATGCTCACACTTCAACAGATGCTTCCTATGCTAGGCAAAGATGCCTGGTTGACAACCTTAGACTTAAAGGAAGCTTACGTGCACATTCCAGTAAGGGAATCTTGCAGGAAATACCTATGCTTCGGGGCAGGCTCCATGCACTATCAGTTCTCTGCACTTCCCTTTGGCTTATCTACTGCACCCAGGGTATTCACAAAATGTCTAGCTCCAGCTGTTGCATTTTGCAGGCAGAGAAATATTCAAATATACCCATACCTGGACGATTGTCTGATTCAGGCAGAAAGCCAGGAATGCTATTAAAGCATCTGGCATTTGTAAAGAAACGTCTAACCTCACTGGGGTACACCATAAACAAAAAGAAATCTAATCTAGTACCCTGCCAACAGATTGTATTCCTGGGTGCAAGCTTGAACACAACTTCCCAGATGGCTTACCTCACGCCAGAGAAATAAGTTTGGCAACCTACTTCAAACTACTGGCCACAAAGACCCAGCTATCTGCAAGGAAAATTTTGCAAGCCCTGGGGTTCATGGCCTCTTGCATTCTACTAATTCCATATGCAAGACTGCATATGAGGAAACTACAATGGTATCTAAAAAGCCTATGTTGTCAACATTCTCAGGACCTGAAATCAATGATTCCTATCATTCCTTGTATAAAGACAGAGTTCCTTTGGTGGGCAGAGGCCTGCCACCACAACAAGGGGCTCCCTTTCAATCTACCCCCTGCCACCCAAACCTTGACAACAGATGCATCAGACTATGCATGAGGGGCTCACTTGGCAGGGCAGTGCATTCAGGGCAAATGGAACCCGAGTCAGATGCACTTGCATATCAACCAAAAAGAAATGTTAGATGTACAGAATTCCCTGACAGCCTTCAAAGACCACACCCTTCCAGGACAATTATTGGTAAAGACAGACAACACCACAGTTATATAGTACATAAGCAGGGGGGAACCCACTCGTACCCTCTCTGCAGAATAGCCATGGCTCTGTGGAACACAGCCTTGAGGTACCAAGTGCACCTACAAGCTCAATTCCTGCCAAGCAAGCTAAATACACTGGCAGACCTAAGCAGAAATCTCATGGACCCACACGAATGGAAACTGGAACCAAAAGTATTCAACCTCTTGAGGAACAATTGGGAGACTCCAGAGATAGACCTGTTTGCCTCCCCCCAGAACTACCAGTTGGACAAATGCTGCACAAGGACTCCCCACAGTCAAGCTTGGAAAGTGGATGCCCTGTCCTTTACCTGGGAAAGCCTGTCGGTTTATGCCTTTCCCCCTCTGTCTCTCCTCTTGAAGGTTCTGCTAAAGATCGAACAGGACAAACCAAGGACAATACTTATTGCACCATACTGGCCTCGCCAGCACTGGTACCCCCTCTTGCGCAGTATGATACTGCTGGATCCATGGCACCTACCTCAGACACCTTTCCTGCTGTCCCAGCAGGCAGGCCAGATTCTGCACCCTCAGCTTCAAACCCTGAACCTTGCAGCCTGGCTAATTCCTTGAGCTGTCCAATAGCATCCCTCAGTAAGCAGGTGCTAGATGTCATTCTGGAAGCAAGAAGACCTAGTACTAGAAAATCCTATGCTGAAAAGTGGAAAAGATACTGTTCCTGGAGCCAGACTCAGGGGATGGGCACTACGGTGCCCAGCTTACCTCATATTCTTCAGTATTTAACAGAAATGCTCCACAAGAGCCTATCCTTCTCGTCAATTAAAATTCATGCCTCTGCCATTTTAGCACATTATAATACTGAACCCACCCCTCTTCTCTCACCCCCTGTTAAAGCAATTCCTCAGAGGGGCTAAAAATTGAAGACCCCCCCCATGTGAGCCCCCTACTCCAGCCTGAGATCTTAACTTTGCATTGGAAAAGCTCACTCTCCCTCCATTTGAACCAGCTGCAACTGCAGAGTTGAAATTCCTTTCTTGGAAAACAGCCTTCCTTCTAACCATCACTTCAGCAAGAAGAGTGTCTGAATTGCAGGCCCTCATGACAGTGGAGCCCTTCATTATCTTCCATGCAGACAGGGTTTCCCTCAGGACCAATCCTTCCTTTATGCCCAAGGTGGTGTCTAGTGTGGCCCTAAATCAGTCCATTCATTTGCCTACCTTTTTCCTGAATCCACAAAACAAAGGAGAACGAATTCTGCACTCTTTGGATGTGTTACAGACAACTTAGATTTTATTTGGACAGGACTAAGCCTCAGAAAATCTGAACAGCTGCTAGTTGGCTTTGCTGCAGGGGCAGAGAATTTCAAAGCAAACCATTTCTAAATGGATAGCCCATTGCATTCATTTATGCTATAAGCACCATGGAAAACCTACCCCACAGGGGATAAGATCACATTCCACCAGGGCTGCATCTACCTCTACAGCCTTTCTCAGAGGAGTCCCTACCAGGGACATCCTAGAAGCTGCTACCTGGAGCTCTGTACATACCTTCACCAAGCATTACCACATGCCTATTTTTTCTAAATCCAAAGCTGGTTTTGCCACTACAGTTTTGCAGGGCCTAATAGCTGGCCATAATGCTCTCTAACTTCTTCCTCCCTTCCTTAGTTTTGGGATTCAACCAAAATGTAATGACTGCAACAGTGAAACATGAACATAGAACATTTGTATACACTTACCATAAATGTAGATATTTGAGTGTATTCACTGTTGCAGTCCTGGTTACCCTCCCTCCAGCCCCCTGACTTCTCTTGGATCTACCTTTCCTTCTTGATTTAAGCTTTCTGGTGTATTTTTTGATGGAGATGTAACATAATTTCTTCCCTTTGTGGGGGCACCTCACATCTGGGGCAAGAAAAACTGATGTAATGCGTCGGCTGCATGTTTTATACCCCTGACGTCCTGGAAGAAGAGACAGCATCCGACGCAGGAATCAAAGTCTCTGATATTCAGGCCGGCTGTGGGCTACCTGCAGGCAGATAACCCTAATGTAATGACTGCAACAGTGAATACACTCAAACATCTACATTTATGGTAAGTGTACACAACTGTACTTTTTTTTTTTCTTACTACATACATTTTTTTAATGTATTCACTTTGAATACATCCTTCAGTAATTTTCAACATCATGATGTTTAACATTGCTGATTTTAAAGCATCTCAGTGCCAGTATCATAAATGGGTGATGTTCCTGAAAACAGGTAAAAAATTCTCTAAGTAAATTATTTAGACTAAAATAAATGCATACTTGCAGGGAATTTCCTAAACATAATTGGTTACTGGTGGGACAATGATTGATTAAACTGCTTTCCTTATGCTGGACATGTTTATTGCCATAGATGCTTATTTTATTTATGGGGCTCACCTTCTTCATTAAAATATCACTTTGGAATGGTAATTATCCATTTTTTAATTATTGAAGAACAACATCTACAGTGCAGTGATTCCTTTGATTAGGACTACAAGTCCTCCTGCCTAACAGTTTCACATTTTAATTCTATGGTAATTGAGAGGACTCCTGATTTAATTAAAATAATAGACATATAATTTCAAAAGCACTCAAAGTGTTCAAACTGAGCTATTGTATCATAAGTAATATAATTGCTTTTCTAGGTATAGATATAAATACTCTTGTATTGTATACAATAAAAAAAATCCAGCCTGGCAGCAGTGTTTTAATGTCCTCTATCACTGGGGAGGATTGTTAAGTCCTCTTTTGCATAGTCACTCTATATTATGTTGAGGTATTAATGCCTCTGGAGACCAGTTGGCTTAATGGTTAAGGTCTTCACCTTCCATGCACAAGGTGCAAGGTTCGAACCTGATCTTCAGCAACTATCTATTTGGAGTTTGCTTATTTTCTCTGTGGGGTTCTCCCCACCTCTGAAACACATGCTGAGTGTTTCCATAACAAAAATTACTTTCTTTGGACATTGTGTGCTTTCTCCAGGTTTAGGAATGCCTATTTGGTCTCTTTCCTCATCTCTAGCTTCTTCTCAACTATCTGTCTTGCTGCAAACATTGGGTCAGCTGTGCTGTATCCTGCTGTGAATCCAAACCACTCATCTCCCATCTTACTTTCTAATACTCTGAATTCTTTTATCAATCACCCTCTCCAGAACTTTCATGCAATGTGTCAGGAGTTTGACACCTCTGACTGCCTACAGTTGTGAATGTCCCCTTTGTTCTTGGACACTGGTAATAGTATGCTTATTCTCCAGTCATCTGGGATATAACTTTCTCCACACTGCTTATGAGTACCCTCAGGAGCCATTTCTCCAATCTCACTCAGCATCTTTAGCATATCTGATGTGACCTCATCAGAGCCTGCTGCTTTCCCTCACTTTCCTTAGTGTTGTTTTTTCTTCTATGGTGGGCTTCTCTTTTCTCATCATTGGCTTTATCTGGGGCAGAACATCTACTGTGGGGTGGTCTTCATTCAGAAGCTGCTGACATACTCCCTCCATCTGTCTTTGATGTACTGTGGACTGGTGAGCAGGTTGTTGCTGGCATCTCTTATGAAGGGTGTCTGTCTTTATCTTTCTGTCATTGACTTGCATCCTGGTGTAGATTTTTTGTGCCATCTACTGATTTACTTTCCAGAAGCTGGTAGCGTTCCTCTGATGCCTTGTTCTCTGCTATTGCAATTGCTCTCTTAGTGTCTTTGTTAGCCAACCATTATTCCTTCTTAGCCTGATCTCTTTCTATGTCCCACTTCCTGGACTTCTGCATTCCACCACCAGCTTTCCTTATGTACCTTATTTCCATACCTGGCTCAGCCACATATCTGTTCTTTAGTCCTCACAGATGCTGTTTTGAGGTGCTGATATTCTTCAACTTCATCTGTTTCCTCCTTTTTTTCAGGTGCTAGAGTCCTGAGCAATTCCTTGAACTACTGTGCTTTCTATCCAGTCAACTTCCATCATCAACTTAGTATTTGTTGACTTTAGAGCATTCTTTGACCATTGCTTGCAGCTGATTGTGGCAACCAGTGCTTTATGCTGTGGTTGCTGCAATCAGCTGCAGTGGTCCATTTCACTAGATATGATTTTAGTTCTTACTAGGAGGAAGTCTGCACTGTTTAGATCAGTATTTTCTTTTATCACATGATTTTACAGATGTTGGCTTGAATGCTATTGTAAGTATACCTTATGGGTCTGAACCCCATATAAAAGATAAAAGGATTTATTTTAACAAAATGTTTCAGATGGAGAACAGAGGTGTAGCAGTATATCAAGTTAATTCATGGCTGGACTACGATATGTATCCCAAACAATTAACAGAGTAACAAGAATAAAATTTTCATGGCTGGACTACGATATGTATCCCAAACAATTGAGTAACAAGAATAAAAACATTTTCATTCGTGAAGTATGTTGGACTGAGTGTATGTAACATATCACCATGCAAGGTACTACTCATGTCTCCTCCTAAGCTATTTCCATCTTCCCTCTTCATCTTCACTTGTCTAACTTATCTCAAGTTGAACTGCATCAAACAACTAATCCAAGAGCAGCCAGCAACATCAAACTATGCACAATAAACTAATTTTTCTCCCTTGCACAAAAACTCAATACACAGCTAAACTACAAATGAAACTAAATAAATAGAAGCTGCCTTCTATCCAAACACTGCACACCAGTGCAACTTCATGTAAAGCAACACTTGATGAAACAGTTTCAGTATTACTACATCCAGCAAACAAGTGTTTCCTATATGCATCACCATACGTGTTTGTCATTTTGAAAATAAAGTATCCAGTCAAGGCTGTAAAGATTCACAAATATTTGTGCATTATAAGGACATGGGATGTTGGAAAGTTCTGGAAGAAGTGAGAACCAGATTTAAAATCAAACTTGTGAACATAATGGAGATGGCATAATGAAACTCGCATTAGGAACATTCTAGTCATCGTCTTTGCCAAGAGTAATACAGGCTGTACAGAATTTTTAGGGAAGGGAATATTGCATCTGGAGTCCAAATTATCTGCAAACAACTGAGCATCTGCTTTACAGAGAAGTACTATAAGCCATACAAGTGATGAGACAGTCTGACCACAACAAGGTAGGGATTGTGTTTCTTGATTTAATGTGGCTGAGATCTTCCTAGGCAAGTAAGTTACCTTTTCAGAAGAAAGCTTAAACTGGTATGTTGGTCCAGTTACACCTTCTCACCAAGAAGATGAAAACATATTCATCAGTACTCCATCTTCTGTCCTCTTCTAAGGGTCATATTTTGGAAATTCTAAGTCAAGATATTGTTTAGCATCTGCCACTGCCTGGTTCACCCTGACTTTATAATTAACCAACAAAACAATATCATCTGTATGATTTGTACTGTGTAAGATTAGATAGGGGTTTTAATCTCACTCCAGCCCACTTGGTGATTATCTGTGTATATCTCCTCAAAGAGCAGGTGTGAATACTGCACTGACTTCAGAACTGGTATTGTTACACATCTGGGATTCCATCTCATCTGCCCCTCTGCTGTATAGGGGCATGGGTGCTGACTTGTCAGAACATGGGCTAAATTCTTGGCTAGGCTTGTAAGGTCCTCAGGGCCAATAGCCTAGTAACTTCCTATGATCCTGAATAAAATCAGCTGACACCTTCTCATGCCCATCATAAACCATACTAAAAAAAAAAGGGATTCTGTTTATCAGATAACCTTGACAAACTCCATACAACAAGAACATGAATTTCCACTGAAACACCAAGAACCAATAAGCCAAGCAGGCAAGGCAACAAATAAACAATTGTAAGTAAATCCCAATAAGTTTCAAAGGAGGATGACCACTTTGATAAATGTTCCTTTAATACAAAATGAATGATACAAAAGTCTGAATAAACACCCACTCGTATATTTTTTCCTGTGACTATCCAGTGGGTGTTTGTTCAGACTTTTGTATCGTTCATTGTTTATTGGCTGCCCTGCCTGCTTGGCTTATTGGTTCTTGACAAACTCCATGTTATATCCTGATATCCACCCATAAAATATCCGGCAACACTCTGATCCAGGTATAACCATAAACTCAGTTCAACAATTAAGCCATCTCATTTCCTGTGGTATATGCACAGAGAAGAAACCATATCTGTTCATGGGAAAACATTAACAAAAATTTAGAAATATACCCTGCATACCCTACAAATAATCTCAGCATGATGAATACCTGTTTCCATGTTTAATAGGGATCCTAGGAACTGGCATGGTCTAAGTGGCAAATTTAATCCTGTCAGAGCACAAGACAGTCCCTTCTCATAGACAAGTTAAAATGAAACCTTCTTTCATTAAGAAGGCATTTTTTTCAGACTGCTTTTTTCACTACTTTAGATAGCAGGTCCACCACAGCACTTCACTTTCTTGCCTTAAACCCGCCACTTATTCTTTTGTTTATAAATACTGTACTACTTCATTTACTTTGTCTTCTTACATTTGATCTGAAGAAGTGCTGATATCTCTCCCCACTGGTAAAGTTCCACAGATGAATTGCTTTTACAAATAAAAGGATTTAACATTGTATATGGTTATTGAAAAAGTCGACTTGGTTTCCCCAGGAAGTATTGAAATCTATCACTTATGTTAATGTGAATCCTGCACCCACTTGATACTTTAATGGTAAAAGCAGAAAACATGGAATTGGCTATATTTTTCCCACGGTCTTCCTTTTTACCCTATGTGAGGTCCCCCCCACCTTACAAGTACAGAACAGTGTTTTCAGATTTTTATCCAAATACTAATGGTAAACTTGTTTTACTTCTGTAAAAGCCATTACTCACAAGATGAAATCACACAACTTGTTTTATTTTTGATTAATACTGTATATTATTTTCTCCATTTTTTTACTTATTTTACTAGCTATGTCAAGTAAATTCTTGTTTGCTGCACTTGAATAAAGTACAAACATTTATTGTAAAGAAAATGACACCATGATCTATGTGACAACCCATCACTGGATCCAGTAATCAAGGGTCCTCAATCTTCACCATTGGCAACAGTGGGGGTGTTCACTGGGAGGATGACGGTTACACACACTATTTCTAGTAGCAGCTCTCTGCATCAAGTGCATTTTCCCTTAAGGGCACACAGAGACCACAGTAAGTCTGGGTCTGGTTTCTCCCTCATTCTCCAGATACCCAATAAGACTCCCCACTGGCATAGCTGTAGAGTTGAGATCTCAGCTGAGAGACCAAGCCAAGCCCTACCAGCACCCTCCCCTGTCCAACCAGTGCTTCGTGTCCCTACCCAAATAGCTGACACACGCACACACACCTGGGAGAGGCTGGTACAGGT
Source organism: Protopterus annectens (assembly GCF_019279795.1). Lineage (NCBI taxonomy): Eukaryota > Metazoa > Chordata > Ceratodontiformes > Protopteridae > Protopterus > Protopterus annectens. The sequence continues at coordinate 672,997,483 of NC_056751.1, read as the reverse complement.
TTACTAGCTATGCCCTCTTCCGCCCAGACCGTAAGGTACCACTGCCACCAGTCAACTCCTTATCAGCTAATCTAAGGCCCTTAACAAAGGTTGTCCAGTCTTACTGTGTAATATTAATAGTAATACAAATGGTAGTTTGAACAAGAGCAAAACTAGTAGGAGTGGCCCACACAGTGTTGCCAAATAAATATGCAAGTACTCTCAAAACTTAAATATCTCTACACAGATCAGCCACAACGAAATGTTTAAATATATTTACTAATAAATAATAGAACAAGACAATACTAAATATATATTTACAGTGATATCAGAGATGAAAACCAAAAGAAATATTTAAAACAACACTGCAGGACAGCCTCAAAGAAAAATATCTAAGCTTCACTATATTCCTGACTGTATCTAAGAGAGTTACTATACCCTAGAAACTTACTTATAGAGAAAGGCAGATGTTGTGGTGAATGGATCTTCTAGTCATTACCAGGTCCAAGAGAGAATACAGAATGCGCTCTCTCAGAGACTTCTCAAATTAATATCTCAAATATTACTGCTGGGATAGTTTTCAGAATGGCATCATGTCTTTTCATCTGACTCTATTTCCCAAATAAACCCCCCACTGCTGGACGTTGACAGTATTTAGCATCTACCTGTGAAAATACATAGACCTCTGATCTTTGGCAGATGCTGGAAGTCATTAAATTGCAATCCTTTATGCTTTTAGAGGTAGTAATTAGTTCACTTAAGCTTCTCAGCACAGACTCTGTCTCTAGCAGCATTGAAAACTAAAATATACCATATTTTATTAAGTAGCCATAAAGTAATTTAATTTCAGTTATTTTTCTGAAGTTAACCCCCTGTAGGTTCATAGGTAGGTACTAGGCTATTGGCTCTAGGGCCTATACAAGCCTAGCCAAAAATGTACCCTGGCTTTCGCCACCCAAGAAAATTATTTTCCTGTGCCCCTGTCAAGCAGAAGCACAGAAGTGATCCCCGGGGTGAATTTCCTACTACCTATCCAATCATCAAGATTTTTCTTGGAGTGCTAATGAGGAGCTCTGTTTGACATAGATAGGTAGTCTGTTCCAGAGTATGGGAAGTCTCTGGGACAGGAATCAATCCCTCCAGCATGTTCTGTTTATTGTGGTGACAAGGTTTAGGTCCCTAGAGCGTGTAGCTCAGAGGGATTGGGATTTCTTTAAGTGGAGCATGTCCAACAGCTCTGGGTTTGACATAGCATTGTATGTTAGGCAGAGATTGCCTCTGAGTAGGCGATATGCGACGGAGTAAAGCTGGAGTTTTTTGAGACGGTCTGCGTAAGGCATCTGTTTGAAGCCAGTAATCCTCTTTGTGAGGTATTTTTGTGGCCTTTCCAGTTGTTGTAGATGTCTTTTGAGGTGCATACCAAAAGGGGCATTGTTCTCTATAATGGGTCTAATGAGTGATGAGTAGAGGGGAACAATGACCTCTTTTTTTCTGGATGAGAAACCTTTTGTGATGAGGTGTGTCATGTAGAAGGATTTCCTGACCACTTTGGTGATGTGATTATCAAAGGAGAGACTACTGTCCACCTGTGTCCCAAGATCTCTTATCACACTTTCAGTGTTAAGTAGACTGCCACCTATGTGGTAGTTCATGGGTACAGAATTTTTACCAAAGGGGATGACAATGCACTTTTTGGCATTGAGCTTGAGACCATGTCTTTGACACCAGGCATCTGTCTCAGTGAGGCCCTTTTGTAGGATGTCCACATCGTTAGGGGTTTCAATTATGGCTCCTAGTTTGCAGTCATCTGCAAATTTAGTTAGCCAAAGACCTTCTGTGTTAGCCTGTACTTCAGAGAAATAGATACCAAACAGGAGAGGACCCAGGACTGAACCCTGTGGTACTCCACTTGTCACTGGTCTGAAGTCTGATTTGGAGTCTGCTACTTTCACAGTGTGGGTTCTTTCAGTAAGCCAGTTGGCAACCCATCTTGTGACATAGGGATTTATGCCTAGTTTAGTGAGTTTACCTATAATTCCAGAGTGGGGGATGGTGTTGAACACCTTGACAAGATCTAGATAGGCTGATACCCTCATCTATGACTTTGGTGACTACTTCAAAGAAGTCTATCAGATTTAGGAGACATGATCTGCCTTTTACAAACCCAAACTTTGTGGGGTCCAAGGTTTGGAGATCTCCAATGTCTTTGTTTATGAGTTCCATGATGATACGTTCCATGGCCTTGCAGGAGAGGCTCATCAGGCTAATGGGGAGGTAGTTCCTGGGGTCTGTTGTGGCCCCCCCCCCTTTGTGGAGTGGGATAACTGTCACGGTGCACCATTCAATGGGCACAAAGCCTGAGTTGAGGCTATGATTGAACATGGTACTTAGGTGGGGTGCCAGTTCATTCTGTAGTTCATGTAGAAGACAGCCTGGGATGTTGTCATGTTCCATGGATGCTGTGTTCTCGGCTTTGGAGAGTGAAGTTTTTACCTGTGCAGCCGTGATTACATTTTACTATTTTTTGCAACAGTTTCTTCTGTTGTAGAGTTTGTTTATGGCAGAAGACCACCAGATTGGCTTCCTTTTCTTGGAGGATAGCATCTTGGTTCTGTTAGGGACAGCACGATCCATGCACTTGTGTAAGTGCTTATAAAGTGCATTTGTGTAGGATTCAGCAGTCATACCTCTATTGTCCATCTGCATGGGTGTCATGAAGTTTGCCACTTCCTGTCTTAAGAAGCATGAAGTTGGCTTTGGAGAAATTTTTTACGGTTGTTTTCCTAATGGGGGGTGGGAGCGGGATGTGGATGTCTAGGGTCGGATCTGACCAACGAGGAGCTGACCTTTGTTGTGGAACACCAGTCACCCATGTTGGTGATGACCAGGTCTAGGATATTGCTGCCTCTGGTGGGGGTGTGGATAAGTTGATCCAAAGCATTGGAATTGATGATTTCCAGAAAACGTTGAGCAAAAGAGTTGGTACATGGGTAGTTTTCCCAGTTAATGGTAGGGTAGTTGAAATCACCCATTATTAGAGTGTTGGGTTGTACCTTAATATTTTTCAGTTTATCAAGAAAAGAGGAGTGGGAATCCTGGGGCATGGTGGGAGGTCTGTAGCAAGCTACAATCTGGATTGCGGTTTTGCCCAGAGTTAGTTGAACTTGGATAATCTCGGATGCATTATGCTGAGCAACTAGCTTGGAGGTCTGGATATCCTTAATGAATATGGACACACCTCCACCTTTAGTGTTTCAGTCCGAGTTTGGTGGCCGAAAGGTGTGGTATGAATTATAGCCTGGTAATGCAGGGGTGCTCTCTGGAGATTTGAACCAGGTCTCTGTCACTGCACAGATGTCAATGTTCTCCATTTTAAGGAGTGCCTCAATTGAGTGCATTTTTAGGCTTAGACTTCTAGCATTGAGTAGCATTACCCTCAGATGTTGCTTGCTTGTACCTGTTACGGTGGTGAATTTGTCATTTGAACTGTGCCTAAAAAAGAGCCTTTGCCAGTATCCGGAATCCCAAGGGCGACAGGTGCAGGCCATCTCTGGCAAAGCAGCATGGTCTGTCGATCATGTCATCCCAGGCAGACAGATACTGGATTCCCTTAGAATGACATCAGAAGCTTAGCCAATTGTTAAAGTCAATCATTTTGTCCTTGAACTGTGGTGTCATTCTGGGTGATGGCAGGATGCTACTCAGGGCTAGGGTCATACCAGCCTGGGCTACAAGATCAGAGAGCTCCTCCATGTCTCTTTTCATGTAGTCCAGGGAGGTACGTCTCAGGTCATTCACACCAACATGGACAATGACAGAGTCATATTTGTACTTGTTGTGGAGTGACCTGAGTGCGTGCATTATCTGGCGGATCCTGGCACCTGACAGGCAGCTGACAGTAACTTTTTCCTTGTTTAGCCTGGTGAGTGGAACATCAGTGTGCCTGACTATAGAGTCACCTATGACTAGAGTGTTGGATACGTTATGCCTTATGGGCTGTAGTTGAGTTGCACACTGAGTATGTGGGCTGTGTGTCATTTGGGTTGTGTTTGGGGTGGAGGTTGCTTGCATTTCTGCTTTGGAGGTCTCTGTTGTTTGAGCAGATTAGTACTGAGAACCTCCGCGAATGTAGGTGTGTGTTTTGTGGTTCTGTGTGTGTTTTGGTAGTGTAGGTTTTGAGGGACTATGTGATGAGTGTGGTGTGGTGCAAGTGTTTACCTTCTCCTCTTGACTGTCTAGGCCAGTCTTTGGTAAAGAGAGCTTTGCTTCCAGTTTGGCTATATAAGTGCATCTCTCAAAGGTCGTAGTGTTGGGTGGTAGGAGGAGAGGGTTATCTGTGTACATGAGGCAATTGCTGCATTGTCCCAAGATGCCCAGATTCATCAGGTAGATAGGAGAAAACACTGGGAGCTGACCTTTAGACATGCCTGAATAGGTGCTTATTTATTAAGTACTAAAAACTGTTTTCCTCTAGACAAGTGAGGAAAGTTGAGTGCTGTAGTAATTTGTAACTTATTTAGTGCTTACAATGAGTTCTGAACAAGTGCTGAGATCAAAGAAACAGATGAGTGCTAAAACTAAAAAGCTGGCTAGTTGCAAGGGAAATTTTGAAAAACCGACTTTATGGCACCAGAAATAGTTTAACCCAGTTAAGTGGGGGGGGGGGGGCTTAGGAGCTCACAAACAGTCCTGGACACAGCAAATCCGTATCTGACCTGCCACAGGAAAGGGGGGAAGCAAGCTTAGAATTTCTTTTTTCCAGTAAAGTGGAAATGGAGAAAGCTGGAACAGAAGTTAATTCAACGTTAAGAATCTGAGTGGGTTGGCCTTCACAAATGTTCTCTATTAGATTGAGTGAACTAATGACACTAGACTGGGAGGAGTGTCACAGATCAAATATACAGTATGGGCGGGCAACTGCAAGGCCACCAAGTATAAGAACACACAAAATACAGTTCCTAGCTGTAGCCACTAAATAAAAGTTTTAAATAGATCAAGGAGCAGACTTGAGAATGCTTTTAACAGACAAAAATGCATAGAAAAGTTTGGATAGAGCACTCACAAACAGAAAATACAACTCTCAGTATGAAAAAGCAGTTTACAGTTAAGTAATGTTAATACGGTTTAAAACAGTACATAAATGCAGTGAAACAATAAAAAAAAGCTTTATAACAGTGCAAAAATATAGTAGATCAACTGTATAGCACAATTATAAGCATTTCAGAAGTGCAATTCAGTGAAATAAGTGTAAGAAATAACTTAGCCTGCTCTTGGAATCTTAAGGAATTTCCACTTATGCAATGCAATCCAGAGCCTGACAATACAAGCAGAACCTTTATAAGACACAGGGTTTATATAGCAGTAAGAATGGAAGAGTTGGAAGATCAGATTACTACTCAGCCCCTGCTATTACCCAATCACTCGTACTACAGAAGGTCAGGAGGCCTTGTTAGTCTCAATAATAAAGAAGACAATCAACAGAAAATGGCTGTCAGAAACATAAACAAAACTTCCAGCCTACACAACAGGCCTCTATCAAGATTATGCCACCTGAGCAGAACACAGAAACCTCACTTTAAAAGCACAGAAAGAATACCCACAAAGAGAAAATCCAAGTCTCAGTATGAAAAAGCAGTTTACAATTTAGTAATTTAAATAAAAAGAGCAATTATAGTAATGCACACTTTTATAGTTCCTAGCTGTAGCCACTAAATGAAAGTTTTAAACAGATCAAGGAGCAGACTCGAGAATGCTTTCAACAGACAAAAATGCACAGAAAAGTTCAGATAGAGCACTCACAAACAGAAAATACAACTCTCAGTATGAAAAAGAAGTTTACAGTTAAGTAATGTTAAAACAGTTTAAAACAGTACATAAATGCAGTGAAACAATAAAAAAAGCTTTATAACAGTGCAAAAATATAATAGATCAACTGTATAGCACAATTATAAGCGTTTCAGAAGTGCAATAAGTGTAAGAAATAACTTAGCCTGCTCTTGGAATCTTAAGGAATTTCCACTTATGCAATCCAGAGCCTGACAATACAAGCAGAACCTTTATAAGACACAGGGTTTATATAGCAGTAAGAATGGAAGAGTTGGAAGATCAGATTACTACTCAGCCCCTGCTATTACCCAATCACTCATACTCTGGTTTCCACTATTAAGATATATACATTTAAACAGTTACAGTAGTGCATGCACATTTCTGTTCTATTCCAGTAGGGCACACTGTTTTTACATTTCAAACAGCACACCTTTTCAACACACACTTCTATATCAGCAGTTTGATATACACATGATGTACAGTTCTAATACATTTATAACACAAGCATCTCATATAAATCATGCTGATATTCACAAATGACATAATTATTTACAAAATTCCAGATAGCTGTACTGACAGTATCCCGCATTGTCACAATCTAAATTGCAAGATTCCAGTGGTACTAAGATTTTTTGAGATTTTGTTTTGAGACATAAACCACTTCAGTTTTTTTTATTTTATTTGCTCTCTTCAGCATTTAGCATTATTTTCAACATAAATGTGATCCAGTCTATGTTATCATTCTCTGTCAGAATGCATGTTAATGCTAATCCTTACATGCTGGTAAAATTGGTTGATTGTTTAAATATCATTTCTGAGCATCTGAGTATAAGGTTTGTTATAAAAAATGAGAGTAATACATTGTGCAAACATACATTTCAGTATAACAGAGCCCATTCTATGTTTACAGGAACCAATAGGTTTCCCAGCCTTTTCACTTAATCCTTCCATCCATTAAGGAACAAATGTGGATTGTTTGTTTAAGGATGTTTAAACCAGGGCTCAGTGACTATTTTAATTGGTGTGAAACAGCCAGTAGATGGTGATGTAACATAATAGTTCATTATTCTTTGTATTTGTGTGATTTTCAGCACTGTTATATTAGTTTGTCAAAAGACATGGAGAAATTTCTATTTTAATAAATGAATTTACAGTTTTGTAATGCACTTGTTTTTAATAAGTTTTCATTCTAATGAGAATGTGGTAAATTATGGCCCAGATTTATTATGTCACTTTTGTACCAAGACTGCACTATTTAAAGTTTCTAATTTTTGTATTTGGAGATACTGAAGAAGACACATTTGGCACTGAAACCAGTTAAACTAACATTCTGTTCTGCTGGATTTGGAGTTTCAATAAAGATTTTTGCAGATCTTCCACTTTTTCTGTTTTTTTTTCTTTTCATGGGTTGCTTTAAAGGGAATTTATTACTAGGCTAATGACCCCAGAGGGCCTTTTTAAGCTTAGCCGTTCTTCCCAATGTGTGTATCAAACTCTGTACTTTGTCTGTAAGGCAAATACCTAGCCATTATGCAACCCCCCATGCTGAGTTTTTTTATTGTTGGCATTTATTGCAAATGTCAGTGGTGTTCACTATTATAATTTCAAGTTCTTTATTAATATGCTGTGTTATGTTGCATACAGATTATGTGCAACCTAGGTTATCTCCTGTAGTAAGATGTATGAGTGTAATGATGTACAGGTTTATAAGAATTCTTTTAATTTTAGGTTTGGTGATGTGGAATCCTGAAGCAAAATGACTTGCAGAGTAGCCTCTGTGAGATACAAATTGTTTTAGAAAAACTCGTGTATGTAATGAGGAGGACTTGTATTGTACTTGCACTTAGTCTAACCATACACCCAGTGTGGGAGTGGGTATGTAAATTGACATTACAATATACACATATTTATATACACACACATGCATATCCAGATACACATTACGTATGCACATACACAATATACATACACCCACATATACATGCACCTATGCAGCATACATACATATATATAAACACATACACACACACATATATATATATATATATATATATATATATATATACATACACACACACATAAATATGTATACACATACACCCATAGATTATATATATATATATATATATATATATATAGATGGCACAGTGGTGCAGTAGTAGCATTGTCTCCTCACAGCAAGATGTTCTCTGGTTTGATTTTTGGCTGAAGTGTCTTCTGTGCAAAGTCTACATGTCCTCCCTGCATTTGTGTGAATTTCCTCTGGCTGCTCCAGTTTCCTCCCATGTTACAAAGACATGCATCTGGAGCATTTCTCCCCTGGTCTCCACTGAAAATTGTCTTTGTTCCAAGCCGGAGTTTCCTGGTTAACAAAAGTTAAATAAATAATATATATATTAATTATCCTGTATAAAAGTAGAGGGGTAGCAATCTTCTTTCAGCTAGGTTTCTGATGTAGTAAGAATATGTGATTTTCTGTTACCAGCCAGAGTGCAGTAAAACAAGCAATTTTAAGGTCTTTTTTTCTGATATAATAGGTGATTGGGTTCTGTAATTGAGGGCTGAGTTGAGGTGGTCCTGAGTTTTAATGAATAAATTCTGAATGTATAATATTTCATCATGGTTTGGTGTTTCCTACATTTTAACATTGTTCTGGGGCTATTTAAAGGTTTCTAAATATTTTTATATGTAATTTCTGAGACTGGCCATATGGCTTTTAGCATCTTGAAGTGATCCTGATTGTTTAGTGTACTTCTAGGTATCACACAACGCAGAGCTGTCTGTAAAAATTACATCACGCAGACCTCTTTCTTCCTAAAGCTCTTGTCACTGCATTGATTTTGCATGCATACACTGCTGTCTTACAGTTAGTTACTTTTAAGTGACATTTCATGCCATTCATAGGTTCATAGGTGTGTACTAGGCTAATGGCCCTGGGGCCTTTACAAGTCTAGCCATAAGATTACCCTGGCATCGTGTCACCCAACCTTGGTTCCCAGTGCCTTTGTTGAGTAGAGCCACTGGAGTTATCCCCTGGGTGAATTTTCTATTTCCCATCCACTCATCAAGATTTCTTTTGAAGAGGGTCAGCAGGGTGCTCTGCTTGACATGTATGGGAAGTCTATTCCATAGCATGGGCAGTCTCTGGGCTATGAACCTGTCCCTCATTTACATTCTGTTGATTATGGTAATGAGATTGAGGTTTCTGGAGCATGTGGTGTGGAGGGATTGGGATTTCATTAGATGTAGCATTTCTAACAGATCTGGGACAGACATGGTTTTGTAAGTCAAGCAGAGATCTCCTCTAAGTAGGTGATATGAGACAGAGAATAGTTGGAATTTTTCAGTCTGTCCAGATAGGACAAGTGTTTAAGGCCTACGCTCCTCTTTGTGTAGTACTTTTGCAGCCTCTCCAGTTGTTGCAGGTGTCTAGTGAGGTACATGGCAAATGGGGCATTGTACTCGATGATTGGCCTAATGAGGGAAGAGTAAAGAGAGACAATGACCTCTTTCTTCCTAGATACAAAGCCCTTAGTAATGAGATGTGCCACATTGAAAGTCTTTCTGACCACAGTGGCAATGTGGTGATCAAAAGAGAGGTTGCTGTCACCTTGTGTTCCCAGATCTCTTATAACACCTTCTGTGTTCAGTGGACTACCATTGATGTGGTAATTCATAGGAACCATATTTTTCCCAAAGGGGATGATGACATTTTTTGGCATTGAGCTTAAGGTCATGGTTCTGATACCAGTCGTTGGTCTCAGTGAGACCATTCTGTAGGATGTCAACATCACTTGGGGAGTTAATAATAGCTCTCAACTTGCACTTGTCTGCGAACTGTCTCAGCCAGAGTCCCTTCATGTTTGTCTGGACTTCAGAGAAGTAGATACCAAACAGGAGAGGACCCAGGACCAAACTCTGTGGGACTCCACTTGTGACTAGTCTCCAGTCTGACTTGAAGTCAGCTACTTTCACACTGTGGGTTCTATCTGTGAGCCAGTTTGCAACCCACCTAGTGATATAGGGGTTGATACCTAGCTTAGTAAGTTTTTCTATGATTCCTGAGTGGGGAATGGTATCAAAGGCCTTGGCCAGAAGGTAGGCTGTATGAACCACCCTGCCTTCATCCACAGCTCTTGTGACTAACTCAAAGAAGTTGACCAAGTTGAGCAGGTATGGTGTACCCTTCACAAAACCAAACTGTGTGGGATCCAGAGTTTGGAGATTCCCTATATCCTTGTTTATTGGGTCCATGATAATACATTCCATAGCTTTGCATATCAGACTCATAAGGCTAATGGGGCAATAGATCCCATGGCCTGTAGTCACTCCTCCTTTGTGAAAAGGGATGATTGTAGCAGTGTGCTATTCGGTAGGGACAAAGCCTGAAGTGAGACTGTGACTGAACAGGGCACACAGGCAAGGTGCCAGTTCACTCTTTAGTTCATGTAGAACACAGCCAGGGATATTGTCAGGTCCCATAGAAGCTGTATTCTTGGCCTTGGACAGTGCTGTTTTAACCTGTGCAGCAGTAATACTGGGTGCCTGGCAATCTACTGGTATTGTGATTGGTCCTTTGGGGGAGGGGTAAAGTTGGCACTGAATCTGTAAGCCAGTAATTTGGCAATATCTGTTGGCTCAGTATAAGAGGTACCATTGTGCAGTAGCTCAGAGCAAATCTGGGTATTGGAGATTCTTTACATAACTATAGAAGGCCTTGTGGTTGTCTTTACTATCTGCTGCAATTATGTTTTCATAGCTAGCTTTAGAGGATTTGATGAGGGATCTCAACATTTTGTTGAGGCTGATAAGGGAGTTTTTCTAGTCTTGGGACTCCACCTTATTCCACATCAGTTTCCTCCTTCTGTTGTAGAGTTTGTTTATGGCCAGGGGGGACCACCAGATTGGCTTCCTTTTTTTGGAGGAGAACGTCTTGGTTCTATTGGGTATGGCAAGATCCATGCATTTGTGTATGTGTTCGTACAGTGCATTGGTGTATGATTCAGTGGTCAAGCAACTATTCTCCATTTGCATGGGTGCCGTGAAGTTAGCCACCTCTGTTTTTAGGAGCCCAAGGTTAGCTTTGGAGAAGTTTTTCATGATGGTTACCTTTGCGGGTGGGGTGGGAGGGATGTGGATTCCCAAGGTGATTAATTTGTGGTCGGATCTAACCAGGGAGGAGTTGGCTATTGGTGTAGAGCAATGGTCACCCATGTTAGTCATGACCAGGTCAAGGATGTTGCTACCTCTAGTGGGGGTAAGAAAGAGCTAGTCCAGGGCATTGGTACATAAGTAGTTTTCCCAGATAATGGAGGGGTAGTTGAAATCACCCCGTATGAGAGTGCTAGGTTGCACCCTAATATTCTTCAGGGTGCTTAGGAACATAGAGTGTGAGTCTTGGGACATGTTATCTGCACCTGAAGTATCTTTGATGTGTTATGTTGGGCTACCAGTCTGGAGGTGTGCACATCCTTTATGAATATGGAAACAACCACCATCTTTGGAGCTTCGGTCCAAGTTCTGGGGCCAAAAGGTGTTGAATGAGTTTTAGCCTGGTAGTGCAGGGGTCCTTTCTGCTGCCTTGAACTAGGTCTCTGTTACAGCACAAATGTCAATGTTCTCTATTTTAAGGAGTGCTTCGAGCGAGTGCATTTTGATATTTAGACTTCTAGCATTGTTTATTTTATTTTACTTATTTTACATTTGTTAACCAGGAAAATCCAGCTGGACCAGGTCCATTTTCAGTGGATGCCTGGTGAGAAAAGCTCCACAATTAAGATATAATAAGAAGTTAATACAATGAGAAATTTACAAAATGGAAGACAGTAGATTACTTACACAAAAGTTAACAGGCAATGCAGGACTGAAATACAGTTAGATTAATATTTACAAAGGTAGTATAGACAGTTTACATTTCTAGTAAGTGTACACTCTGAAAGAAGTACAAAGACCAATGTGACATGTATTTCTATGCGAGTAGAATAGTGTGAATTCTAGACTGAAGTTGTTTGAAGGAGGAGAAGAGAAGGTATCGAGATTGTCAAGTGATACATGGGCAGATCTAAGTTGTCCTAAGATGAGATTTGAGTAATTTTTTGAAGTTTGTGTTTGTTGTAGTGGAGGTTATATTAGTCGGGAGATTGTTCCATTTTTTTGGCTATGATGTGGGAATATAGGGCTTTACCTGTGGTGGTGTTAGCGGAAGTGGCTATGATGTGGGAATATAGGGCTTCACCTGTGGTGGTGTTAGCAGAAGTAACACTGAGGAGAGGTTTATTGGATGAGCAGAGAGGGCGACTGGAAGAGTGGGAGGTTAATAGCTGTTTGAGGGCTGGAGTTTTTTCTGGGTATTTTCTGATGTTAAAGGTGCAGGTGAGTTGTTTTAAGTAAGTTAGGAAATTCAAGCCATTGAATTTCTTTTAGTACTTGGCAGTGATGAGTTCTAAAGGGGGAAGTATTGGCAAATTTGACAATTTTGTTATAGCATGATTCTAACTTGTCCAGATCTGCTTTTCTAGTGTGGGTTAGGATTGGTGCAGCATAAGTAAGTGCTGATAAGAGGTGAGTTTGAGCTAGGGTGATTCTTGCTTTTGCTGTGAGATAGTTTTTGTACCTGTAAAGGGTTCCCATTTTTTGTGTACTTTCTGAATGGTTTGTGCTGTGTGCAGATTGAATGATAGGTTGTCATCTATTTCAACACCTAGGAGTTTTGTGTGGGTGAAAGGAGAGATGATAGTGCCATTCCTAGATGAGATGGAGACAGTAGAAGGGGTAGAATTTGTTTTATTATGGGTGAACAGGAGAAGTTTGGTTTTATTGGGGTTAAGAATAAGTTGGATGTCAGTGATCCAAGTTTCAATAGCAGAGAATGATTCTTGGGCAAGTCGTGTAGAGTGTTGACAGATGGGGCTGCACAGATGTTTGTGGAATCATCTGCATACTGAATAAGTAGGGCTTGCTTATAGGAGGTGTATAGATTGTAAAGATAGAGAAGAGTAGTGGGCCTAATATTGAGCCTTGTGGTAGTCCTACAGAGTTAGGGAGAGGAGGGGATAGGTCATTGTGCCATTGTACAGATTGTCTATCTGATAAGTAGCTTTTGAACCAGGAGATAGTAGGGGAAGTAAGAGAATCCAGTAGTTTAGGGTGTGAGACCATATCAAATGCTTTAGAGAGGTCTAAAAAGGTAGCAGATACATAGTTGTTGTTTCTATGATGATTAACCAGATTGGTGAAGGAGAGAAGAGCAGAAGTTGTACTATGGTGAGGGCGGAATCCGTGTTGGGTGGAGGAGAAAAGATTGTTTTTAATTTAGAAATTGCATAACTTGTGAGTGTATACATTTCTCTAGAAGCTTGGATAAGGAAGAAAGAATACCTATAGGCCGATAGTTGGAAAAGTCGTAAGATTTACCACCTTTGTGAAGAGGTATAGTGTAGGATATTTTCCATAGTTGTGGCACATAAGCTTCCTGAATGGACCTGTTTATTAGGATTGATACTGGATATGATAGGGAGTCAGCTGCTATTTTTAGGAAGTTAGCAGGTATACCATCTGCTGTTAGTGTGGTAGGTTTTAGTTTGAGGAGGTTGTTTTTAATTTTAGATGTAGGGACAGTTGAGAGAGAGAAGGATGGTTGGTTGTAGAGTTGCTAGGAGTGTTCCCAGCAATTGAGGCTAGTGAGGTATTAGTGTTTGTTAGTTGGATGGACAGAGTTTAGATTGAGGTTATGAAATGACAGTTAAGCTGGGAAGCTATATCTTTGCTGCTGGTATAGGGGGAGGTGGTGGTAGGGTTAGCAATTGTTCCAGGTTTTAGTAAGGAGTTAATACTATGCCAAAATTTTGGGGGATTTCTTGAGTATTTGTTTTGGAGACCTAGGAAGTAGTTTTGTTTGTCTAGTTTGGTTTGTTTTTTGGCTAGATTCCTAAGTTGTTTATACTTTTGCTTGATATAATCAGAGTTTTCTTGTTTCCATTGCTTCCAGGCCTTGTCTGTGGTTTTTAGTAGGGCTGTTGTATCCCCGCTTAACCATGGAGCATAGTTTGCTTTGGTTTTTATCTTTCTTATTGGTGCAATAGAATTTAGAACTGAGATAAATATATTATTAAAGTAGTCTACTGACTGATCTAGGTGTAAGGTTCTTAGAGGCTGCCAATTACATTGCTGTAGAATGTTGTTTAGGTTATCTGGGATTAAGTTATGATCATCCCTGATGTGTCTATTGATTATGAGTTTAGGAGTCTTGGTTTGTTTCCTTAGGAGGAAAGAGAGGAGATGGTCACTGAGAACATCAGGTAAGCATCCAGTCTGATAGTGATGTTTGGGGCTATTTACTAGTGTCCAATCAATAATCGTTTGTTTATGGGTTTTTTTTGTCTATTCTGGTGGGTTCTTGGATTGGTTGTGTGAAACCATAGAGGTTAATATTGTTAGTGGGGTTGTTGGAGTTGCAGGCTTGCCAGTCAGTATTGAGGACTCCTAATAAAATTGTTTCATGAGGGGAGTTTTGATTCAGCCATTGAAGGATTTATACTATAGCTGGAGCGTTATTTCCAGGAGGAATGTAGCAGCAAAGGATATTAATTTTTTATCATTGTTTATTGGTAGGATAGAGCCTATGGTTTCGGCATTTTGAAGTGTTGGCAAAAGGGTATGAAATGGCTGGAGGTTTATTTAATTTTCAAATAGAATTGTGACTTCACCTCCTTTCCTATTTTTTCTATCTAGCCTTAAGATGTTGTAACCAGGTAGTAGAATTTCCTCACTAGGGATATGTGGTTTCAGCCAGGACTCGGTAATGGTTAGAATGTCAGGGGAGTAATGAGTAATAATAGCATGTAGATCTTGGAGTTTATTGGAAATATTTCTTATATTAATTATTAGTAGATCAGATTGAGGTCTATTGGGGAGGTCAGTGAAAGTGGGCCCTGGGTTTGGGTGTATGTCACCAACGATAAGAAGTCTTTTACTGAGTTTGAATGTGTGTTTGATAGCATAGGTAACGTTTGAGAGGGATATATATACTGCTTTCTTATTGATAGTTGTAGATAGGTGGATGTTAGAAGTGTGTAGCATAATACTAGTGTTAAATAGTGTTAGACTGTATAGCTTATGTGGAAGTTGGTGTGTTTTCCAGTATGTGTTGTATGGAATGAGGTGCTGTCTACGGGTAAGCTAGTTTGTATGGGTGTAATGTAGGAAAGGGAGGTGAGGTCTAGTAGGAGCAATGGTAGTAGGACTTGCATTGTAATTTATTTTGGAAAGGTTTAAGTAGTGTATATTGCTATTGAGCAGCATGATCCTCAGATTGCATTTGTTTGTAGCTGTTATGATGGTAATTTGGTCTTTGGAACACTGCCTAAAAAGGCACTATAGGGTGGCATGAGCCTTGGCCAGTATCTGGAAGCCCAGGGGTGACAGATGCAGGCCATCTCTGGCAAAGCATCAAGGTCTGTCAATCATGTCATCCCAGGCAGACAGATACTGACTCCCCTTAGAATAACACCAGAAACTTAGCCAATTGCTGAAATCAATCATTTTCTGCTTGTACTGTGGTATCATTCTGGGTGGTATCATTCATTAACTTCTTAAAACACAAACAGTGCAAATGCAACAGAACAGACTTTCAAAGTGCTTTTTACTGCTGCTTATTTTTAGAATGGCTAAATTGCAGTCTTTTATAAAGCTTGAATTGTACTACTACAAATGTTCTCCCATCCCCCTTCCCACCTAACTTCCCTAGCTGTCAAAGTGCTAAGTGTAATTTGAGCTATTACCTGCTGTGATTGACAGCTCACAGCAGGAGACTTGACTCATGTACTGTTTCCTCGTTCTAGCCTTTACTTTCTGTATGGGTAGGGGAAGGACAAGGGAGGTGTGACATCACAGCATTGGTGGGTTTTTAGGATGGTCGTGCTGATGTCAGTTTGGGGAGGGAATTGGCCATAAAACTGCTTGTATTCATTGGCCTTGATGACATCAGTGAACTGGAGACTGCAACAAGCTTTTCCAGGGTGGAATAAGGATAAAAGTTTTTTGAAAGTGAAACCACCACAGTAGAGTAAGGTACTGTTCTAGTGGAGTGAAACAGTTGATTTAAAATATTTTAAATGCTGTATTGTTGTTTATTCATAGCAGGGATTCTAAATGGGGAGAAAAAGGACAGAGAAGTTGAGCATTTAATAATAGAATCCCATTGTTGTCCTTCTGTCCTTGGTTTTACAACTCTTTGTCTTATTGGAGTCCTTTCATTTTTTGATGGAGATTGATGATCTCTATAGGACTGGGGATTGCAATTGAAATTGTTTCTTAGTAGCATACGTGAGTTTATTGTTGGTGTTAGTCAGTCGATTGTGTGTTCTTATTTGCCATTAGTGGGCCTGAGTCGGGCTGGGGGGGGGGTTCTTGATATGGATGAGAAAGAGGTAAAGTATCCATTATGAATTGAATTAAGGCCAAAGTAACAGACAAAATAGTAATACAGCATGATAAAATTGTTGCGAGATTAACAATTGGAATTGAGTCTGCAAGATAGTTGGATTTATAATTTGCAAAGTTTGAGATAGAGAATGCTTGGGGAAATGTGTCAGAGGTGTAATGGATAACATAGCAGGGAACCTGGAGGATGAATGAGGTTGTGAAATGGAGAGAAATGGCTGGGTAGGAGTCTATGGCAGTATGTAGCGTAACTATCCCCAGCATTTAATAAAATCCATGTAGGCACTGTGTAGTGCCTACACAGAATTTATCTGTGTTCATGGTCACAGTTCCCCTCGCCAGCATGCCATGCATATAAATGATAGCGCGGTGCTGAGTGAGAACCATGGAACACTGTTATTGAGTCATGTAGGGGGAGTTGTGCTAACCATGGCTGCAGATGAGCAGACTCCCCGCAGTGTCCTTTTGTTTTATTTTTTTTTTGTAAAAAAACATGTTTGCATGGTGCAGAGCTCAGCAGTGCCAAGCGGTGCTCACATATAAGATACCAGACACCTGCCAGACATCTAAAAATAGAAACTAGTTCTAATTATTTATTTAAAGGAGTGTCTAAGTGTGTTTGCGTGGTGTGGTGCTCAACACTGCTTATAGGTAGCTCAGTGGTATATGTGAGGGTATACTGGATTTCTTAATCTCCGCATAGCTAAATTGGTAGAGTTACAGCTTCGTGTGCAGTAGGTCAAGGGTTTGAATACATGGAAGGGAAAATATTTATTTAATTTTGATATACATATTATGCAGACTATTTTAAAATATTGCCCACTGTGCTGTGCTCAGCTGTGGTTAGACCTGCTAAGCACCACATAAACACGGTAATGTCTGCCACTGTTTATGCATTACTTGGCTGGTTTGCACACTAAGCTCTGCTAAGACTACGGTTCTGCAAGTTTTTGCACTTCTTAGCTCAGCGTGGTGCTAAGCAAAGTGGCACTTTTGTGAATTTTACCCAATGACATGTAAGGGCAGGAAAGCAGCCTATATTAAGTCTAACAGGTGGGAATACAACAGAATCTGTTGGAGTACTATTCCTGACAGTATACAATGGCTGGCAGTGGTGAAAGTGCATGCTTTCTGGTGCAGCATTGGGGCATTCTGCAGTTCATGGTCATGGTTGGGTTCCTTGTGCAAAACCATGATGACAGGCTGCTGCAGGATGGTTTCCAGGGCTCAGACTGTAAGGCAGAGACCTGGGACTGGCTGGCCAGAGATCTCACCAGTGTCACTGGTATCCCCTGCTCAGGTGAGCAGTTTCATCACCACTCTGATGTCCTGAAAAGACAGAAGAGGGAACTTTTGGACACCTGAGTCCAAGAATCGAGTGCAGGGAATGCCCCACAAGTATCTAAGTACTTTTCCCCTCTGTTTTACCAATGTGTACTGTGAATGTCTGCAGAAATGGTATGCATAATGGTGTGCTTCTCTCCCAACAACTGCAGCTCAGAGGGCTTGCAATGTCGAGTTGCATGCCAGGCACTTGGCTAGGTTGCACCATGAGCATGGTGAGTATGGATGTATTCTGATAACTGAAGTGAACCAGAGTAAAGCATCAACTGCAATAAAGTATATACAGTAAAGTTTGTATTGCAATAAATGTGGACTCGAGCTGTAGTGCAATAAATAAATACCAACTGTACTGCAATAAAAACATGAAACAATATCAATAACTGCATTAAAGTATATACAGTAATGTTTGTATTGCAATAAATGTGGACTTAGAGCTGTAGTGCAATAAATGAATAATGCCAACTGTACTGCAATAAAAACATGAAACAATGCCAATAATGGCATTAAAGTATATACAGTAAAGTTTGTAGTGCAATAAATGTGGAATTAGAGCTGTATTGCAATAAATGAATAATGTCAAGTGCACTGCAATAAAAACTTGAAACAATACTAATAACATCAAGGAACATGGTGTACACTAGGATTGTTGTAAGCATTGCAGTAGAGCTGCATGCATTGAGGCTGTAAGGTAAGGAGCTGCAGTCAGGTATAATACTGTAATAGCTGTAGAATGCAAATCTAATGGCTGCAATTTGTACTGGTTAAGGCTCTCCCTCTAGGCCAGTATTAGCCATATAATGCTCTGTCATCCACAGACATCGGCTAATAAAGGTGTATGGGTGAGGTAGCCCACTCCATGAGATGATATTGTTTGATGACTTTACAGATATGATACTGAAATATAGCTTACCACCTATCTGTGTTATGCTTGTATGTCATGCATGTGCGTTCTGCTGTCACTGCAGTGTAGTATAACACTGTAGTAGTAGTACCAGGTCTGAACTCCAGGGAAGTATCAGTGTGTCAATAATCAGCAGTGTCTCAGTAGCTCAGTTTGTTAAATGCTTTGTATACAGTACATTTTGCCACACACAGTCC
The DNA here is from genome assembly GCF_019279795.1 of Protopterus annectens. Taxonomy (NCBI): domain Eukaryota; kingdom Metazoa; phylum Chordata; order Ceratodontiformes; family Protopteridae; genus Protopterus; species Protopterus annectens. Next base: position 672,978,796 of record NC_056751.1, on the reverse strand, counting down.
AGGGTTCAAATCCAGTGGTATGTAGCAGTAAATATTACAGTAGCAGACATGTAATGCTCACAATTTCTCTCTCCACAGGAACTGCAGGTAAATGGTTAACACAACCCATATCATGAGTAGGTAATTGTGTGTTTAGATGTCACAGACTCTTAAAATTGTTATCAAGAATGTGTTCATCAGCAATGTTCAGTTAGAAATAAAATGTGTAATCCTGGTATGATGGTATGCCTGGAGTGTCTTTTCACAGTTGCTGCAGTCAATTAATACATTCTTTTCAGATGTCCCCTGCAGTCACTGCTACTGGGTTTTATTCCCATGCCTGCCAATCAAGGCATGACAGCTGTTTAGTGTCTGTACTGTACATATACATGTCTCACATGTCATGATTTCATGTTATGTGATTGTGTGTAATCCATCTATCACAGGATTACCATGGAAATGTTTACCTAGATTGCAAAGTATTAAATCAGCCCACAGAACACCTTGGTAGTTATATAGGTCCACCTGATGTGCAAGTGTTCTATGTAGTTGTGTACACCCAGTTGTTACTGCTTGGCCCATAGTATCCCATGCAAATAGCATGAGAGTTATGTACATGCTATATCAGCTATAGGAGACTTATAATCACTGTACACATAAAAAAAATACAGACCTGTTGACCAGATAGTAGTACTGTTGTCAAGGAAATAACCAAAAATGTTACTAATGGACTGTTTTTCTTTCTCTTCCCACCGCTTATCTTAATTTATTTCTTATTGTTATTCATTAGTTATGGTTTACTATTAACATATGTTGTTACATTAACTGTATTTTGGGACGCGTTTTGTATTATAATGGTTGCATATTTTAGCATAACTTGTTAAATTGCCTATTTTGTTGGCCTTATGCTGTAACTGTTACTAGCATGCTGTTAACATACTGACTGTTCTGTGATTTATTGTTGTGTTTCACATAATATGCATTGATATATAATCAGGTTATTTACGGTGTTCGGCCATGCTGTTATTACTAACAACGATTTGTCCAGCACAGCCACCCTCGGGGCAGTGAAGGAGCAGTGTTGACAGTCCCATGGGTGGGGATGTGAATCATGCTGCTGCCACCTAGAGGCACACGTGACCTGGATTCCACAACACCCTTCCCATCCAAGGTGGTCAACCCCACTCGTGTCTCACATCACCCTTGTCTGTCTTATCTGCTTGTGAATGCATCCTCTCCTATCCACCTCACCTCCCCACATGTACCTATGTCCCTTCCCCAACATTCCACTCTCACCTTAAAAAAAAAAGGCACCTTTCCCCCAAAAAAAAAATATATATATATATATATATATATATATATATATATATATATATATATATATATAAAAATATATATATATATATATAAAAATATATATATATATATATAACTCTTCATTTTGCACACGTGTCCACTGGACACTAATAATTTGGTCCAATTGACTTGGTAATGCAGTTATGTTCTCCTCACCCCTCTCTCTGGGATTTGAGAGTCCAAATTCATCTACAAATTCTGTCAAAGTGCACAGTTGTTGCTGTACAAGATATGGATAGCTATGTTTTTTCCTACACCCTTCCTGCACATCCCTACCTGCCTTTCACTGTTTCCCCCTGCTTGCCCCCATTTTACCACTTTCCTATCACCCCCTTTTTCTTTTCTTTATATTTTTTTAGGGTGCATTTGCACGGAGCTGTGCCGCTGTGCTTAACTGAGCTTAAATGGAGCTTTAATGATTAAATGTGTTTATTTCATGTCAGACACATGCAAAATAATTAAGATTTGCATGGCAGGTTAATGTAGTGTGCTGTAGGTGTGAGGGACTCTGGTTCAAAACATGGCAGTGGTTATTTTATTTATCTATTGATTTATTGACCTTTATTAACCGAGTGGACTTTCCCAGTTAACAAATGTAAATAAATCAATAAATAAATAAAAGACTACTGCCATGTTTCAAACCCGAGCTCCTGACACCTACAGCACACTGCATTAAACTGCTATGCCATTGAGATCTTAATTAAAACAGGTGTTTTCAGCAAAACATTGTGATTGCCACTTACCATCATTGGGCGTGTCTCAGAAGAGCTGCTCGCCACGCCAACTGGAATAAAATTTAATGGGAAAAATGAGAGTGTACCTTGAACTCTGGTGCAATAATACGCCACTAGACAGCCACAGACATAATGGATGTATGTGAGGCCTGTGATAGCAGGTAAATGTGCCCTTTTATCAGCAACATGTTGAAGTACACCTGCTAAGGCAACAATGGCAAAGTACATGTTCAAATGGAGCCCCTGGTGCAGAAATACAGCATAGAAATCCATGCACATACTGATGGATGCAGACAATGTGTGTCACAGTCTGTATATCTGCACATATACCTTGCAAATACACCTGCTGCAGCACTGGCTCAGTAGCTCAGGTTGTTAAATACTTCACACGCAGTACACTGTGCCCCATACAGTCCTGGGTTCAAATACAGTTTTGTGTTGCAGTTCAAATACATTATTGTGAAGACAGCAAGTAATGACTGAGTCATGCAATCTTTATCCACACAGCGTACTGCTAATTAATGAACTGCTATCCAGTTTTGCAAGTCAAAGGCCTGAAGATAGGGACACACTGCACATACCTGTACAGCCTAACTATATGCTGCCTACTACTCTCTTATTGGCACTGTTGCAAAACAGATGTAGCTTAATTACATACCTCAATTGGACTGTAAAGAGTACCCTCACCCTGGCTCTGCCGTAATGACGGACAACTGTATGTTAAGGTAGCTGCTAATTACCTACCATATCTCCCAACCCCCTAGAACAAGGAATCCAGACACAGCCATACGTAATGGGGAGGACAAAGGCCCAGAGATAGAGACATGTTTAACAGTTTGCTCCTACAACGATAGTAAGTTGATAGAATAACAGCAGTTAAATAGGCAGGCATATTCTGATCGGTATGAAGTCTGATAATACTCAAATGTCTGTCTTTCACTACTGAATCTATGAACCTCAACCCACAATGTGTGCCAGTGAACTGCAAGATGACGACAATTTTATACGACACTGACCACACATATGAGGCAAAACTGTGGACATACTGCATAAATATCTGCAGTTGACAGTTATAGTATCTACCCTCTGTGATACTGTAGTCTCCACACCTCAGTAATGTCCATCTTAACTAAGAAAGGTGCCTAGGGCTACATTAAGGCCTTATATATTGCATTGTAGTGGCATGTCATTGGCTAATGATAGTGCAATTCACCTGTTTTGGCTGCAATTAGCAAATGTGATCCACAGATTGGTTCAGAGGCAATTACCTGCTAATGAGCAGTACCTTAAAAAGGCATCCAGCTGGTTATAGGGAACAGGTCTGTATGAGACTTCACTCACACACAGAGTATATTTTCAAAAGATTACCAGAAGCAAAGTTCAACAAAGGAATACTGCACTCCACCAGGTATGTAATAGATTTCTCCATGTAACAGGATTCAGACGGGATGATGGAGGTATGGGGATTAGGGATTAAACATACGTCTGTGTTAGATCTATGGTAATGACATGTCAATGATACTCTTCTGCCCTACACCTACAGGTATGCCTCTCATCTGTCACTGATTTTCACTCGCATCTTAGCTCTGCCCTGTTGATCCCTCCTACAAATGTTGGTGGGTTGTAGGAAAGCTAGTAGATTACACGTAATGCATAGTGACAATACGTAAGGGTGTACAGTCCTGTAATGTCAAATGATGTAATGTAAGAGACACACCTCCTCTCATTTTGTCAGTGTCTCACATAAATAGTTCTAACATTTTAACAGTGTCCCTGAATATCCCTGATGTACTCTGGCTAAGTCCCTGATTCTGTTGACATTTGTCCCTGTTTGGTTGAGAGTTATGCCAGGACAGAGCATACTTAATGGAGAGACGAAGGCCCAAACCTAGTGACACTGTTTAAATATTGCCCATACAAAGTAAGAAAGTGAATAGAATAACATATTACAGTAGCATAACTGTGTTCTGAAGGGTATGACATCTGAAACTCAAATGTCTATCTATTCTCTGACAGCAACCATCAATGATTGGCCAACCATTTCTCAGAAATTCATACTTTTGTGTGAAAATGACCAAAACTATGAGGCAGATATCTTGACATTCTGCAAACATCTGTATAGTTGAGAGGTATGATGCCTACAGAAAACATATACTACAGCAGGTTTGCATTGTTTTCTGTCATTGTGGCACACTGGTGTTGCTGGACTGTCCCCATATACTGGTTGTAATAGCACACTGCTATTTGTCTGGCTGTGGTTGTATGACATATTAGTGGGAATTTGCCCATAGGGAATACACCAAGTAGACTGCAGTGCCGGGTGTAGGAACATACAGCAGAATCTGTCACAGTGTGCAGAGACATACCCCAGTATTGCTACTATCTTGGTGGTATCCACACACATAGTGTGTTGCCAGAATGTGAGGTATGATATGTGAGGAAGTAGTGGATAGTGCAGGCCATTATGGGTGTACTGGATCTGTACATAGTGGACGTCCATGTATCTGGTCCTGTAATGTGTTCCACTTTTGTCTTTCAGGAACCATGTGCCACAAAAGACATGCCCCCTTTTCAGATGTGGATAATGAAATAATAGTGGATGGACTGAGACAGCACCATCAGATCTTGTTGTCCAGGGGGAGGCATAATCGGGAACAGCAGGCAGCATTGTGGAAGACCTTGTGCGGGATGTCAATCAGATTAGCCAACTGGACAGGACCAACGCTGGGCCACAGACATGCTTAATGCTGCATGACAAAGGGCAGGTGATGCTGCCAGGGATCATGCTGCCACCGGTGGAGGGCCTGTGATAGAACAGACACTCTCAGTCACAAAGGAATTATTGGTGAACCTAGGAACACATGACAGCTCCCAGGCATCCATCACACCATACATCGTGGAGGTGGGTGCCACAGTGTCCACAGCAGAGGAGGGTCAGGTAAGCTTACTGAGTTCACCAGTGTAATACTATATCAGTCATTGTGGCAGGCTGTACGTACCTGTACCTGGGTGTCAGGTCTATCTGCATGGGGGGGGGGGTTGGGGGTTATGCTCAGTTGTGCACACATACTCAGAATGTCAGCAATACAGCCAGTATCACAGTAGCTACTGAACATGTGTATATATGTACATATTACCTTGTAGTGCTGCAACATTTGGTGGTATTGATAATACCTGTCCCTCACCTTTTCATAGGTCCGTTAGGTGTGGCCCAAGTCCATGGTTCTGTACCCTGTAAGTGTGAAAGTTTTTTACAGATCATATATACCCTATGAAAGTTAAGGGCTGTCATATTGCCTTATGTACAAATGTTGTGTTTAGCCAGAGTAAAATATTTGTGTGTTCCATTCTGGAACAGTTAACTATGGTTCATAGACTGGGTAATCAGAAGTGTGTATTTGAACGACTATCGACACGTTTGCACTTATAGTTATGAGTGACTACAGAGCCTGGTATACATGATTCAGTTAATCCAAGTTGCCTTTTCAAACACAAAAGGGAGATGGTACACACCTGAAGCAGTGATACTAGTACTGGCATATCATTCTCAAGATTGGTGTACTGGGTTTTATGTGTAGTTCTATCATGTATAGTGTCATATATTGCATACCTTACAGGCAGATTGTACTGGCAACTTTGGATGTGGCTGAAGTGCATGTTATAAAGGGCTTGAATTGTCTGTGTATGTTGGTGTTAGGTTGTCTGTTGTGCATGGGAGTGTAGATAAGAAGATGTGAGACTAGTAATGCAGTTGTGGATCCTCATTTGTATGAGTTTGTGTGTATCACCATGCATAAAATTGCAAGTAGTAATGTACTGCTTTTGTCTTGTTTTTCACAGGTGACTGGGGAGTTGGAGTCTGTCCCCCTCATAACCTGGTGTCAGTGTCTCACAGACTCTGATGAGGATGGTGGCCATAGTGAGGCACAGGTGGGGCTGCTGGGGGCTGAATCTGTCCCAGAGGTTGGCATCCCTCTTCTACCTCCATTGTCACCACACACAGTCAGTATGCCCACACGTACTCAGCCCCAGAGGCCACAGATATTGGACAGTCACAGGGTGGTGACATTGAACAGGACAGTGTGGCAACTATGGTGTAAGTGAGCGTAGACACTGGCCATAGCCAGGGAGCTGGCAAGGTCCCACACAAGAGGATTGACAGGGGTGATCATAGGTGGACTACTGTCCATCCACCACCTGTTGCAGGTGTTACATCACAGGTCACTCTGCACATGTTTTGGGCCATCATTGAGGCACAACACTAGACTGATGCTTTGGGCATAGCTGGCCTTAGGCATAGGCCAACTAGGCGGCCGCCTAGGGCGCCGCTCTTGCAGGGGTGCTTTTCCAGTATTTATTTGGTGTAGGTAGGCCAGGATGAGGGCACCAGGTGGTGTGGGAGGGGGCACCATGGAGCCCTTTTGCCTAGGGCACCAATTGACCTAAGGCTGCTCCTGGCTTTGGGTTATGAATGCAGCAAGTCTGACATTCGTGATTGCCTCCACTGCATTGGGGACACTCGGGAATGGTTCACTGATGCAGTGGACAGATCGTAGGCTGAGACAGTGTCTGTCTTGAACTGCACATTGTTTGTGCTGGAACATCTGGTTGGAGTTGGGCATCAGACACATGGACGTAGGTCAGCAACAGCATCTGCTGAGTGCCCATGTGGCCATGCACAGTCACGCTTCCATTGTGGCAGTACCTCCAGCGCTACAGAGGGAAGTGTGCTGTCCACAGCATGATATAGCAGGCCATGGGCACATGGTCCTGGGCAGTCCTGTGGGGGACACAGCCCCCACAGACAGCAGTCACCATTAGGTACTAGAACCACATCTGACTTTGGGCATGGTGTTGCCAGTGCTACTCCTGGCACAGCCAGTTCCGCTGTTCATGGCTAAAACAGTGAACTGTCCACTCTACCATGTATGGTCTACAGCTGTCCAACATACACATGTGTAGGGCTAGCGCTGGGCTTCACTGTGTACATGCACACACTCAAACACCACTGTCACATGTAGTTGACCAACAGACCCACATGGCACCTCTCCATGGCCCATCTAACCTGCACCCCTTCCTGTCTCACACACATGCTGTCAACTGTTTGGCACCCCCCACACCACACCCTGTGCATTTGATGACACATCTGTGCCATCGATGTAGGGAAATACTAAAATGTGTCTGATGCACAGGTTGTCTATATTACTTGACATGTAATTGTGTAGTGCAGTATTGTTTTGCCATGCCACTTTTGGGCCACAAGTACTGTATGCTGGCATGTGTCATGCCTACACATCTTACTTTCTGCATCTTTGTTGCATGATGTTGGACTGGCAATAATGTTTCAGAATGACAGGTGTGTCATGGACCTCTGCATGTTTCTGTTTCAGGAATCTGAGAGGATAAACTATGGACACATGGTGGCAATACAGTGGCACAGGATGTCATAGCAGCACAGTGGAAATATGACATCAGCAAGGTACGGCAGTATACTTGCATGGCTTCCTAGATGAATATGTATAGAACAGTCTATCAGGGACAATGGAGGCAGTCAGCGTAATCATGGATTCATACTTTGTGGTGAGGTCTGCTCCCCTTGCTACATGTCACCTGGGTTTTCTGAACTTACAAGATGTGGTGATGGAGTTGACATATCTACCAATATCCTGTGTCCAGTTCAGACAGGTGGTAGACATCAGTTATGATTACATAGAGGAGTGCAATTTAAGGCCAGAAGCTAGTCACAGGGTCATAAAATGCATAACCATTGCAAAGAGATAGCCCACATGGGCATGTCTGGAGTGCTGCAAGGGGACACACACACGCACAGACACACACACACACACACACACACACACACACACACACACACACACACACACACACACACACACACACACACACACACACACACACACACACACACACACACACACACACACACACACACTTAAACAAATAAGTGAAGAAATATTGTTAAGGAAGAAATTCCCATCTGGACACATTAAGTAAGCCAACACATGCAGCTGTGTAAGCCAAGGCTTGGAACAAAAGCAGAAATAAATATTTTTGTATGTGTGGTGCATCACACTTCTCAGTACAAATTTAACTGGCAGACAGCAGCTCTGTGGAAAGCCTTAACTTACTTAAAGCTGTAGTAGTGTAGCTATTAACGGTGTTTTTAAAATAATCTGTAGCTGAGATGGGGCACAGTCTGAAGTTTTTTACAGTGGTGCAGCTGGAAGAATTAAGGACCTCAGGGACTTACATGACTTGTGTTAAAGTAGAATGGGCAAGTTCAGAGCCATAAGCAGCTATGAGCTGGGGAAAGTAACATCTAGCTTCACTTTTAACAGGCATTAAAGCAAACTACAACACTAAACTGAAGTCTATAAAATTAGTATGAAATTACACAACAAACAAAACTAGCAGACTACTGCCATGCAAATTGTCACTGACTACTGAGTGCCCACAGAAGTCATTATGCTTTATTCAACTGTGTAGAGGGTGCAAACATAGCAAAAACAGCAATAAACAGAAGAAATGTTTCTAAATAGCTTATTTCAATCTGGTCAACTCAATGAGCCAATCAGATGCATTACAAATAATAATGGCTTGTTTGTATCAAGATGAACTGAGGTGGGCTACCAACTGCAACTCTGAGCTGAGATACCAGATGACAGGCTTTTGAGCTTCTAAAAAACATAAGTTGCCTGTTTTTTTTTTTTGCTTATTTATACTATTTACTACATTTTTATTGCCTGCCACCTACTTCTATACTGTATTTATTTACTATGTACTAAACTATACTGTTATACTGCAATTGCCTGCTACACTGTGCCTGTAAAATTGAGATTTGTTGCTGTTTTCCCTGTTTAGCAAGCTTTTCTGTTGTTTCTACTGTTTAAGTATTTACTGATATTTTTCACTATTAAAGCTATCTGTTATGCCTGCTCTGGTTTTCCCACCAAGCAGTACTTTTTAATTGATCAGTTAAATGGTTAAATTATTCTTTAGAACCTCCTGGCTGATTTTTTCAGTGTCACACTGCTATTTTCTGCTATGTTAAATATTCTCTAGTATTTCCCATTGAAACTCGGGTAGGTAGTAGCTGCGGGATAGTCCAGATCCAGGCTTGCTACTTCTGGAAGTGTTTGTAGTGGTTTCTTTGTTCTGAGCACATTCTCCAGGCCATCTTGAAATGGAAGTGGCCTATCTGCACTTTTGTGAGATAATTGTGTTTGATTGGCAACTGACTGGTAGAGGGAGGTCGATCTAGGGCTTGGAATAAGCATCCTAATTGGTGCTTTTGAATTTTGTTAGTTTTTTTTTTCAAGTTTTAGCTTCCTGTATTTATGTTTGCGCATTGCCCAGCACCTTGCACTACTGTGCAATAGTGCACCAAAGCCAGACAGTCAAATTCAACAAATTTTCCCTTAAAACCCAGACAGAAATATCCATTCCTTGAGCTCCTCTGTGATTGTTTCTGAAAAGCTACCCCATTGACAAAAGTCTTCAACCTAGCATTATGGACAGTTGGTCCACCCTTGTTTCTTCTCCAAACCTTGTTGACTTGGGTCTCTTGAGGCAGTTTAGCAATTGCCTCATGCGCACAGACAGCTCACTACTAATAACACAGTCTGGAACAGAGTGTGAGAGATGTAGTTACACCAAGAATCTAGAATCCATGCTTTCTCTCACTCAGAACAGTAACTTGGAGAAGGTTTTCAACTCACCCACCCCTACGTATTCACATAGTACCATTACTCATACACATACCACTACTCATAAACATAGTACACATCAAACACGTAAATCCACATGCATAGAGGTTCTCTCAGAAAACTTAGTGAAACACCAGAGACCTCAAAAACACAAGTCTGCCACAGCTAACACAGTCTGCATAGCACCCATGATACATAGCAACACCAGTGTCTCACCCACCAAGCCCATAAGGTGTAACACTCAAAAAACACATTTTTTTGTCATTGGAGACTCAGTGAGACACAGAGTTGTCCCACTCACCAGGTTGGACAAGGAGAAAGTCATGGTCAGCTGCCTGTCCGGTGCCAGGATTGCCAAATCACGCATGCACTCAGGTCTCTCAGTACCGTTATGACTCTGTTGTAGTTCATGTTGGTGTGAATGACCTGAGACATACCTCACTGGACTATATGAAAAAAGACATGGTTGATCTCTCTGAGTATGCGCCCCAGGCAGGTATGTCCCTAGTCTTGAGCAAAATGCTACCCTCATCTAGAATGATGCCAGAGTATAAACAAAAAATGATTTATTTCAATATTTGGCTTAGTTTTGGTGTCATTCCAAGGGGATCCAGTTCCTGTCTTCCTGGAAACCCATGGTTACTAAACCTCACTGCTTTGCCAGAGGTGGTTTGCATCTGCACCCCTAAGCTTTTAGCTGCTGGCAAAGGCTCTTTCCTCCCCCATAGTGCCTTTTTTAGGTAAGGTCTTGAAAGCATTTCTGATGTGAAATAAACCAATCAGAACAAAATAAGGGTCATGCTGCTAAATGCTAGGAGCTTAAATCAAAAACTGCATTCCCTGGAAGCACTTCTATCAGTGGAAGATGTAGATGTCTGTGCAGTCACAGAAACTTGGTTTAAGACCTCAGAGAGTACACCGGCCCTGCAAGACTACAATGCCTTCCACACCTTTAGACCACAAAGTGAACATGTGAAAAACCAATGGAGTTGGTGTTTCAATCTATATTAGAGAGAAATTCACCTCACATCTAGTTAGACTGGACAAGTCCATGTAGTTACTCCAGGTCCAGGTTATGGTGTATATGACCCCCATTCAAATCCTAACCAGTTATAGATCCCTCTCTGTGGGTCACGACACCCACAAAGCCTACTTAACCAAATTGAAGACAATCCAAATTTTGCAGAGCACACTGGTTATAGGGGATTTCAGTTATCCCACCATCAACTGCGAAACCTACTCGTGCCAAACTTGCTAGTGCAAAAGTTCCTTAACTTTGTGAATTCAAATGTCCTGGAACAAATTTTTCATACCCCAACAAGAGGAAAAAACATTCTCGATCTGGTCCTCACCATGTCAAACAGGTGTACTACTGCAACTGTTGGACCCTCATTAGTTAAAACTGACCACAAATCAGTCACCTTCGAACTGACACTAACACCAGAACTCAGAAAGGGTGAAATCAGACTAAAAACTTCATCAAGGCAAACTATACCCTCCTAGGAGAAGGTATAAATGCATTCCAAGCCCCACCCCAAGCTGAAGGTGGTACTACGCTGAAGCTTACACTAAAGCCCCATACAATCACTTGCATAAGTGTATAAACTCGGCTGTAACAGATAGAATCAAAGCCAGAGCCCCAAGTAAAGTCAAGCTGCCATGGTGGACTTCCAAAATCAACAAACTACAATAAATGCAAAAAGTTGTCTGAGAAAACAAAGACAAGGACCCAACAATGTAAAAGCACCCTCATCAGCCTTAACAGACAAATAAGACAACTTGTTAAATCCTCCAAGCACTCCTTTGAGAGAAACCTAGCAAGTACTGCCAAGGATAAGCATAAGGCTTTTCACAGCTATATATGTAAGCTAAAGGGTAGGGCCCAAGAATGTGCAGAACTGTTCGCCAATGGTATCACACATACTGACCCCACAGAGAGAGTGAAACTGCTAGCAGATAGGTTAGGTAAAAATCTCACTCCCTTATACACTCCTAACTTACAACAACCCCCCCCCCACCTTACATATCTGAAGAGCAGATCCTCAAAGCCCTGTCCAAGGCAAAAAAAACAGGGTCTCTATGGGACCAGATAACATTCCAGGCTGTCTTCTAAACAGGCTAAAACATGAATTAGCATCCCCACTAAGTACCCTTTTCAGTCATAGCCTAACCACTGGCTTTGTTCCTGCAGAATGGAGAACAGCTACAGATATTCCCCTCCATGAAGGCGACCTATTAACAGACCCAAGTAATTACAGACCCATAAGCCTGACCAGCTTCATCTGTAAGGCCATGGAACATATCATTATGTACCTCATGAATAAAGACATAGGTGACCTCCAAACCCTGGATCTTACCCAATTCAGCTTCATGAAGGGCAGATCCTGCCTGTTAAATCTGGTGGATTTCTTTGAAAAATGTGACCAAGGCCATTGATGATGGCAAATCTATACACAAAGCATACCTCAACGTGGCAAAGGCTTTTGACACAGTCCCACATTCAGCCATTACCAATAAACTTAGCAAACTGAATATAAACCCCGTCATTGTAAGATGGGTTACCAACTGGCTCACAAACCTGACACACACTATCAAAGTGGGTGAGGGGGGGCACAGGGATCAGTGCTGGGCCCCCTACTGTTTGGTATATACTTCTCAGAAGTTCAGGTCAAAACTAAAGTGTTGTGGCTGACCAAGTCTGCAGACAACTGCAAACTAGGTGCAATCATTGAATCCCCAAATGATGTCAGTATACTTCAGGAGGGTCTCACACAGACCAATGACTGGTGTATTAGTCACGGTCTTAAACTGAATACAAAGAAATGCATTATCATTCCCTTCGGCATAAACAGTGCCCCTTCACAGTATCAAACCAGAACAATACCCTAAGTATCCATGAAGTGGTAAGGGACCTGGGATTACAGGTTGACAGTGACCTTAACTTCGACCATCATGTGTCTACCATTGTAAGAAAAGCTTTCCATGTAGCTCGCATGATTAGTAGAGATCGCCTTGAGAACAAAAGAAGTTACAACTCCCTATACTTGGCACTTATTCAGCCCATAATTGAGTATAATGCCCCATTCGGTATTAAGCACCTATGGAAATTAGAGAAACCTCAGTGGTTTCTAACAAAGAAGATCAAGGCCTCCAGCATGTGCCTTACATGAACAGACTAAAATCCCTGCCACTATACTCTGTATTGTATAGACGTTTAGGGGAGACTTATGCTTGGCCTACAGAGCAACCCAAGACCCAAACGTAATGAATTTACTGCATATCTGTAAATCATATTGGTCTAGGGCTACCCATTCCAGGGACTTAAATATGTCCTACAACAAATAAGACATGCTGGAGGGACAGATTTATCTCCCAGTGACTGCCACATCTTTGGAACAGGCTACCCATTCATGTGAAACAGAGCACCTGTATTACAGTGTTCAAGAGGATCCTGGATGAGTGGATGGGGCACCATAAATTCATACCAAGGATAGTGCCCACAACCCTCCTGGACATAGGTAGTCCTCACTAAATGCAATCTTGGGTATTGAGTAGTATCTGTACAGTATTACATTGGGTTGAAACGACTAGGCTTAAATGACCTCTGGGTCGATAGCTTAGTAATCTCCTATGATCTTATGTAAATCAGTTTTGTAAAAATATATATATCAAATGAGTCTATTAGAAAAGTATATTTTTCAGCTTGATGGTAATTGGTAAGTTGTGTGTTATGAGAATACTAAATAAAATCATATGGATAAAAAAAGATGGGAAGCTTATTTCATAGACCTTTTGTCTGTGATGGTTGCTTGTCATTTGAATAATTGTTGTATTTAGGAACGTTCCACAGTCGAACCAATTAAAATCCAGCATGGATCCTTTGGAGCAACCTTCTTTTGCTTTTGTCTTGCACTATGGACTCCGTTACATTCTCCTACTGCTCATGGCACAAACTTAGTCCTTGAAATAGTGTTTTATTTCATCTTTTAAGAACTTAAGTATGTTTGTGTGCCTATCTACATCTGGCTTTTGCTGTTGCTGATTGTTTAGGTTTCTTATTCCAAGATTGTTCAAATGGAGTTAACAGAGTTTGTAGAGTTATTTTATCTGAGCAATTTTTTACAGTGAATAATAGTTTTTATTTATTTATTTTTAACATGAGATTTTCAATACTGTGTAGTGAGACAGGTTGGATCTGTCTTTAATTAGACAATTGTTACTCCCTTCTGCCTAATTGTGTCAGCCAGGAACCCTAGCTCTGTTTTTACTATGTTTTTTATGAATTCTGAGGAAACTTGGGGGGGGGGGGTAAGGAAAGATGGCTGAAAGATGAGGTTTACTGCCTGGGGTCACTTGTTTCTTGTTAGGATTACAAGGGCACCATGCTGAAGTGAAATCTCTGCAGGGTAGGAATTCCTCTTGTTTTTCCAAGATAACCTTGGCACTTGTCTGACATCAAAAACTGCTAAGTGGGACCGGAAATTGAGTGGTCCAAAGTAAGGTCCGACATAATACAAAATTCTAATAGGGGGCTTCCAGTAATGCATATTCCTTTCCAACATACTGTATGTAGGTGAGTTTGTCTATGTGTATATACATGCATGTATATATGTCTATATCTATATCTATATATATATATATATATATATATATATATATATATATATATGTGTGTGTGTGTGTGTGTGTGTGTGTGTGTGTATATAGCCTATTAGATCACTGAAGAAAGCAACAGACTATTTTATAAACTTTTTAAGGGCTTTCGTTTGTTAATATTTAATGGTGAACTCCATCAGAAATAAGTTAAGTCCACGGGGCATGTCCACCCTGAGCTGAATCTGCCATTGTACTTCTCTGAGTTCCAGCAACAGGTTACAGTCCCCATAGAATGTAGTGACTCTTTCAAAGACTAAAAATTTGAATTCTGAAAATTGGGAGCAAAGGGCACTATGCTTTATGTCATTTTTATAGTCTTGAGTTTCTAATAGCTTGGTAATGTTCCTTGAACGTGTCATTCAGTTTTCTAGTGGTCTTCCCTACATAAACTGTACTAAACTGGGAGTACACTGCAAGGTATACGACATTAGTAGTGTTGCAGTTGAATGTGAGAGAGAAGGTAATGGGGAAATTTCGGGACTTCAAGGTAAACTGATTACTGGCTGCAATTTATTGGCAGAACATGCATTTTCCGCAAGGGAACATGCGTGAAGGATTGCCAGTTGCTTCTGGTCTGGGTAAACCAACTGATTCAAGAGATCCATTGTGGGGCTTGGCCTTCTTGAAACAGAAGGCTGGTACAGGGCCCAGTGCTTTGCTAAGTTCAGGATTAGTTATGATAATGTCTCCGTTATTGGAAATAGTTTTTCTTATGCTATCTGCATCCAGGGAGATGGGTAATGAGAACCAAGGAATGTCATTATTCCTGGCGGTGGATTGGCACTCAAATCCATAAATGAGAATGGGTTTTTAGTGCCTGAAAGAGTTATTTTACTATGGGGTGGAGCCTAAATGGCTAACTGAAAGGAGCAGTATTTTAGAGCTCCATATAACTAGTTAAATAAGACAGGAAAAATATTCTTTGTTTTTCTTCAAAGTATAAAATCTTATAGATAAAGAACTAATTTACATAATTAGAAACTTTGGTGAAGTTTTACAAATAATTTTCTGTCAAAAAGTTTGGAGATATATTCACTTGTTAAAATGAGCAACTCAAGGAATTCTCACCAGGATGCTGCCTTAAAGAAGGAACTACAACAGGTGGCATCTACCCTGCAGGAGTTGTCTTTGAAGATGGATGATTTTATAGAGAACCTAGAAAATCTTAAAACAAGCAGTCAAAAACAGGCTGACACCCTCAAGGAAATGCTACACCACCAGAAAAGGATAACAGGAATAGAGGTTTCTCTAAATGACTTAGAAAGCAGACTTAAGGAAGAGGAAATGCAGAAAAAACTGCTTCTTAAACAAAACACTTGGCTGGTTAATAAAGTAGATGACTTGGAAAATAGGGAGAGGAAAAATAACATCAGGATTTTCAGATTACCTGAAAACACAGAAGGTGAGGATATTATTTCCTTTTTATCAATCTGGATCCCTGACTTGTTAAATTTAAAAGAAGGACTCTCCTTTGGCATTGAAAGGGCACACAGAGCTCTTGGGAAACCTGCCACCAACTCAAACTGTCCTCCTAGGTCAATAATTATCAAATTTCTTTCATACTTGGACAAGGAACTGATTTTAAGATCTGCTTGGAGGAAGGCATCTCTAAAATATAAACAGAGCCTGATAAGATTTGATAATGACTATTCATCTAGAATAATGGAACAAAGGAAAAAAGTGTACCCAATGATAAAGTTTCTGAAACAAAATAACATCAAGGCACAACTTGCACATCCAGCTAAGATAAAAATACTGTATGCCAATGAGATGAGGACTTTTATTGACTTAGAGGAAGCCTCTTCATTTATTAAAACTAATAACGTGAATACTTTACCAGAAGATATGGAATGGATGTCACCTTCTCTCAAGAGAACAAAAGAAACAAATGTCTGGACAGACATCAAAAAGAAGAAACAAAAGATTGATACTGTTACAGCCAAATCTCTCAAAGCATCTAGTATGATATGAATTGTTTTAACATTACTTTAAAGGACCAATTTTACTGCTTGGAATTTTAAAACAAAGGTAACTAACTACTGGAAACTTTATCTATATTTTTTGAAAATAGATGACACATGAGAGTTTTCACATTACCTCAGGTATGTAAAACAGGGTACTTTTCTTTCACAGAAGGAGGGTTATATAACACATAAAATATTTATACTGTAAATCAACATACACAGTATATGTGTATTTTCTCTTTTCTTTCTCTCTTCTCTTTTCTCATTATTTATTTTAACTGCATCTTGTCTCCCTTTCTAAATTATCTCCTATTTACTATACTAATATAGTCTGTATATATTTAATAACTCACTATGTATACGTAGATAACTAGTCTAAAATACTCTAGTTTTAAGGTAAACTAATTGGAATAGTGAACTTAATTATTATTACAATATTTATTAGATTAATGATAGTCACTGTTATGCTTATTGGGATTGGGGACATGTTTGTGATTAACTCGGAAATGTTTCATTCATGTACATATGTCCTTTGAATTGTTTCCTTTTACTCAATTTTTTTTATTTTCAATTAAAATAACATTTGCATAACATTTTTAAACAACTATATACAATATTTACAATAGCCTGACTTTCAGTTATATAGACTGTATGTTATTAAATATAGAATTAACAGATCAGTTATCAGAGATACAATATTGATTATTGCAGAGTGTCCAACAAAGATATAAATTTCTTCCAAGGATTATTTACCAATGGCCTGGGATAGATTTGTAGTTCTTTGATTTTTATTTCCATCGATGCAGTTGTCTTCAGTAAAGTATAGAATTCTTCCAAGGTCAGGGGTGTATTTGAATTCCACCTTCTGGTTACGCATTTCCTAGATATAGCAAGTATTGTCCATAACAAATACATATTTGTCTTATTCAGGTAGGGACCTTTATTTACATTTAGTATAATCAGTGCTTTAGTTAAGGTAAAGGATTCATTAAATAAAGCTTGTAGAAAATGATTGATTCCATTCCAGTATGATGTAATTTTATTACATTCATAAAAAATATGAATCCAGTCTGCTTTATTTGGCTTTTCACACCTCCAGCAAAAACCATTTGTAGCAGTACTGATCTTTTTAATTCTATCTGGTGCTAAAAATGCTCTATGTAAGTATTTCCAGTTAAATATTTTCCAGTACTGTGTGTTAATTAACTGATATTATACCATGACCCCCCCAAAACGTGCACGCTGATTGGCCAGCGTGCCCGTTGTAAATCGAGTTATACTAATGGAAAAAGGTCCGGTCGCCCGGACTTTTTTCCATTAGTATAACTCGTTTTTTTAAAACACTGTCTCGCTATGTTAAATGGGTTTAACATAGCAGAGTTTTAAAAGCAACGGAGATCTCCGTTGCTTATTTTAAAGCTGTCTTGCTATGTTAAACCCATTTAACATAGTGAGACAGTGTTTAAAACGGAGAAAGCAAGATCTCCGTTGCTTTTTTTAGTCTCACTATGTTAAATGAGTTTAACATAGCGAGACAGTTTTAACATAAGCAACGGAGATGTCCGCTGCTTATTTTAAAACTGTCTCGCTATGTTAAACTCATTTAACATAGCGAGACAAAAAGCAACGGATATCTTACTTTCTCCGTTGCTTTATACAACTCTGATGTACCGCGCAGGCGCCGCAGTACATCAGAACTGCCGCGATGCCAGGCATCTGCGGAAGGGCAGTAAACAGGCATTATATGCCATTATTTAAGAAAAGTAATAGTTTCTTTTCTTAAATAATGTCATGGTATAATAGCAATAACCCACTTCTGGGTGTGGGTAATGGTAAATTTACCCACGGTTGGCTTTGTTTGGTCCCTTGGGCTTCGCCCTCGGGACCAAACCACGCCAACTGTGGGTAAATTTAGCATTACCCACACCCAGGCGTGGGTTATTGCTATAGTAGAATTATTTCCTTTTAGCATTAACAAATATATATAAAAAAGGAGGGAAATGTGTACTGTTGGTTAAGAGAAGTGAAGCTTTCTTCACATTCTATTTGCGTTGCCATAGCAACAGTAAACTTGCTGCAGTTTCTAAGGACACTGTGAACATGCGAAGTGCATTTAGCCTCACAGATAACAAATAATAAGAAAAAGTAATGTTTAGTTATTAAACTGAAAAACAACCTAAGCAAGGTGAAATAAATACATAATAGGACTATTTGTAAATATTTTATGATTTATCCTCATAGGATTACATATTCCTGGAAACACAACTGAAATGTTCCCAAACTACATGTGCATTTAAATGTAGCTGCTTGATTAAAAAGTATTACTCGGTTTTACATGCTGACTCCACAAGCTGTCTGCACTGTAAAGATTACATTTTATATGTTACTTGAAATTGTCAGTCTCTAGAGCACATGAAAAGATACATATTACTTTTTGCAACATGTTATCTTTGTAGTTACCTCACACTCTGTACAAACTCACGTGGCAACTGATAGCTATTCATTTAAAATACCAGTTTAAATATTAAATGTGCCCTTGAAAGAATATTGACATTTTGACAAAATATAAACTGAACTGTAAAATGAATGGCTTGAAAGAAGTGAAGTAATGCATAGATTTCAAAGACAGTTCTTGACACTACAGTATAACTAAAAATGTATATTCGCAAAGAAGTATTGAAATGTTTTAGTCTTCCAGTTAAAATAGCTTACTGTCAACATTTTGTGATTTCAGAAAGTTTGAAGAGCTAGGAAATTAGTATTTGTCTTTATAATGATTATTAGACAGATGTTAGACTCTGTTTTGTTTAATGAATTGTGGCACATGTTTATGAGGAAAAGTGGACTCAATTAGATGTCATTACAATAGTTATTAGATTAATGGTGGACACTTATGCTTGATGGGTTACGGGGCATGTTAGCGATTAACTCTGAAATGTTTTGTTTGTATACATACTGTCAGTTGAATTTTTTCCTGTAATATTAACATCATATATAAAAGGAGGGAAAATGTACTGTTGTTTGTGAGAAGTGAAGCTTTCTTTACATTCTATCAGACTTGTGAACTATTTCAGTTTTTTATTTTTTTTTAACATTCATTGATTAGGAACTGTTATATTTGCATTGTCATGGCAACAGAAAACAACTGTGGCAGTTTCTATGGACTTTGTGAATCTGCAAAGTACATTTAGCCTTACAGATAACAAATAGCAAACAAGTAATGTTATTTAGCTATTAAATTGAATTACAATCTAAGGAAGGGTAAATTTGATAACGTAATAGAACAACTTGTAAATACTTTATAAATTACTCACATTGGACTACACATTCCTGGAAACTCAACTGAAATGTCCCCAAATTATTTGTGAACTTTAATGAAGCTGCCTGATTAATAAGCATAACTTACTTTAACAACCTGAATCTAGCTCTATATATGCTACATTATATACTACCTCCCTTAGCCAGTTCAAAAGTAACCTTAAATCATTCCTAAAAGCTCACTGGCTATGTCCCTGTACTAAACCCGACTAGTCCTAAAAGTCCCTATACCCTCTATGTTATTTCCCAATGCCATCTCTCTTCTCTCTTTTTCCACTAGCGCCCTACTATACTATGTTATATGATCTCTAGTTCCTCGCAACAGCCTTCTACTCATTAATCACTATGAGCGTGTTATGGGATAAATCTTTACCCTTCTCCTCGGGGCCTATAATTTAATCTTTAATATTGTCTAGTGAACCCCTGTTTTCACTTATCCACATATTACATGAATTACTCAAATTATAGCTAAGTTTTAAATTGATGTCTCTTCCTACTATGTTATCCAGAATTTTTGTTATGTATGTAAACCAAAGTCTTGATTGGATTTATGTGGAGGTTTTTCTCCTTGAACTTTTATGAAATTGATATGTTTAAGTTGTGTCTCATCCTACCATGTAATTATGAAATTATTGAAATGTAACTCAAAGTCTTGTTTTTACTGTGGAGCTTTTCTCCCCGGGTCTCTGCTGAAAATGGATATGTATCCAGTTGGACTAACCCGGTAAACAAATGTAAAATAAATAAATAAAAATAAAATAAATATGTTACCTGCATATGACAGGCTCTAGAGCACACGAAAAAATACATATTATTTTTGCAACATGCTATATTTGTACTAACTATACATTCTAAACTAACTCAATTGGCAACTTACAAGTTATTTATTTGAAACATCAGTATAAATATTAATTGTGCCCATGAAATATTGTTGCTGTTTTGACAAAACAAAACCAAAATTGTATTTGAAGAAGTAAGTATTGTACAGATTTCAAAGACAGCTATTGACACTACAATATAAGTAGAAATGTATACATGCAAGGAAAAATTGAAATGCTTTACACTTTGTTAAAATAGCTTATTGTTAACTTTTTGCTTTATCAGAAAATTTAAAGAGCTAGGAACGTATTTCTAATTTGTCTTTATAATGTTTACTAAAGTGATGTTAGTCACTGACTTGTTTAATGGATTGCGAGTCATGTACAAGATGGGCTACTGAATGTTATTTCTGTTTACCGAATTTCTTTTATTAGTACTAATTTAAAACAATTGAAAGAAAGGGAAAGGAAATCTCTGCTTTTGGTCAAGGGAGGAGAGGCTTAAGAGTATTCTAACTACCCTGAGAACTCTCTAAGATGCACTAAACACTATTTGATTAATACGTACCTAAGGTAAGGCTTGATTACCGTATGGGTACCTACACATTCATTCTAGACCTGATGTGATTACCCATTCTAGAAGCAGGAGGTGCCCTATGCATTGTGAGGATTGTCAGGGTGATCATAGTTCATTCTTAGACTCTGCTTTGTAAGTCTCTAAATATGTAAAAGCACTGCACACTAGAACGTAGGGCGCCTCTACTCAGAGTCAGGATACCACCGATAAACCATGTCTTTTCATAAGTGTAAGTTGAAGTTGGTAAGCTGAAGAGTGGGAAAGTAAAGGAAGACAGTACACCTACAGTAAATTCATATTTCATTGGTAATCACTTGTCTCCTTTTAGTCAAATTATTTTAGTAATCTATTTGTTGTTGACTTATTTAGTGTATGCTCCTCTGTTGCATTTAATTTATCTGAAATGACATATCTGACATGTTTGGGATCTCTTAAGGGTAACTAAATATTGGATATTTTCTAAGTCAACATAATTGTTTACACTACTAACATTCCATCCTGATATATAAAATACTATAGAATAATATAGAATTTCATATATCTTTTAAGAAAATTCTCCTTATAATAATTTAACATATGGAGCTCAGTTGATATTGTTGGTTAAAGGTATGAGTGATAATTTAATAGATCTGTCTTTATCTATTAGATCAGGAATGACTTTCATTCCATGTTTAATGAGAAATTCATATTTACTTGTATTTGATACTTTAGAATTAATGTTTTATAGAAGTACTTTTTTAAAGCCTGTCCAGAATTTTACCCTACTTGTATTTAAAGAAGAAAGAACATTAAATTACACTGCCAAGTTTACACATGTAAAAATAACATTCAATGTTATCAGAGAATATGGTATAACTACTATAATCAAAATAAAAAAAAAGAAGCAAAATGTTTCTTCCAACAATAACTTGAAATGGATTTAAATTCTTATCATTAAATACTAATGGCTTAAATAATGCAAATAAAAGATCAAACTTACTAAAATATTTAAATCTAAATAAGGCACAAGTAGTATTTCTCCAGGAAACACACTTTAAGACTAAAGATTGCTTTATTTGGAACCATAAGGAACTATACAGTCTTAGCTCAATCCTCCCATAGAGCAAAGACAAAAGGAGTATCAATTCTCTGGAAGAAAAATGTATTCACTCCAAAAGTTATTTATAAATATGAAGACAAAGAAGGTCTACTAGTGATTGTTATAATTAAATTTAATAACGGAATATGGACCTTAGCTAATGTATATTGGTTCCCAGGAATTGGAGCAGGAATGGTTAAAAACACCTAGATTTTATTTCCAACAATTATAAAGGAAATCTTATACTGGGAGGAGACTTTAATTGTACCTTAGAAGCTTTTGAAACCACCAAGAAGTCTTTTTGCATAGCAACTATTTCAAAATCCTTAAAAAATGGATTGATTCATTTCATTTAATAGACTCTTTTAAAGTAAAAGATGATACATTCTTATTATTTTCCCATAAAGACCATAGATTTGTGACACAAACCAGAATAGACAAATTATTCATAGTTCAAGATTTACAAACAAAAATCCTCAACTTATCATCAGTTCCATGCCCCTTTTCAAATCATGACTCTCTGATAATGAAGCCCCAATTAGAGTTTAAACCTTTAATCCTCTCAACTAGAATTCCATCATATATCACGAAAATTAAAGAATCCAGACCCTGGATGTTGTCAGAACTACAATTATTTCTTGAAATTAATAATACAACAGCAATAAGTAGAGTCATGGTTTGGGACTCATTAAAAGCTTATTTATTTGGCAAGACCCTTAGCTGGTACAAAAACAAAGTTAGAGAGTGGGAATCTGAATCATTAGGCTTGCAAACCAGACTCTTGACAGCAAAATCTAAAAAAAAAAAAAAAAAAAAAAAAAAAAAAAAAAAAAATCAGAATTGTCCCGAAGTAAAAAAAGAAATAAAGGAATTAAATAAAAAAAATATAATGAAATTCTAACACACAAAACTTGTCTAGCCTTGGAAAAATTAAAAATAAACTCATTAGCCACCTTCCCCAGATATCTACATAACTTATCTACAAAAATTAAAATACAATCTAAAGCAAATAACATTAGTTGTATATATCATGAAAAGAAAGGGAAAAAAGTATCAGATCTAGGAGACATCCCTGAAGCATTTCAGTTCCATTATATGGAACACTTCAAAAAAGATTTAGATAACCAAATAAACTTAGATACAAACCTTATCAATAGAAACAAAATTCCAGAAAACTTAAAACTAGACCTACAAAAACCTATATCCTATGAAGAAATTGTTGACAAGATAAAAGAAAGTAAATCTAACAAAGCTCCAGGGATAGATGGTATAATTACGGAAATTTACAAACTCTTCCCTTCAACAGTAATCTCCTTTTTTCATAAAACTTTGCTAGAAGTCTAGTCAGAAGCAAAAATGCCACCCTTATGGAAATATTCTCTCATAACACCAATTTTAAAAGATAATAAACCATCAGATCTTTGCACCTCATACAGACCTATATCATTACTGAATAATGGTTACACAATATTCATGTCAATCCTAGCTAATGGAATGAAAATCCCATTTTTAAAGACAATTAATAATGATCAGACTGGATTTTTATAGAACAGGCACACACATGATAACACTAAAAGGATACTTACTCTTATAGATTATGTAATTAAAGAAGATAGAGAAACACTTGTAATCGGATTACACATATAAAAAACCTTAATTTCCCTCAACTGGGAATACCTGTTTAAAACTTTAGCATTATTTGAATTTCCTCCTCCCTTCATCTTATTACTAAAAAACATATATATTAATAACTTAGCCTACATTAAATTAGGTCCTTTCACCTCAGAATCTATCCATATACCAAAAGGTACTAAACAAGGATGCCTCCTTTCTACTATTTTATTTGCTTTGGCTGTAGAAATACTTGCAGAAATAATGTGCAATAATCCAAGAATAAAAGGAATATAAGTCTATGACCAGTACATATCTAACATAATGCTTTTTTCTGATGATATTTTATTAACCCTATCAAACTCAAGAGAGTCATTAGGAGAGCTAGTAGAAGTAATGGCGAAATTGTATAAGATTTCAGGTCTACACTTTGATAGATCAAAATCAAATTTTCTATTTTTAAATAAGAAAAAAGAACTACAAGTTACAGATAAAGCCATCATAGGAAAACAAGAACTTATGCTAAATTATTTAGGAATAGTGTTATGCGAAAATATAAATGAAACAATATTAATAAATTATAAAAACATTATTGAAACAAAAATATATATAGAAAAGTGGAACAAAATTATATTAACTTTTGAAGACAGATTGCAATTAATAAAAATGGTCTTATTGCCAAAAATACTATATGTAGCATTAGCAATACAGTTAATTCCTGAAAGATGCATTCTTAAAGAAATAAACTCATGTTTAATAAAATTTTATGGTATCCCAAAAAGAATAGAGTAACTCTAACTCATCACATTAGACCCTGGAAACAAGGAGGATTGAACTTCCCAGAAAGAGAAACATATATAAAAGCATCTGTGCTTAAAACTACAATAGACTGGATAAACCCAAATTATTTTGCCAACTGGAAAGAATTTACAATGGCTATATTAACAAATGAAGTTAATCTGTTAAAAAACATTTTTAATAGTAGACAAATCAAACAAACTCTGGTACATACTATGCATAAGTATACAATATGATATAACAAAACCTTCTAAAACAACACTGATTAATCATTACATCAATTCCTTTAGGAAGCATATCAATGCAAACATAGATCTAAAACTTTGGTTTGACCTTTTAACCTCATTTACTATCACTAAGAACTTTCCTCACAAAATATATAGGGAAACAGTAACCTCCTGGGAACAAAATGGATTCTTATACTGGTTTCAATGTGTAAATAAATTAAATTTTTTAGATATACATATGATAAAAACTGCTTACGATATTCCAACACAGGACTGGTTAACCTTGCAAAGCATTTTAATGTACACTCAAAATTTATGCAGATTAATTAATAATTCCTCA